>NC_090931.1:408716506-409022394 GCF_040938575.1 Ambystoma mexicanum | reverse complement strand
TGTGCATGATGTCATTTCCCATGTAAAATTCATTTTGTGCTCCACTCACTATCCATACATTATGGTAAATTGTTTTCTGCCCAATGCTAATTTTAAGCATGCATCTGCCTGCAATTCGGTTTTCAAAGTCTGGACTGTCCAAACCAGAAACATATTGGTTTTTAATCCTAAATTTCGGGATTTCTTCCCTCTCCATTATTTTTTGCAACAATTTCTCATTAATGAAGCTCCTTTCATGTCCAAGCGCTAAAGTGGCTTTTATTGTTTTAAAATAGTCATTTATACCAACATGAACCCATGGTTGCTCATCTTCCATGTGTATTTCTGCCAGAGTGGTAATGTGTTTTTCTGAATCTGTTTTAGGAACAATATTCTGTTTGCACGTTTTCTCTTTTAAATAAAAACATAATGTGTGCTCATCTATGGCAGTCTGCCAATCTTTCCTTGGGTCCAAGTATATTTGTACAGGTAGTTTTTCATTGTCGCTCTGCATTTTGTCTTGACACATTAATATAACAGTGACACTAGGTATGCAGCTATTCTGGAGATATACCTCCACAGCATCATTTGTTTTGGCAACGGTGTGACATTCATTTATATTGCTGTTTTGTGATTTTAGTCTCTTAGGCCTCAATGGTTTTTTGGTTAAGGAACACAGCACTCCATTCACCCCATCTATGAGAGGAGACAATCTTTTCAGGCAATCTGTCCCCATCAGAAATGGAATTTCACAAATAGATGTGATCAATACCTTTTGTTTCATTCTGTGCTTTCCTATTTTTATGTCAACCTCAGTTACATCTATGATGGGCACCTCCTCCCCATTAAAGTTATGCAGTGGGCCTTGATTTTCCTTCACTGTGATCTGACTCTGTGGGGGTCTCCCTTCATTGATACTCTTTACTAGCTCCTTGGATATAATTGTGGCCTGTGCGCCAGTGTCAATCATAGCAAAGGTGTGGCATTTTTCTTCTACAGTGATGGGTGCATAATATCTGTCCTCAACTTCCTCTAATACACATAAAAAGTGTGAATTCTTACTGAGTTCAGGGCTCACCTTTCTCAGATCTTTTTCACTTTTGGCTAAACACATTGGTAAATGGAAAGACATTTTTCCCTCCTTTTTACCCATTTCTGCGCGAGAGATTTTATTTATTTCTCCATGATCAGAGGTTTTTTGGAGTGTGGCCACTGTTCGCCCATCCATCTGGGTAACATCAGAGACCACATTACAATCCTCCAACTGAACATGTGTAACAACATCATTCAGCAATTTGTCATTTTTTAATTCTGTGCATTTGTGATCATTTAGTGTGATAACAGCCCTTTTAGCCTCTTCAAAAATATGTGGCTCAAAGAATTCTTCAGGTGATTGACTTGTACCCTCCTTTTGAGTATTTCCTTTTTCTGTCTGTGTTGGGTCATCGTTTTGCTATAGCATCCCCACTTACTCCCTGTTCACTGGTATTCCCCATGCATGAGTCATTTTTCTTAAATCTGTCCCTTTGTTCTTTTGGAATTCCTGATGTTTCTTTTTCATTTGTGCAAATCTTTACTGTTTTATTTAGCTCTAAGTTAAACCGTACCTCTTTTTTAGAAGTATTTGCACTTTCTGTCACAATTTCATTTACTGGTACTTTCATTTTTAATCCATTAGGCATCTCAGAGTCGTTATGCAAAATTATATCAGAGCAATCTGTCATTTTGGCACTGCAGTTATCATGAGTACTTAGTCACTTTTCGGAAGCCCCCCGGTCATTGCTATGGCCATCAGCCCCCTCTTTGGAAGGTTGTTTTTGCGCTGTATAGAGCTTTCCTATTTGCTCAGCTAACATTTTCACTTGAGCCTCAAGGCACTGGAACCTTTCCATCTCTCTAGGATCCTCTTTCTGTGGCCTAGGTCGATATTGGTTGTTTTCCCCCTGATTGGATCTATTCTGATACCTCTCAGGTGACTGATGTCGGTTGGGATGGTTTCTGAACTCTTGATTCATTTGTGGAGGGGAGCGGGTTGCACCCATCCTTTGATTATAGTCCCCTGGTGGGGAATCATTGTACTGGCGTGGATTGTAGTTCACGTTTTGCCTCATGTCCTGTCTCTCAGATTGTGGGTACTGGCCCCTAGGTTGATTTCCATTATCAGTAAATCGATCCACATATCGGGGCCTATCCTGATTACCATATATCATGGTGCTGGGATCAAATCTGCTCTGTGTCCCCAATGACTGGTAGGGACCATCATTTCTTTGATCTTGATTTTGTCTCTGGTTATTGTTCATACCTGCCATATCAGGCCGGTATCCTACCCGGGGTCTGTCCCCTAAATACCTAGGGCTGATGTAGCTCTCTCTATTACTAGGATCATGTGATTGGAACATTGGTCCAGGAAATGGCGATCTTTGTTGATTACCCCTTTGTTCAGGTGTCACATTATTTTTACCTTGGCTTTGAGCAGACTCAAGGGACATTTTGGCTGACCTGATTTCCATTACTGTGGCTGAGGGTTCTTTAGATTTAGGTCTAGTATCTTTCATTTTATCACTTTCTCTACCCTGACAATAGAGTACCTCATATAGTTTTTTGCTTTGATGTACAATCCATTCAAGGGACTTGTCACGGTCAAATTCACGGACCAATTGGGATATGATGTCTTTCTGTAGCCCATAGAAGTATGCAGTTTTAAACTCATTGGAATTTGAGTCAAAAGATACATCAAAGCGAGAAAATGCTCTTTTTAAGTCTTGTAAAAATTGTCGAGGAGATGTATTAGGTCCAGCAGTAATCGTGTACGCGACTTTCTTTGCCTCCTGCAATGACTGAAAAGGAGAAAAATGACGCCTAATTTCTTTTTCAAACTCCAGCCATGTCATATTCTGCTGTTCATTTAATCCCCTTATGATGCTGGCCGTCGGGGCATCTAAAGTTAAATGAAAATATTGTCTGTACTGTTCCTTAGGTATCTGGAGTGCTTTAAAAATGTCATGCACCGCTTCTAAGTGATCCTCAATGCAGCATTCACCTCCCTTTTTAAATGGTTTGATCAGGGCTTTAATGGATTTCATTATTTTTATGGGGCTACTTGTTGCAATGCATGGAATTGCACTATTTTGTGATTCACTCCTGTTTTCAGGTGTATGAGATTGGTGGCTGCCCCCAATGGGAGTATCAAATCCCCCAAGGGCGCTGCAACCAAGTTCAGTCACCGGCCCAGTCACTGGAGCACTAGCTCTTTGGGCAGAGCTAGAATTCACCTCCACTCCATTGAATGTGGTACCCTGCCGCCTCTCCTGGGACCTGGGAATGCACATTTGCTGTTCTAAGTCCTTACACTTTTTAAGGAGTCTGTTGGCTTCATCTTGCAAATAGTTGTTTTCACCATTCATTTTTATTAATCACCTCCTGCATGTCGCACATTTGCATTTGGCATTCATTGAACTCTTTATTTCTCTTGTCTCTTTCTTGAATCATTTTAATCATTTCTTGTTCTGCACTCTGGAGATCACCTTCTTTTTCACAATGTTCTTTTTGTAAAATCTGCATCTCTGAAACAACCTCATCTTTATCCCGTCTAATGTGATCCACTAAGGCTTTTAAGTGTGCCAATTCTTGCTCACTATCTTCACATTGTTTCTTGCTTTTGGATAACTGAGTATCAAAGTCTCTGCATTTTAATTGCATGTCTTTTTGGCATACATCCAATTCTGCTCTCAACATTTCCTGATTTTTACTTGCCCCCTCTAATTCAGTCTTTAACCTGTTAATTAGCTGAGTATCATTCTCTTGCATTCGCAGGGACTTGTTTAAAATAAACCATATTTTGCCGCATAGCCATATTAAACAGTCTTTCTCTGCACTTTTATCGGCTGCATTCAATAATCTTGTAAGGCAGACCTGAATTATGCTGCCTTCTGCAAAAATATTGTCTAGTTTTTCTTTCTGCACCTCACCCTGAATGCGGTTACTCCATTCTAACATGCTATTTGACGACCAATTCCCATGTGCAAACAACTTTGCCTCTAAATATTGCACTAGATCTGAGAATGTGGTTTCCCTTTGTGACATTCTGAAATTCGTTTTTAGTGGCACACTGCTATTATAAAATGGGTTCCCTTTAATGTGCAAATGGCAGTGTGAGACACACTTGCCACGCCCAGTAGGTACTCTATGATCACTTTCCCGGCCTGCAACGCACCATAAATATGTAGGGTATTTTGTGGAGATTTGGGGCCTGACGGTATTTTATTACCGCCGAAAAATAACTTAGCAATAATCACTCCTTGTATTCAGATTGGGCCATGTGCAACAATAATACAGTGAACATGCATTATTTCAGCACCCAGACCTGCATATTTGGTATGCGTGGTTGGTATGCGTGGTTGGTGGTATTTTGGTGAGCATAATTCCCTTGTTTTATTTGTGGCCCCAATGTCCAGAATCCCTTATCTTTGCTTATATTTTTCGTGTAATCACTAGAGAGACCTCAGACCTACATTTTAGGAATACCACATTTTCAGTGTTAGTGTTAGTGTGCCACCATGGGCGATCTCACTGACTTATTTACGACAGAGAGCTATATGTGGTAATTTTGTGGTAATTTCCACTACCTTATATACTGTAGGGAACTATGTTCAGAGAGTCCCTCTTCCCGTTGGCTCATGTACCTCCAACGAGCTATGCTACAAACAATCACTCTCAACTGTCCATACTGAATATGATCATGCACACATCTGTCTTAAAATGACAATTGCATTGTTTAAAAATCTCCCCTCATCATCAGCACTGTATTGGTAAATATAAATACACCACCCGTCTGCTTTCAAATATTTTTCTGTATTATAAAAGTTGCATTTAAACACGATCTCACTCTTTACAGAAATAAATTAAATAGCACAGTAACAGCATTGTCTGTGATACACTGAAAAATAAAAAAAAATGGCGGAGAACAGAACACAATTTGCAACATTAACATGTGATTAAGGCACCGGAATCTCCTTTCCTACTCTGACTGAATATTCTCGTACACACTCAGCTCCCACACTTCTGTAATTACCTTATCTCTTCAGCTGTTCTCTTTCTGAATGTGGCTCCCTTGAAGATTAACCCCAGTGAAAACGAACGCCTGCCGTTCTCAAACCGGGGTTATTATCTGGAATTCTCAGCTTTTGCAGATAGGAATGTCTCAGCCAGGAAAAAGGTCCTTCTCCCAGCTCTGCCAAATCTTGACTATCCTCCTTCCTCCTCAAACTCCCCCCAGCAAAACTCTGATCACTCCCTCTAGCATGATACTTGCTATGACGCTGCTCCAATCAGAATCAATCATGCCATCTCCTCCTTCTCTACACAATGGCTCATTTTTATAGTAATACTTTGTAACCAACTGATTTCCTGTTCTTTCGAGCTCTTTTGCTTCCTGTAATTATGTGGACAGGGCAGCAGAGAAAACAAAAAAAAAATGGATGTGCGTTTAAAAGTTCACTTTCAGAATAGGCCTAATTCTGCAGTGGAGACACATTTTTATTAGTGGATTATGTTAACTTCAGTTTCATTAGTCAGGTTAGTTATGAGTAATGTTAGTTTTTAATTTCCAAATGTGTCTCTCGCACCATAGGCACTTCAGGTGAAAATAGTGTGCATTTTTGAATGTGCACGTGTGCTTTTAACTGTAAAAATAGATTTGCATCTTATATGTTAAAATCGTTTTTGACTGAATAGCCTGTCTTTCCTTGTTAATCTGGTAACAAATATAGCAATGCACCATAGGCATTTGGTGCTGCATCAAAAAAAAATTGCTACCTGTGCAGTAGTGCTGTACTCTGTGCTGTAACACGCCAAATATCCTTACAGGTCCTATAAAAGAGCTAAAACTTTCAGGTTAAGATGTGGAAGTGGTGCTGAAGAGACTTGTGCGTCATCACGAGATTGGTTGTAATTTGACAGTAAATCCACTGAATTACAGCCAAACTCATTTACTATTTCCGCCACTTGGTCCAAAATGAATTTTGGGGGGTAATTCTGTCCATTTTTTACCATATCTTTGAGCACTTACCTCCAGCGTGGTGCTCGAGGAAAATCTTCCAATTCAAGGTCACAGTCAGAATTTGGTGGTGCTGTAAAAACAGAAGTAATCCCATTGCCTCTAAAAAAAAGTGGCAGTAGCAGAATTCCCAACATTCTTTCCTGCACATTCAAACGTGTGATAAACCCCAAAATCTTCAGGGGAGATTCTGGAGGTTCAGCGAAGAACCAGACAGCCGACAAAGTACTGGATGTGTTCAGCAAACACATGTTCTAGCGTCCCAACATTTTGTGTGATTGTAAGTACAGATTAAATGGTCTGTTTTGCAAATAGGCATGCTACAAAGAAGGGGGCATAAATGGGTCAGACACTTGACAGTAACATGGTTCTTTTTAATACACAACACAGCTTGCTATTTTACTATAAATCAATTGCAGTGA
The DNA here is from genome assembly GCF_040938575.1 of Ambystoma mexicanum. Taxonomy (NCBI): domain Eukaryota; kingdom Metazoa; phylum Chordata; class Amphibia; order Caudata; family Ambystomatidae; genus Ambystoma; species Ambystoma mexicanum. The sequence goes on along the minus strand of NC_090931.1, from coordinate 409,015,938 downwards.
TTCAAATGAAGTATTACAGTATTACATCACTGATCGTTCCACTCAACCCTACTTCTCTCTCTCTGAATCCAACCCCTCAACACCTAACCTTCCCATCAACCTCTGCTACCCAGGCATCATACCTGTAACCCTCTGAGCTCATTTCCTATGTAGAGTACTCTGGTACTTTTCATCTAGTTTCAAATCTGTGATGGATGGTGAATGTTTTAATTGGTGTAGCGTAAATCATTCCCAAGATACCGCTGAAGCGATCGAGCATTGTGAGAGAGCCTGATTCAGTCAAGGAGCTTTTATCCAATGAGAACATTTAAAAACATAGGTGAACATGTTACATTTTAAAGCATACTTTCTGTGTGCAAAATTGTCAAAGGCCATGCAGTTTACATTTGGTTTTGAAGACTTAACACATGAATAAGATCTATTACATGGAAGTTGCCACCAGCGCACAGAGCATTTTCCAATGCATTTTCATGATGCCTTTGCCAACAATATATGGCAGTATAAAAACATGTTCATGCTGTCTGTGCCCAAACAAGTCCATGCAGGCTGCACCAATGCATGCCAAAGTTTCCATAAGAACATGCTCCCATTGCCTTAGCCAATACAAAATGCCATGCCACAGTTAGAGCATATACTCAGACTAGCCGCAACAATGTACAATGTAGGCCAGTTCAGCCATGTAGTAACATTCATCATGTTTACTTTACCCTTGATGACCAGTAAAAAATGCCATGCCACAGTAAGTAAACAGATAAACATATCCAGACTGTTGTATCAATGTTGGACTGTCAAAACACGTAGTAATAATTATGTTTGCTTTACCCTTGTTGCCCAGTAAAACATGTCATGCCAGTGCCACAGTAAACAAATGTAATCAGACTGGCAGCAGCAATGTAGGCCTGTCTAGCCATGTAGCTACACTTATATTTGCTTTAATCTTGGTGTCCAGTAAAATATGCCATGCTAGAATCACACAACATAACTAGACTGGCTGAAGCAAAGTTGGTCAGTCTACCCACATAACAACACACATTATGTTTGCTTTACTGCGATGATGAGTAAATAAATGCAATGTCACAGTAGGAAAACAACCAGACTGGCTGCAGCAATAACACCCACTCTGGCAAAATAACACTTGCCATTTGTGATCTATCTTTGATGCCCAGTTCAAAAGCTGTGCCAGAAGAATACAATGTAATTAGACTGGCTGTAGCAATGTAAGCCAATATAGCCACATAACAGCGCTTATCATGTTTGCTTTAACCATGATGCCATGTACAAAATGCCTTGTCACAGTTGAGAAGGCACCATGAAATGAACACAGACAACAGGTTCAAGTTTGGATCCAAAAAAGACTTTATTAAAAAAGGTCACGGCGGAGTAAGGTCTAACTTGCGCTATGCTAACGTGGGATTTTCCTAACTGTAGAAAACTAAGAATAGTCTGTGTCAGGAAGTCCAAATCAAATGTCTGTGTGTGTCCAAAACCTATTCTTGCCCTCACAACTAACTGTATACAATGTGTAGGGATGTCAGCTTCAAAATGAATAGTGTTCAACAATAGAGTTCAGAGCTTCTCCCAGCTCTTGGCTTGTAACCTTCTTCCCCTTCCCCAAGTGAAGAAATAGTTCACAAGATACTGGGGCTCTCTTCCCCAAGAGTTCAACTTGTCTAGCTTTCTCAGAACAATACATTTCCTTGGGCCTCTTCCCAGCTCCTTGATATTGGTTCTTTTCAAAAGTTCACATAGGCCATTTGATATTTCGTTCTCAAAAGTTTATAAAAGATTGCTGCAAAACATAAACTTCTTGTATACTTTCACTGGCTTCTCCATGCAGGGCCCTGTGTCTTGATGCAGTTGTCAGGCCACACAGTTCAGTTCAGTAACAGGTCACGCAACAGAGTCCACTTTCCTATCTTTTCCTTGCTCTTGCCAATGCTTGCTTCCTTTTAGCATACATTTTGCTTTGCTAGTACTTGTTTTTCATAGCGTACCCTTCTGGGTGTTATCTTGACTTCTCTAATACTTGTGTTTCACAAAAGACAGTTTGTAGTATCTGTTAATTTCACAATCTTTCTTTCACTCCACTCATGAGTGCTCAAAAGTTACTTTTGCACTGCTCGGCATCCACAAGTGTTTATAATGACTTTCAGTTGGCTTGTTATTCAAAAGTACTTGTAATGGTTCTTTACGGTATTCAATAATGGCTTTACGTTCATTTGTTATTTAAAAAGTACTTGTGATTGCTCTGTGCGACATTCTAAAGCACTTTTAAAGGTTTTCATTTTGTTCACCATTCAAAAGCATACTCACCGCATATTCCCCTGCCAGCTCAGTGTCCCCCACACTCATTGGTCGGAGCTTACAGTGCTGCAAGGTCTCTGCCACCACAGATCTCTGCTTTCCTGTGTGGATTTCCTCACCTTCCTCTCCCAGTGGCTCTTTGTGGCGCAGCTCCCCAGTGATGCTCCACTTTCAGAACAGGATTCTGGTGACCGCTTCGCTCAGTCACGCCGGTCTCCCTCTTGTGGACTACTACCGGCTTCCAGCACACCATGGCTTCGCTTCTTGGTGCATAAACTCTGCAACTGTGCACTAGTCCCGAGCACTCCTCTTGCCACACCACTGACCTGGAGTTATTTCCTGGCTGCTGCTGTGGCCTTCACAGCTGTCTCATTTTCTACAGATGACTCCATTTACCTCTTGATTCTGGCTTTGAAAGTCCTTGCCTCCATGAATATTTCAAAAAAGCAGGACTACCATTAAAGCGGTAGTCCTGCTTTGTTTGTGTTGTCCTCCTTCTCTTCTCAGTACTAGGTTGGGGTCAACATGTGATTGCATTAATAAAATGAGGATGTGTTGGAAAGGGCTGACAAATGTCCATAAAGGATTGAGGGATGGAGGGTTCGGTGTGAAAGGGAAATGGGGGGTACCATGCCTCATCTAAGGACTTCCTCTCCCCACTCCCCAAGTCTCCTCCTCCCAGCTGATCCGCACTTGCACATCCACCCCCAGGGTTGGGATTCAAAAGTGATGGCCTTTCCATGGTCACCTGAGAGGAGGCTACAAGGAGAAAAGAAGTGAGGACACCCTCAGGTTCCTCACACAGTATGAAATCTTAACCAGACTTGTAGTCCAGTGCAGCCATATAGCAACACTTATCCTGTTTTCTTTAACATTGATGCCCATTAAAGCATGCTGTGTCAGATTCACAAAATGTAACTAGACTGGCTGCAGCAATGTAAGCAAGTCTAGCAATATAACACTTATTATTTTTTCTTTAAGTGTGATGACCAGGAAAAATGTCATGCCAGAAGCAAATGGGTCAGAAAATGCCAATTGAGAACTCCAGCAAAGTTTGTCTTGCCAGGGCCTCTGTTCCAAGGAGCAAACCCCAGAGATAATCTGGCCCATTAGTTTCCAAAACCTGTCCAGCAGTCTCCAAAATACACTCCTGAGCAAACACTCTCACCGTACACTGCAAGTTCAGCAAACTAAGTTATTACAAGTTACGTGCAGTAGCAGTCCAAACCTTACATCCTCTTACAGAGCTCTCCAAATGGATATATAAATATATTGCGATGTACAGGCATTTCTTCGCTATGGTGTGGTAAACTGCAATGTACTGAAATCCTATGACCACCCAATTCCAAGTGCTTTCCATATTGTCTACATACAAGGCAACTGCAGAGACGTTTTGATATGTGCTCTGAGCAGCAGCAAAGATGGGCCTGGCAAGAAGCACTGAATATGTGACTATCTTTCTGGTAGTATATAACTTCATTCCTTCCCTTTCCATGCACTTTGGTTCTGAAAAAGAAAATATCGGTGTGACTCATTGTGGAGGCAGGCTGTAGCTGCCCTGGCGATGACTGGGAGAAGAGGTAAATCTACCTGTTACTGGACATAGGTGGTAACTTGCTATACCTTTTACTGGAAATTATGTGAGCTTGAGATACCCATTACTCAATCTAAGTGTGAGATAGGCTTACCTTTTGCTGAACATGGGTAGGAGCAAGCAGTACCTGTTACCATTAAGGAGTAGGAGCTGGTAGTTGCACCTATGAAATCGAATGATCAACAGTAGAAAATATCAGTAGCTATGCGTGAGTGGTAGCTACATGTACAAATTACTGAAATATGCTGGGACAGCCTTTACTCGTTATTGGGCTTGAGAGAGAGCCAGTTGAGATGGTAGTGGGGATAAGTAAGGCTTGTCTGAACCTGTTTTGGGGAATTAATCACAGCTGATAATATTTGCTAATGGGCATGAATGGGAGCTATTTGTACATGTTACTGAATGGGGGGACTAAGCTAGCTATACCTAATATTGGACATGTGAGAGCTTGTTGAACAGTATCCAGTGCTGGGCGTGTGTAAAGAACCAACACGTCAGCACCTTGTTCCTAACAAGCAGAGGCTTAGCAAGGATTGTCTAACAAGATGGGACTGAAGCTAATGCAGTTGTGCCCACCACAGTGACATTAACATCTGTTAATGCCGAAACAGCGCTGATGAGTGGGCATTTATAGATTTTGGTTGGGTCTTGCCCGCTCAGGCCCAACTCTGTCTACACCTCTGCTAACAAGAAGGATTGTCTATACAATACTGAAGGTCCCAATGCAAGGGGGCAATATGTTTAATTGTGTCTTGCAACTTTTCAATAAACATTTTTTGCAATAGTCTATAAAGGCTCATACTTTATCATCCCTGTGAGAATGCAAAAGAAATCACCCCGATAAAATACAAATCTCCAATAGTTTATATGGGCTTGTGCCCTAGGCCCACATGCATACCTGGCAGGCCCAACATGCTATTAAATCCCGGATACATCACTGGGCCAACACCATAGTGCCTCTCTGCGAAACCATTGATAGCACGCTGTGATTCAGTGACATGTTAGAATAATGATATTGTGTGTACAAGAATACTGCTGTGATGCGGAAAACAGGTACCCCCCAGAATGGAGGGAAGGTGTGCTGCTGAAAAGCGTGCATAATCTTCCTTTAGTGCAGTTCAAACACAGATTTCCAGCACCTCAACGACGGGGGCCCAAATGTTCGCTGCAGTTCTGAAGACGTTGGTAGGATGAGGGGAGTATACTGCATGCCTGGACTGTGGGGGGGGGTGGGGGCCGGAGGGGGAAAGTTTGGCAACATGTCAGTGTTTTATATTTGAGAAATGGTTTCTCCCAACGTGTAGTCAAAGAAGGTAGCAAGACCTAACAACTTTGATGGGCTTCCACGCTGCACTCCCATAATTCCACTGGAGTGTAGAGGGGTTGAACCTGATTCATTTGTAAATGGAAGTGTGTAAATGGGTGCCCTGAATCGAACTGAGTGAGCACCTCTAAGCTAGTCCAATACGGTTTTGACAGTCTTGTCCCCTTTGAAAATGTTTAAAACAATGGGTTTAAATTGTGCATTTTACAGCAAAAAAAATCAGGAACATTGGGTAACAATGTAGAATGTACACTCTGTTCTGCAGGGCAACACATACAACACTTCAATAGATGCAAGGTCACAGTAAGTAGAAGCATTTTGCTACTGGCATTGATGATGGCTGTCCCCAAAGAAAAAGAAAAACAGGAGGCCTCTCTCAACAATATATGCCAGCATTGCCCCACTTTTAAGCAGGTTCTGCCCAAACCAGATCATGAGGTCTTACATGCTTTTTGCAACCAAAGAAAGTAATGAGTCTGTGCTGAACAATACATTTCAGCATTACCACTATTAAACACATTTCCATGTTGCTAGTGTCCATAAAATAGCTAGGTCAACAATATATGGCTCTGCCACCCACCTTTTCTGCTGCTGGTTTCCAAATAAAATCCTGCAGTGTGTCTCAATGTATGTTTTCACTGTCCCCAGTTCTACATCATGCCACTCTAAGTTTCCACAAACTGTTTCTCTCCACACATACACATATGTACTGTAAGGAATCAGGAGTTAAACTCGGACACAAAGTGATTTTGATGGTTGGCAAAGACTTTTATTAATAGAAAAAATATGAAAGGGGTTGGAGAAAATCCTATCTCACCCTAACTCTAGCAGGGGTATCCCTGCCTCAACAAAACTAAGGTCCATGTCATAATGTCCAAAGTTAAGTTCTCAGTCCTGTGTTCAAATACTAATCTGTCCCTTTCATGCTAAACTCAATATAAATTGAAAGGGAATAATCTCTCAGCTGGCCACTCACAACTCTTTTCCAGAGTTCCAACATAAAGTTCCAAAAGGTGTAAAAAGGAACAAACAATCAAGGCTCCATATGTCTCAGGAGGTGATTTCTTTCCCCTGAGTCGCTTCAGGCTTCTTACAGGTCACACACTCGAGGAGTATGGCTCTTCCCTTGACATTTCACAAGCTTTCACACTTCACAACGTCTTTCCAAAACTTACAATCAACACCAGGGTACACTTCTCCCTTCCTCTGGTCAGCAGTTATAACTTTTACCACAAAGTCAAGATGGAGCTCCACTTCTCTTGGCCTCTTGACAACACCAGGGTTGGTGACTATCTTTCCCTCATCATATCATGCTTCAGTTCCAGCCCCAGGGTAACGACTCGCTTTCCCTGGATTTCACACACTCAAGAGGGTAACCCCCTCCTCTTAACATCCCAGTTGTACTAAAAGTTAAACAAAAAGAGGAGCGTGAGTTACATACCCTCCTATTTCAATCTGCTACACTCTCCTGTCACCCTTATAATGCTTTGGTTTCACATACTTGGAAACGGGTGCCAGCCTCGCAATTGCTCTGCCTGCTATACTCTCCTGCCAGGACTTTCTTTAACTGTCTTTTAATATACTTGGGGGTGGTCTCCAGACTCACAACTGTTCTGCATGATCTACTCTCTTGCCAGGACTTTCTTAAACTTGCTTTTATATACTTGGGTGCGGATCCCAGACTCGCAACTCTTCTCTCTTAGCGTTAAACCGTTCCAAGTCTGCTCACATCTAAAGGTCATAAACCTTCTCTAAGATGGACTTCGCCACTTTTTCACACCCTGGGACATGAGTGCCTCAGCATCTACACCACCGGAGGCAGTGATTGGTTGCTCTCCCCATTCATTGAGCCTATTGGTGAGCCGGCAGGCGAGAGCCGTCCACCCAACACGGACCACACCAAGGACCCCTGTCTAGCCATGTCTTGAGCTGGAGGGAGCCCTCTCCATGCCACTGCTCCACCAGCTTGTCCCCAGGCCACTCTCCTCAGATAACAAACTGGAGGGAGACCCCTGCATTCAATGACCATAAAAAATCTGCTTTTGCATTGCACCGGTAAGCACCCCGGATCGCCCTGTCCTGGACTATTTCCCTCCCCTCGACCCTATGCACCTGTTTGCTTGATTGAATCATGCCTCCCTTCCCCTCTAGCTCACTTGAAAACTGTAGTTTCTCCACCACTTGAAATATGTATCTTGCTGTGCTTCAAATTCCAACATTGATCATGTTTCTGCTTTATATTGCCTTGCTCAAAAATCGAATTTAGGTGTGCTTTTCAATCCCTGTTCTCCATTTTGTGCTGAATTGTAGTCCTTTATTGATAATTAGAATTTAGGTGTGCTTTAAATCTGTGCATTCTCCATTTTGTGCTGCATTTTAGTGCTTTAATGGAAATTCAAATGTAGCTGTGCTTTTAAATCTGTACATTGTCTTCCATTGCATACCTCCTTCTTCTGTGCCTACCTGGCTGCTAGGCCACCTGGTGAGTTCAAGTGTATTGTGCTGCTCCCCTGTCTATCTCTCTCTCTCTCTTCTCTGCTACTCCCATGGCACTCCCAATCTCCCCTATGTCCCCTATGTCCCCTATCTATTTCATCTGTTACTCTATCAAGTGTCCTACCTCTCTCACAAAGTCTGGAAGATAAAAGCTGAAAAAAGCTCTTCTGGACTCTAACCCAGGCCTACCAAATTCTGACACATATGTCAATGGTACTTCCAGGCAGACTATTACTGACATCCTTTTTTCTGTCCTCTCCCCTGACCCACGGACTCCCCCATTTGGTCTCCACTCTCTCCCCTTTCTACTCCTCACTCATTAATGGTGGCACTAGGTGGGAAGTGCTCCTGGCATACTTCCCATCCTCTAGGTGTATCATTAGTGTCTATCACAATTGCAATATCATGGGCAAAGACTTTCAACCTACTCTTTTCCTCCTCATAAACATCCTCCCTTCTCCTGTCTCTCCTCCTTCTTTCTCTCCTCTCACCTCTCTACCATGACCGACGGGAGTACCAGGCACCTGTACCAAGCTTCAAAAAAACTTCAAAGGTGGTAGCCAGCTTCACTTAGCTATTCGGAATGCTTGCTCTGCTGACATCTGTCTTCTTCTTGAAGACTTTTGCCTAGACGTTCTCGCTCTTACCGAGACGTGGTTCAATGCCAGCTCTGTAACTGTGTTGACACTCTCCTTCCTGAGGGCTACAAAATCTCCAAACCCAGACACAACAAGCCCAGAGATGAAATGGCCCTGATTTTCCCTGAGTAGGTCACTGCTTCCATCATACATACCCAATCCTACTCCTCTTTTGAATGCCGCATCTGTAGGCTTGGGGTCTCACCTACTCTTTCTCTCAGACTCATCACCATCGATAGGTGGTATCTCTCTCATCCTCTCTCATCCTCTTGCCTCCTCCCTCTCAACCTCTTATTCCAAACTTCTCCTCCTTGAAGACTTCAATATCCACCTTGACTCCCTTGAATCATTCACCTCACAGTTCTGTGCCCTCTGTGACTCTCCCTCTCTCTCTCTCTCTCTCGCTCTCTCTCTCACTATTCTTCCGTCCAGCTCGACCCACTCAGCCAGACTCACTTTTGATGCTCTCATTTCTGGCGACATCCCGATCACTAAACCGGTCACTAAGCCCCCCACCCCACCTAATCTGACCACTCTCTCCTCTACACCCACCTGGGCCCCCTTGGCCCTCTATCTGAGCCTCCCCCACCAGCACTGTCAACCTACTTCGCCATCATCCAATCAATGAAGCAAGTGTAATGTTCTGCTTTTCCTTCTACCTCCATTCTTACCTCCCAGCTGCGCCTCTAACTCTCCCTCTGACTCTGTGCTTGATAACCTGCATCTCTCCATCTTTAACACCCTTGATATCCTTGCCCCTGTCATGAGGATTCACCTAAAACCTGCCTTCAAGAACAACAGCTGGTATGACTCTAATCAGTTCTGGATTATCCATCAGTCCAATTAGGCACCAGCCTATGGTCCTCACTCCATTTATGGGCCCTGCAACAATGGATCAAAATAAAGCGGTGCAGAAAATTAAAAATGTATTAGGATCTAATCTGCAAGGGGGGGCAATATTTCAACTGCCTAGGGGCCTCCGAAGGGTTTAATCCCATAGTGACTCTGATCTAGCATCCCTTAAACACAAGTGTAGATGTTGCTGAACGGAAGTGGCAGACTTTGGGTTTACCCTCTGACAAATTGGCCTGCCGCCTTCTCCAAAGGCAATATTGTTTCTCTATCTGCTCCAAGTCTGCATCTCTATAGATACTAACAACATGGCCGAGCTTTTCAAAATCTGCAAGGAACTCACCAATCCAGGTGCAGTCTCCACCTCTCTACTTCCTTCCAATGCTCTCTGCACCACTATGGCATCCCATTTCACATAAAAAATGTAGGACACATTGTCCTCACTCTGCTGCACCCACATCTCCACTTCCGCGCCTGCTCCCATGCCTCCCTTGGCTCCGTGCCTTCTACCCCCACACTCTCCTCCCTCCTGCATATAGCACCAATGAGGTCCACTCTATGACGGTCTCCTACAAACAGGTGCTCCCCTATTCTTCTAGATTAAGGATAACATCTCTCTCGCCCCAGCTCTCACTGACTTCTGCAACCACACCTTTGCCATTGGCTCTTTCCCTTGATCCCTCAAGCACTCCCCTGTGCACTCTGTCTTAAAAAAAGTTTTCTGCTGACCCCTCCTTCCTGGCTAACTATTGCTCTATTTCCACTACCACCTTCTTGGGTAAACTCCTGGAGAAGTTTGTCCTTCCCCAACTGACCCTCAAAATGGATTCAGGGCATCCAGAGGCATAGAAACTGCTCTCCTGTGAAGTCTTGCTTGCAAATATAGACTCTAACTCTCCTGCTGTTCTCATTCTCCTTGAACTCTCCTCTTCCTTTGACATGGTCAACCATTCTATCCTCATAGAATCACACCATGATACCCTCAGCATCACTGCCGGGTACTGGATTGGCCGACCTCTTTCCACACTAATCACCCTTCCCAGTTACTACTGGGCCCTTTCTCTTCCACCAATCCACTTTTTACTTGTGGTGATCCCAGGGTTCTATTCTATCGCCATATCTCTTCAAGATCCATTTTACCCCTCTGGTTCACCTGAGCCCCTCCTTCTGTCCTCATTTCCAGAGCTATGCTAATGCCACATATCTTTCCTTCTACCTTCCTTTTATTACCTCCCCTTCCTCCTCATGCATCCCTGATTGTCTCTCTGCCATTCAGGCATGGTGTGCAGTTAACAATCTCTGTCTTAATGCTTGTAAGATGTAGATACTTATTATTGGGACACCTGTGCCCTCCTTTCCTCCTACCCTCTGGCCACCCTCTCTGGGTCTTGTAACCTTTTTTGGCCTTGTGTGAGGCCATAATCCTTTGGGTCATCTTGTACCCTGCTCTCTCCTTTACCCCCACATCATGGACCTTATCAAGAAGGCCCACTTCCAACTCCACCTCCTGAGAGGCATCCTCCCTTTCCTCACCTTCCCCCAGAAGCTCATTGTCTCCAGAGCTCTGGTGCTCTCTTGGCTTTTCTACTGCAACATCCTCTTCCTAAAGCTCCCTCTTTCCTCCATACACCCCCTCCAGCTAATCCGTAATATGGCTGCAAGACTTATCTTTGGCCTCAATCCCCAGGCCCGTATCTCTCCAGCCCTAAATTCTCCCCACTGTCTCGTGGTGGCTTCAAGGATCAAATTCAAGACCCTCTGCATCATTCACAAGGCTTTCTGGGGGCTTGGACCATGCTATCTCCAACTTTCCCTCCCTAAATTATCCCCTGCAATAGCCCTCCACTCCTCTAACTCCAACTCTTTGATTGCCAAATAGTTCTCCAAGAAGAGAGTGTGGGGCAGATCGCTCTCCTCGACTGGTACCTCCCTTTGGAACAGCTTCCCTGACCCTCTCAGACTTGAGCCAGACCTCCTTAAGTTCCAGAAACTGCTCAAAACTCTGCTTTTCTCTACCTTTTTCCTTCTTTCCCTTGCTACTAATCACCCTCAAAGACTCACTGTCTGCCTAATTGTAACCAGCCTCAGCTTTTCAGGGATATTTTCTTTCTGGCTTCCCCTTCTCCATAGTTTCTTTCTCTGCATGACCCTTTTCTATATGGGCTGACTGGATGAGAATTCCCACAGGCTGTCATAAGCCAGATGTCCCATTATATCACCCTTTAATTCTTTATTGGGTTTGTTTAGAAGTTCAAGGGAACAAACATCACCGCCTTTCTACAAGCTAGGAGGGCTAGTCATGTCTGTTCTTTCCTTTTGCCAGATTCCCAAGAAGGTGCAATATAGTTGGCAAAATCATGCAGAGCTTCTAGAGAAAATATAATTTTATCTCTAGCAGGTATCAGATAATCACAGGGACAAAAAGGACTATAACTGTTCCTCTCTACTGCCTTACATACTGGAAGAAAAGCATGGGAGGTTAAAAGATGAAATGTTACTTACATTCTGGGGCTCCGAATTTTGGAGGCGACCTTGGTTGCCATAAACGACTGGTAGCTTTATTAGTAAGATGGACAAATTCTAGGGTCCCCCGGTTTGTGTCAGCAAGGTCAGATCCCACCCTAACACCATATGTAAGGAATCAGCAGTAAGGCACAAGATCATTATGGTGGTTGGCAAAAACTTTCATTAACAAGAAAATAAAGGGGTTGGACAACATCCTATCTCGACTTACCTCTAGGAGGGTTTTCCCCTACCTCAGCAAAACGAACTAAGGTCTGTGTCAGAATCTCAAAAGCAAAGTTCTCACTCTGTGTCCAAATCCTGATCTGTCCCTTACATGCTAAATATAATATAAAGTGAAAAGGGAATAGTCTCTCACAGCTCTTTTCCAGAGTTCCAACATAAAGTACCAAAATGTTCACAAAGAAACAAACGAGGCTCCACAAGTGTCAATAGAAGATTTCCTTCAACTGAGTCGCTTCAGGTTTCTTACAGTTCACACATTCAAGGGGTAGGCTCTTCCTGTGTCCTTTCTCAGGCTTTCACAGTTAACTTAGAATCAACACCACAGTAACACACCCTTCCCCTGGTCATATGCTCAAGGTACAGCCCCAGGGGGAATGACTCCCCTGCCCTGGATTCAACCCACTCAAGAGGATAACTCCCTCCTCTTGATTTCCCAATTCTTTTAAAAGTTCAACAAAAAGAAGAGGGAGTTCCAGACCATCCTCTTACATTCTGGTCAACTCTTCTGTCACCCTTTCATTGCTTTGGTTTGGCCTCTTGACAAAACCAGGGTAGGTGACTCCCTTCCCCTGGTTTTAACATGCTCAAGTTCAAGCCCAAGAGGGAATGACTCTCTTCCCCTGGATTCCACACTCTCAAGAGGATAACTCCCATCTTGTGATTTCCCAGCTCTCTTAAAAGTTCAACAAAAAAAGGAGAGTGAGTTCCAGACCCTCCTCTTTCAATCTGGTACACTCTCCAGTCACCCTTTTAATTCTTTGCTTTCACACAGTTGGGGGTGCTGTTCCCAGACTTGCAATTCTCAGTCTGCTATTCTTTCTGGCCCGGACTTTCTTTAACTCACTTTTATATACTTGGGTGAGAGACCCAGACTTGCTACTCTTCTGCCTGGTATACTCTCCTGCCAGGACTTTTTTTTAACTCACTTTTATTTATTTTTTTGCTGGTCCCCGATTCGCAACTTTTCTTTTTCAGCATTACAAAGTTCCAAGATTCTATATTTGCTTTCTTTCAGGTACTGGGTCCCACACCCATTTTCATTCTCTGCACAGTTTCTTAGTAAATATTCTGGCGTTCCAATTCCCCTTTCTGGGCTCACCAATTTCATACAACTTTTTTACAGCTGTACGCAGTATACATCACGAAGCACCCCAGTGTCCCAATTTCCCTTAACGGGCTCACTGGCTTTACTCATAAGCTTCGGCATCCTTTGCAGTCTTTGTTTTTTCCATCTGCTTGTCTCTCTCCTCTGATCTCTGGTTTCGGCGATGGCATTTACATGGTAAACCTCCCACTTCAGAGCCTCTTTGGATGGTGTCTCCTGGAGCTTCTTACTACCGCGTAGCAACCTGTCTCCATTGAATGTCCTGACCTGTGTCGGGAGCGGTGAGAGTCCATTCTTCAAGGCTTTCAGTGTTTTTAAATGTCCCGGCACTAATCAAACTATTCCAAACACTAGAGTGCTGGTCTTGGTTCGCTGAGACTGTAATCTTCATTGCTCTAGTCCTCCTCCTCATCCATGTATTAGCAGTCATCTTTAAACAGGAAAGTGGAAGGACTCTTTTATTATTCATGAATGGATGTTCTAGTTTGATTTCACAATATGCCCTGGATGACTGGGGAATTAAGGGGGATTTATCAAGCACTAAGGAAGGGGGGAATACCATGTTTAACCTAGCAGGTCTTCTCCACCACCATGAGGGTCATCTCCTCTCATGTGATCCTCCGTCCTGTAATTACCCCCAGGGTCAGGATGAGGTAGCTGCTGCCTTTCCCTGGTCACATGAGTAGAAACTTTCCCTGGGAGATTAGTGACAACATTGCTAGATTTCTCACTGTACACAAAAACACATTTAAGTAAGCACACATGCAAACAAATGCATTTTAAGCACATGTTTTCTTTGTTGTAAGCCTAAAAGCCAGGAATAGTTAAATATTTCACTACTGACATTGGAAACCTTGAGATGTCTTTAAACTGCCCAACACACCATAAGTGCAAGACAGAAGAGTCTTTGTCATAAACCTGTCTGCTTGTAGTCATGGTTTGACAAAGGTATCCATCAAATATATAACATGTGTGCATATTAAACAATCTTCTCCAACACTTAATGAGATCTACCCCAGGAGAAGTCTACCCCTGCAATGCTTACCATGTCTGCTGCAACGGGAACAACTACACCAAAAAGTCTGGGTGAAAGAGTAGACTAATGCATCAAAGGATGGCTTAGCCAATTGCTACTTTATGGGGCTTGTCAATCTGTATTTTGTCATAATCCCATGTGACACGACAGCTGGAGTGTCTGTGAGGTATCAGTGGGCATTCAGAAGGGAAGTCTGAGGCAACAGACTAGAAACTGTGGGCCCTGAATTTATTCCATGGCACATTCTCACTTGACAGAGCATCATCTAGCCTAAAATTCTACAACATGGCATAATAAAAGATAACATCTGGAGAAAAATATTGTGAATGGATATTTTTTAAAAAAAGAAATGTGACTAACTGTGATGTTTCTAATGTGCAAATGAGTGTCCCCAGTTATTGGACAATTTGTTGGGTAAAACATTGTCATAACAACTAACTGAAAATCTTTCCATCTCCCACCCTAACAAACATCTTGATACAAGACTCTAGCACCAAAACACAGGTTACACAATGGAGAGTACACCACTTGAAGATGTGTACCTGCACTAACTTTGCATATACATCACACTAATTCCACACAGATAAACCAACATGCCCCACACACTCCGTCAACACCACTCTGACAGACACCACAACCACACAATTTACTTTAGCATCCAGGAGTGTTAATTGACCACTGATCCAGACAACTCATCTAAAACTTACATACTGCAGGAAGCCCTATATTTTCAGATCTGCACATAGCAACATTGTAACAAAGCAACCTATCCCTGTTCCCACGGTGTGAGGAATTTGTCTATCCACACGGTGAGAGTGCGCTTGCCTAGGCTTTTTGATTTTTTGACAAATGAAAATGAATGATGGGAGATCAACCTCTGAGGATTGTGTGAGGCCATTCCACACACAGTCCATATGCTTTTCCGCACAAAACGCATAGTCACATGTACTCCGGGAAGACACAATCTACAGGGCCCGTCTTCCCCTGTCATATTCAGCCGGAATGTAACAACCCCGGGTACATCAAGGCATTTCAAGGACGGGGAAGACACACCTTCTTCCAATATGGGCAGCCTAATTTAAATATGAAAGGCTCCATGGATCTGCATTCCTGTTGTCATCCAGCTGGTGGCAGTGCATACTAACAAGATAATTGAGGCAATCCTGCTGAGTGGGCTTGGTTGCCAAAGAGACAAAAGGAAGGTGGGACCGACACCCCTTTGGTATGCAATGTGTCAACTTGAAGCTAGTTCCCACCTCTCTGTATGAGAGGCAGTGAATGGCCTCTCTGTGTCCAGCAGTTACTGCAGGTGTCCCTGCAGAGCAGACCCCTTTCAGAGGGGAGAAGTATGTGGTTTGGGGGGGACAGGAAGTCTGCTCCCAGCAAAAACTTCAATGGAACCCTGCACTTTAATCAAGAGTCACAGAGGGGTCACTTAACCAGAGAGACACTTTGATCTACAACAGACAGGGAGACGGGTTTGTATAGGTTGTCATGCCCTCGACTGTCCTGTTGCAAAGTACTCTGGTCCTGACCTCTTGCATAACAGAATATTGGTGGTGGGGACCCAGGATTGATACATTAAGGTGAGTTTAACCTGCACCAATCACTGGGGCCATTTGGCTTTAAAAGAGTGCTGAAGCACTCACTTAGGAGATCATCTGAAGACTTCAAAAGGAGTAAGAAGAAGGACTCATTTGGACCAGAGCTAAACGTATAGTCTACCTAACATCTTCCACCAGTGAAGGAAGGCCTGGAGTTCGGAAAGGGAAGCAAGTTCCATCCCCTAAACATTTCCAAGAGAACAGAGGGCGATGCCAGACTCAGAGGACCCATCCAGCAGCTCTACAACCGGTACCCAGCCAGCACACAGGGTGCCCTGCTAGGTTCTTCCAGCAAGCTTCCTAGGTGCTAAGTGCCGGAGACTATCTGAACTAAGGACAAGGCAGTTGCATGCAAACACTTTCCTGAGCTTTGGGCTGTCTGCCTTGAAAGTACACAAGCCATGCAAAGAAGCTGGGAGTATCATCCAACGTCCATCTTTTAAGGACATTTTCAAGACAGTCGAGTCCCCGAACCACATCTGGCTGTACCGTTGACTGTTGTCATGCCACAGTCACCAGAGCAGTCCAAGACACCTCGACCAGCATTCCAGATCTGCCAACAAGCACAGAGACAACCATTCTTGGCCCGAGCCGTCGCACAGGATAACCTGCAGACGTACGTCCAGCCTCGCTTGCCGAACTACCTGCCACCCGGTACCCGCAGCTGTCTCCTGCCATTAACTCTGTCTCGTGGGCCGCAAAGAGTCCTGGAACCACCTTGATGCTGTCAAGCACCAAAAACTTCTTCAACACCAGTTACATTTGGTTCAGCCCTCCTGTTCCTTCTCCGAAGGCCCCTAGAGACAGTTACGACCCAGAGTCAAATAACCTTGAACAGTAAGACTGATTACTTTACCAACTACCCTCCTGTCAGTATTCAGAGTGCATCCCATTCCTTGATGAAACTGTCTGTCCTCTGTGTTCCTTTACAGGGTGGGTCGTATCAGTAATGTGCTAGAACTGTCTGTTGTAGTAATAATAAAGTCGATATTTATATACAACCTTGACTGGACAGTCCCTTTTATCATTGGGTAATAATTGTATTTTCGCTGTGTTTCAACTAACCAATGATACACGACCTTGCAGCGAAAAGCTTGCTGTTCCGTCCACGTTACCAAAATTAGACAAGGATGTCTTATAATTCACTTGTATTCCAATCTGTTCGGATCCCTTCTGGTGTACTAGAAGTGTGGGGTTGATTGATGGTTTAGAAAACGATATTCATCCCTAGACTACTAGTGGCCCGGAAGTTGATTCTTCACACCCGGCTTCTAAGTTAGTCCCCAAACCCATCTCTTGTGCATCACAAAGCTCCAAGAACCTATCAAAACAGCAGACGGTGTACAGTCCAAGAATAAATAATACAACAAAACTGGGCATATTGAAGAGTTTCTCTCATTTGCATATGTGGTGATTCTCTGGATGGTGTGAGCTACTTCAGTGATTTTTAGCAAGAGCGGAGATCATTGATGTTGATTTTGCCACAGTAAGTCCGCCATATTAGAATTTCTGGTGCACTGACGGACTAGGGAGACTATATAGCTGCTGTCAAATCAAGTGCAATGGGGCCGAAGAAGAGGAAGCACTGTTAACAAAAGGAATGTTTTTTATTTTGTCTTGATCATGGCGGCCCTGAAGGATTGTAGGCCTCTTCAACAAAGTGGCAAATGGTGCGGGTTGGCTGAAGCCATTAGGTTAAACTGATGACCATTAACAGGGCGTTCCTAAACAACAAAGGCAAGTGAAAAAACGTATCTGCCAGGACGGCAGAAATTTGAAACATCCACCCAGCCACAGCACTCTCCTATCAAGGCCGAAGATAGGGGGGGGGGACTCCCGGACTGCTCCAAAATATCCTGTTTACTTCACTGTGGAGCCCTGTGAGATGAGGGGCAAGCTGTCACTCTCTGCCAGCTCAGTCAGTACGCTACAGGCCTGACTGGCTGTGATGAAATGAGCCCTGCCAAACAGCACTACATGGCGTCCACCTTCTCTTGCATCAGGAGGGCCCTTCAAAGGTTTTCCTGGGTCAATGTAATTAGTGCTATAAAAGACACTTTGTACAGTGCAGTACCATTTTTAGGGACATTAGCCTGCGCTTTGAACGGGGCAGAGAGCTATGTTTCATCAGGTTCTTTGTTCTTCAATCAGGGATGCCATTTATGGGTCAGCAGGGGTTGTACCTGTGACCCCTGAGGTCTCCATTGCTACCCCTTTTATACATTAAATTGAGGCTCCTGGGCTGTGGCCAGCAGCGTGTAACTCTTTGTAACTGGAGTGGCTTGTTTTCTGATAGCTTAGCCAGTAAAATAGCTCAGTGGGTTGAGCGCTCTCTGCTGCAATGTATGTGTGATATGCAGGTGTAAGATTGACTCCTGGCAATTTCATCTAAGCCTTTCATCCTTCGGAGGTTGATAAATGAGTACCGACACAGGTTGAGAAATATTATATTTGTTCTGTTTGAAGTGCTTAAGCGTTATCGTCTGGCCTTGGACGTCTGCTTGCATTTACAGTAAGTTGGTAATATGGTCCTATATGCACTGATATTAATGATACATATGGTGATCCATTCTTGTATTAATGTATTCACTTTACAGTGATATTGTAACCATTTTTTTCATAGTGTACTTAGAAACAATGCTATGTGATGCCACTTTTGTCAAGGGGTGAAAGGTTGTGTTCCATCGATTCCCGTAATGTCAATTTGGGGTGGGGTCAAATCACTTCCTGTGATGTCAGCAGAGGTCAAGCGTGGTGTGATGTCACTTGCGCTGCACCTGGCATTCTGGTGAAATGACGTCCCTGTCTTCAAGTGCTCAGCAAAGCTACTGCATGTTAACGTACTTTTGCACACGTTGTCTGCTCTTCATGTTTCATTGCATATTTATTTTGGGGCAGTCGAATGATCAGGGTTTACTTGCTTTTTGCTTTACCTTCGCAACACTCTTCCTTGAATTAGTGTTTACGTTTGCGGCTCCAACCTCCATGACAGAAACATTTTATTTTGTTAAAGTCTTTTTAATTCCACCCCTCCCAGGAGATGTACCACTTCTAGTATCCCACGATCCCTAAGTTATCTTGTCCTGTCTTATGTACAAGGAACTGATTAGATTTATATGCTTGCCTTTGATATTATTAGAAAATGCTGCAGAGCTGGGCTTTGCATAATAAGGTGAGCATGCATACTTTCCTCTCATCCTACTAAGCGAGAATTACCAGGAGGGTGAAGCCTCTAAGATCTATGACATAGAATATTGCAACATCTATAAAAGAGAGCCATTTTATGAGTTTCAGTGCCATTATGGGAAGGAGTTTGTCATTCCCAAGAACAATGGACAAGTGTGACTAATGTAGCGCTTGAGGACCATCAACCATTACATTTCAACATTCCATTTCAAAATGGTGATGCTGTAGAAGAGTATTCTTTTAATTTCAGAGGGGATTTTCTGGTATCCGTAGGCTTTCAGGATACTTACTTCCACATACTGACTGATAAGGAAGTCTTAAAGGAAGTTTCTTAGGTTTGTGTTCAACAAACATCATTTCCAATCTCTTCAAGTCGAGATCTGGCTTTGGTGATAGCATCATTACATTTGAAGACATCCAGATCCTCCCTTGCATGTAGGAGATTGAGAGCTCTACTGTGGAAATTCCCTGTTGAATTGTGCCAAGAGTGTTTGTCAGATGGGATAGCAGTGAGGCTGAAAGTTGGTGTGTTGCAGCAATTAAGATTGTCCAGAAAAGTAGTCTTATGCATTGAATAGTCGAGAAGGCTGGCAACATTGAGAAATTACAACAGACAAGGTCCTCTTTATTGAAGTGTTGTGCACAGAAGAATGTCGATGTCCTTCTTTGCAATATCTTAGCTATCCTTCAGCTTCTTCTGGATAGTTTTTCCATAGATATAATCATCTCAAGGGCTTAGTGGGCAGCTATCAGGGCATTTAGGGAACCTTGGGGTAAATTCTTTCAGGGAGGAGAGTTGGTGGGTAGACTTCTGAGGGATTTCCTACTCTAGAGGGTGGTGTAATTTTCTGGGGTTCCCCCTACGACCACCCTAAAGGAGAGGTTCCATTCAAACCGATCCACTCTAGTAACATTAGTGATATATGGCTGTTTTTCTTCACAGGCCCTCAGGGTGGAGGATTTGGAGGGTCTTTAGGCAAATAACTTTTTTTCATACCAGATGTTATGGTTCACAGTGATCATATGTATTTTTCAGGTCTAGGCTCTAAGAAAAGGTAATTAATCTCTGGGGGTTGTTTTACCTGCCTTCTTTCCTGATCCTTCATTAGCTTCAGAAGAGGCTTGGCACTGTCTAGCTTTAAGCAGGGTGGTCCTCACATAATTAGCCAGATCGTCTCAAGTGAGAAAGTCTAGCAGTCTTTTCATGACAGTGTGCCCTGCTTGAAAGTGTAAGAAGGCTTTCGTGACCTCAGCCTGTGAGTTTCAGACCAGAAGAACATTCAGAGGAAGCCAACAAGGGGGATGGCTGGATCCTGGGCAGAGGCAAAAGTGGGTCCTTTGGTGGACATATGCAGAGGAGCCATTTGGCTGGTTCCCAATACCTTTATTAGTCACTGTCACCTGCATGTGCATAGCCAGACACCAAGCACATTTGGTTCTGGTGTTCTGAGCACAGTCTCTCCTTAAAGTTGTTGTATTTTCTTTTGGATCCATCAATAAAATGCTGTTGAGATGTACTACAGAATAATTCTATTCTGTACGTTTTTTTTTCTTTTTTTTTTTTCTCACAGGCCCCGTCCTCCACTATTTTTGGTATTCCTAGAAAGAAAGTACTGGGGGCGGTAAGAGAGACATAAAGGTAACTATGATTACTTACTGGAAATCTTCATCACTCTTATTTCCTACTATTCCTCATCACTTGACTTATGCCCCACCACTCTGCTCTTGCAAGAATGAAGGGGCCCAATCTACTGTTGGTGGCTAAACTAAGGAATGTTGTGATACTGGAGGTATTATTCTCCCAACGGGCCGGAAGGGCATGTCCATAAATATTAAAACAAGTATAGGTTCTTGCCATGGAGTACAATACCTCAAGATGAAACACGGTGAAGAGGAAGAGTAGGATCAGGAGTAATGAAGATGACCAGTAAATAATCCTAAAATTACCCAGTGTTTGTCTTTTCATGCTGTTCGTTCACACAGCAATTAGAAGCAATTAGAAGCCTTCCGATGCTCTTATTTGACAAGGACTTTACTTGTTAACTGCTTTTCGTTCAAAGCTTATATGGCGGAGTTATTTATTTATTCAGATGATGGTTTCGATCTTTGTTTACATTTTTTTTCTCTCACAGCCTGTTTTATTAAGTGCTATTACATATTTATGTACCTTGAAAGCGAGAGTAATTTCTGTTAGTTGTAATGTATGTCCAGTAGATGTTCTCGTGTATTCCAGAGTGCTTCATAAGCAATGGGGTGCTTCACTTATATGGAATTAATAACAATTGATTTTATTAGAGGTCTAGGGCACCTGCAAAATTGACTATCAGAATTATTCTTTTCACTCTTTTCCGTTAATTGATATTGAAAGCTATGCTGCTTTCTGCTGCTGCATGATACTTGCTGATGGGTACAATGCCAGCTTATGCAGTACTACTACATGCCCTGTGTGGAAGCTAGTATTTGCTGATGCACCTAGCAGGTATAGTTATTATTTGATAACTTTACCCTTTGGGCCTAGATATTGAGTGTGTTCCTTTTTTTATGGCAAGAGAGTGAAGTCTGTATTTGTAATATCTATGCTCCCAAATGAGGGGATGGGGGTTTCTTTGTTACACTTGCACAGTTTTTACAAAATGTTAATGAAAGTAATGTCATGTGGGGGGAGATTTTAATGTTACTCTAGATCAACAGTTGGATAAGTGTGTGGGAATTGTGAACAATGAAAACTAGTTGAAAAGGGAGGCTTGAAGAAATTTATGGCGGAGTGGAATCTTTCAGACATGTGGGGACTATAGAATCCTACACTCAGACCTATTTCTCAACCAGGCATAAAATATACATGGGGATAGACCTTCTCATGTCTGCAGGATTGTTCACACAGTGCTTCAAAGGGGGAGTTATTAAAGGCATCATACTCTCAGATCATGCTCCCATCACTTTGGAAATGAAATTAACCTTTCCGTTACTTAAAACAAATACATGGAAAATTAATGTAACACTACTAGATGGCATTGAGATCGTGGACAAAATAGTAAAAGAAGCAAGGTTTTTTGTGGCATAAAATTAGACTGGAGAAGTAAGAGTGAAATTTGTGTGGGAGACCTTCAAGTCCTACATACGATGGATGCTGATAGGCCTTTGGAGCAAAAAGAAAAGAGAGAGGGAAAATGAGATTAAGAGCTGAGGAGATCGTGGAACTCAAAAATCAAAATATGCAAACATATTCTGAGAATTCTTTCAATTTAATCAAAAGAAAAAAGAAAAGCTGGAAGATTTACGTACAACAAGGGCTGAAAGTCTTCTTTTCGAAACAAGATGCAAGTACTGTGAGAAAGGCGAAAAATGTGATAGTGTTCCGGCTCACCGTCTACGAGTGATGGATAGTGAAAAGACGATCAGTGCGATTGAAATAGGAGATGGGATTATGACTTATGAGCCTATAGAAATCAATGAAACTTTCAAAGAATATTATTCCTACCCTCAGAGTACTATTATATTATATTATATTATATTATATTATATTATATTATATTATATTATATTATAGTATTATTCAGTACTCCTCAGAGGTCAATGTGAGCCAAGAGGAAGAAATGCAATTTGTAAATGGTTGTGAATTGAAAAGGCTGAAGTTAGAATACAGAGATTGCCTTGAGAAGGACGTCAGTGAGGAGAAATTCAAACAAGCATCATCTGCTCTAAACTCAGGCAAATGCCCGGGCCTGGATGGACTGCCGGCCCAACTGTATAACATTTTCCGAGACAAAGTGCACAATCTTATGCTGGACATGCTTCTCTCTTATTTGACTGGTGGTCGGCTTCCAGTGACAATGAGACATGCCTCTATCTTCCTTTTCCTCAAGGAGGGAAAACCCTCAGTGTTAACAAGCAGTTATAGACCCATAAGGTTGATAAATAGAGACAATACAATCGTTTTTAAAGCCTTAGCTTTATGATTGGAGCACTTATTACCGGATATTATTGATCAGAGTCAGGCTGGCTTTGTCAAAGGGAGCCATGGTTGAGAGAATATGAGAAGATTACTGTTGACTTTGTTCAAAAGCAGGGAACATCAGAAGGAGGTGGTGGTTTTATCATTGGATGCAGAGAAGGCTTTCAACCGGATAGAGTGGGAGTACCTTTTGGCAGCTTTGGAAGGCTTCAGACTTGGGAAGAACATGATAGAATGGATTAGAAACTTATATTCATGTCCAACAGCTAGTGTGAACACAAATGGTCTGGTATCAGAAGAATTTGAACTTAAAAGAGGAACAAGAGGAGGTTGCCCCCTCTCGCCAATTTTATCTGTCATCGAAATGGAACTCCTAGCTGTGAAAATAAGAGAAGACAGGGGGAATGAAGGAATACACTATGGTGAAGCTTGTTAAAAAGTTTGGCTATACGCTGATGATATGCTGCTGGTTCTTCAGAACATGAAGTCTTCTCTTCTTGAGCTAATAGCCCCGATTAATGTCTTCCACAGAATCTCTGGTTATAAGATTAACTAGATGAAGTCTGATACATTGCCAGCATCAAGCTCCTGTTTTATCTTGAAAATAAGTGCCTATGGTTTCAATTTGTGTCGTGATAAGATGTGCTACCTTCGGATCTGGTTGACAAAAGATGTGCCTAGAATGATGGAACTTAATCTTTCATATATTATCCAAAATTTAGAGTCAGATTTGAAGACATGGAATGAGCTGAGATTAAGCTTGTGGGGAAGAGTGCATGCTATTAAAATACATCAACACCACAAATTAATTATGTTCTAAGCATACCCTTACAAATCAAAAAGAGCTAGATGAAGAAAATTGAGAGTTTGATTCAAACCTTGCTATGGCATGGTATACAACCACAATTGAAATTATGGAAACTGCAACTGTCCCAGGAAAATGGTGGTCTGGGTGTGCCGGATTTTGAAAACTATCATCTAGCTTTTGGGGCTCGTCATTTAGTTCCATTCATAGAAAATTCAACATATGTCTAGACACAAGCAGAGGCGAGTAGATCTTCTCCATTCTCCCCAAGAGCAATTTTAACATCAGTGGATGGTGCAGGTTGCAAATCTTTTCCACCTACTAGATTTATAAGGACATGCTGGAAAGATTTTCTGAGGAAGAGCAAACAGGATATTTTTTAGGCAATAGTATTACTTCAATTTGGTTGAATCCAGATGTAAACGTGGAAGGGAAATCTATACTCTGGCTAAACTGGTTTCTGGGTGGTAGACAGTGGCTGGAAAATCTTGTCGAGGACAAAAATGGATCAGCTTTAAGCGTTTAACTTCAGAAAAATCTCAAAGACTGCTCACTAGGTGGATATAGAAAGCTGAAGAAAGCTTTGATGAACACAATTCCAGAGGATTGCAAAGGTTAGCATATCTGGCTAAAAGAATATAAGTTAGAGGGAAACCTGGCCTTTAAGGTGTACAAAAATCTGGATCAGTACAGGGAGCCAAATAAAGACTTAATTGACAAGTGGTCAGCAGCTGTCGGTTTGGAGATGACTGAGTATAGGTGGAGAAATGTGTGCAAAAATGTGGCTCTTACCTCATTGAATCTTGGTGATAGGAGTCGCTAAATCAAAATTTTAAACTGAGTTTTCTGGACGCCACAAAGACTCTATGCAAGGGGTTTACTTGATTCAGAGGCCTATTGGAGGTGTAAGCATGTCAAGGGGACCTTTGAACACATGATCTGGGAGTGCTATGAATTAAGAAGCTTCTGGAGGGAGGTCACTTTGAGAATGAATAAGGTTCTTATGTTAAATAAAGACTATGGGCCTCATTACAACCCTGGCGCTAAGTGTTTAACGGTGCCGTAAAAGGCTGCGGCGCCATTAAACACTTAGGGCCTCATTACGTCCCTGGCGCTAAGTGTTTAACGGCGCCGTTAAAGGCTGCGGCGCCGTTAAACACTTAGTGCCTTACTACGAGGTCCCTTTGCGGGACCCGACCTTAACGGCTGGTCTACACCAGCCGTTAAAGTAGGGTCCAGCAAAGGGACCTTGGTGCTAAGTACGGTACCGCAATTTGCGGTACCGTACTTAGCGCCTTCCCCATTCCCATAGAGCCCTATGGGGCGAAAATGGGAATGGGGAAGGGCCATGGTTCAATGGGGAATTACTGCCCCGCCAACCTTGGAATGAGGTGGTAACTCCCCATTGAACCATGGCGGCCACGTTACAACACCGGCACCAACCATGGTGCTAATAGCGCCATGGTTTAGCGCCGGTGTTGTAATGGGGGCCTTAGCGCCTTTGCGGGACCCGACCTTAACTGACCTTAACGGCTGGTTAATTAGACTGTATGGAATTGCATGCACTGCATTTTAGGGGAAAAGTAGTAGGACCAATTTCGTGGGTTGACCCCCACTTTTGCAATGCTGGATACTCCCCTGCCTCGTAGGATCGTTTTTTTATTGTTGTGGGGAGAATGTTGTGTTTCTGTTGGCTATGTGGATGTTAATGCTGATTCTTCAGTCACACAGGATGTAGTGGTTTTCTTTGAAGGGGCTTGCTCACAAAGTAGCGTGGTACAGAGCTGAAATAACATAACATAAATAAAAGGGATTTTCTCTTGCCCCTCTTGGTGGGTTGTTGCTTCTTTTATGTGGCTGCATGTTTTCTCTCTGTGCTCCATTCACACAAGGTTGCTGCATCTTTCGTGGGACCGGACATGCCCCGCCTCTGCGCCCTTTTTGAGTATGATTGGTTTGTGTTTTCTCTTGCATGGGTCTGTGCAATCTCTTTACTGTGGCTTATGTTTCAATGGACGCCTTTCGCATACATCTGTGTGGTAGTCGCTATATGTCTCTTTCTCCTATTTTTCCCCTATTCCTTTTCATGTTCAGTCAAAAAAGGGAGCCATATTGCAAAGGATGGACCCCTTCCTGCTGAATGATTAGTGGGTGCATTCATGTTGTTCTTATTTTCATCTTTCTGGTCTTTTAAAAAAAAAAAATCTTGTACCTTTAACCTGTGTTCATGGGCGCACATAGATGGGTCTGTAGAAGCAGACTGTGTGTGTGCTTTGCTGTTTACAAGGATGCAGGTGTTTGGTGTCATCTCTTCCTGAATGCATGTGAAATGTTGAGTGCCGAATGTATGTGTGGTATGCACGTGGTGTCAGATTGTCAGCAGTTTGTCAGCAGCTGGCGCGTTGGATGCAACTTACTATAACCACTTAAGAACAAAGAAGCTGCCCCTTTTTACCTGACGACTGTGGCCTGAAATACTACCCAAGCCTCTAATGAAGTGGGCACCAGTGTATTTGACAGTGGACAAACAATAAAAGGGAGTTGGAAAACCATTCAAGGGTGTCAATCCAGACAGAAGCAATCAATTTCACAATAGGATGGAAACATCTGGCAATGGGGTTGCACCTCTGAAGAGGTTGGAGGCAAATTCCATAGCTTAATCCACGTCCTCATCTATGAGTGTCCCCCAAAAATGGGGTAAGGAAACCTTCTGGTCATATGGATCTTTAATCTGTAATGTATGCTAGTTTAAGTTTTGGAGTGTTGCATTGTTGGATTCCAATTCATGGCATAAGTAGGGATAGATCAGGTAACAATTCAAAGCAGAGCAGAGCACATTGCTAGGTACGACAACCAAAACAAGCTAGCAACATATAACGTTGGAAACATATCATACGTTCAAGAAGTCGAGTCCAGTGTTGAGGGACAGGAGTTCAGGGAGAATGTTTCTTTGTGCATCAGCTTCTCCATATAGGAACATAAAGGATCTTGGTTCCGCCATACCTATGATGAACAGTAATGCTTAAAGGTTGTACCACCCGGCAGCAGTTTTAGTTTCTCAAGTCTTCCTTCAAAAGCCAGTCCATGAGGTTTTTCCTAAATTTAATGTACTTTGAATCTGCTCCAAGTCTAGTGGGTACGTTATTAGGGATTTATGTGCCCACAACTGATCATTAACTACCAGTCACTTGATTCACCAATCTACACTGCAGAACACGTAGACAATCAGTGCTGCAAATGCCCAAAGGCTACTATGTAAAACCTACTGCAGAGTATCAACAACCAATGCAGATTGTGCAGAATTAGAACAATGGGGTTGAAGCAAGATAATACCTGAGCTATTTAGCTGTGGCATTGCCTATAATTGGAGGGATCTCATCCAGCACTAGCAGAGTTGGACTGGCCTTTAGGGAACTCTGGAGATTTCCTAGTCGGCCTCTGCACCTTGGGTCTCTTTTTTGAGGAAACCTATTTTATTTCCAAATGCTCTCATAGTAATAGGGTTGGGCTTGCTGAAGATTTGTAATATGGAGCCACTTTGAACATTATTTCCAGGGTCGTTTTTGGTTCCCAGTCCACCCATGAGAAGCTGGGGAGCTTTGCACATATACCTTTCCTGTAGCCCAGATAGTTTGGCATGTATGATATGATATGATATGGCATTTATAACGTGCCTATACACAAGTGTTTCAAGGCGCGACAAGGCAAGGGGGGGGAGAAACAAATGGAGGACAGACAGCGATCCTATTAGGCCAGGTGTCATTCAGATCGCGCAAGTGCATGGGAAGGGGGGAGAGGAAAAGTGCGTGGGGGAAGTGCAGTGCATGGGAAAGTGGAATAAATAAGATAAATAAAACAAATAAAACAGCCAGCTATGGCAAGTGCAAGGAAGTGCAGACATAAGTGCTGGTAGGGGGACTTTAGGGATACAGAAAACGGTCCCCAGGTGCAGGGGATGCCAGGGAGGCAGTGCAGGTGGGCAATTGACGGGGCCTGGGCCAGAGATCAGAAAGGGTGGCCAGGTAGCCAGTGCAATTTCAGTCAGGAATTTAGCGGGGAGGGGAGGAGAGATGCTTCTCCTCGTGTTTCAGGGAGGCAGGAAGACTGTTCCAGAGAGAGGCCCCTGCCGAAAAGAGTGATCTGCCACCAACTCGTTGATTAGAGAAGCGACTAACCCTGAGGGAGTTGGAAGCAGATGAGCGAAGAGCCCGAGAAGGAAGGTATTTAGGCATGTAGGCATGCAGGAATGGAATTAAACTTGTAAGGTCCTTGTTTCGCTCCTCACAGTGTTGAGCAGAAGAGGAGACTGTCCCACAACTAGAAAACAGTGCTTCCTCAAGCTTTCCCTGGTTCACCAACTGGTAGAGGTGGCTGAGCCGTCACACCCAACTCTTAAAATGGCAGTGGGTGGGTTAAAATACAGTCTAACACACACATTGCATTCACTAATTGATTCTACCCACACAGATTTTATGAAAATAAGACTCAATTTCCAGTGAAGACATGTGCCTGTTATCGAGGTGCAGTCAAGTAAACTTTAATCATGACAAGTCTTTCAGTGTTCAGAGGTTGTGGTTCTCTCAGTTAGGGGCATCCTGAATATTCAAAGCCGAAGGGACGCTCTGAATGCTAAATGCGGTGTTAGTATCCTCGGAGTGACTTTGAATCTGAAGCCATTGAACAGGAGTTCAATCTCGTATATGTAAGTATGGATGTTGGATTTCTTATAGAGCACAACTAACATTCAGAGGCAACTTGGCTCCAAATAGGCCCCCTTTGGATACAGCTAGCAAATGGCCAGTCTAGCACAAATGTGTTGTTAACAAACAGAAAAACTGAGAGTGGTCCTCCATAGCCCATAGCGTTAGGGGGAGCTGGTTCCATAGTACCTGCAGCTACTGAGAAAGCGTGACCACCCATCCTACAACAGTGACAACAAGGGACCTGCAGATGGCAAGCAACGATGGAATGAAGAGTTCGTGAAAGAAGGGGTTGAATTTAGACTGAAAGTATTCATCCCCTAAGCCATACAATGCACAATGAATCATACATAAAGCTTTGAACTGAATCCTACCCAGCAATGCAGCTAACGCAGGATGGGGGTTACATGTACCAATAAGAAGCCTGTTGAAAAACCTGCATACCCTGGATTAGGTAAACTGGTTGGGCTAGATAAAGGAAGTTGCAGTAATCTATGATTGCAAACACCCAGGAATCAACCACTGGTGCTTACATAGTCTCCAGTAGAAATGGAAGAACATTTTGAATAACTCTCAGATTAAAATCGCCTGCCCGATGTCCTGCACCGATTTGGGGCTCTGCTTATAGTGATGCTGACATTTTAAAGCCAAGAACTTGAACTACTGAAAAGGAATTAGGAAAAGATCCAACCGACTGAGGCCAAAAGGAGGGTGTCCAGCAGGAGGTGGTTGATGGAGGACTATTCACCAGAGCTCCAGCCAGTTGTTACTCATCCAGCTACCCACGGATTTCAAGCACAGTGTAAGGTGTGAAGCTGTGTCCTGCTCAGATAGATCTAGCCAGACGATAATCTGAGTGCTGTCGGCATACAAATAGCATAAACAGAATGGGGAAGAGAGCAGCACCTTGGGGGACCCCCACAAGTGAGTAGAACTGCAGGTAGGGCATTAGAGAACATGACTGAGCCACCAGGTCTGATAGAAAGTATTGAACCCAAGATAATGTGGAGCCCATGATAGCAGCCTGTGCTAAGCGGTCAAGCAGAATGGAATGTTCAATCGAATAATATTTTTTTCATAATCCAACAGGGAGTGGGATCCAGAGGTGAGGCGGACTTCAGCCAACTCATAGCGGCAATTACACCTGCAGAGGTCAAAAAAGGAAAGCTAGACCAAGTGGCAACATGGTAAAATGGCCCAGGGCTTAAAACAGGATCACCTGTCCTAAGACCCGACATCACAATTTTCTTGTGAATATCAGAGATTTGATCAGTGAAAAAACTAGACAAAGAATAACAGATCCTGTGAAAAGGGCACTGCACCACTATTAGCCAAATCATCCGACAGTCAGTGCACCAGAGTGAGTAGCCCTTTAGGTTGATTAAGAGCAGATTCCCTTATTGGTATAAAAGTACTGTTTAAACTCAGAGATGGCTTTGTGGTAAATAACAGTGGCCTGATGAAAAGCAGTCCAGGTGGTGGAACAGTAGGTCATTCACCATTCAGCCCTAAACTCATTGTCCACAAGGCTTTCTGGGACCTGGGTCCAAAATATCTTCCCTCTCAAGCTCCTCCACCTCCAACTCCCTCAGGGTCTGTCGTTTCTCAAAGAAACAACCTGGGGGGAGATCTCTTTCTTCGGCTCGGGCCTCAATCTGGAACAGCCTCACTGCCACTCTGAAACTCGAGGAGAACCATTTACAGTTCCGGCAGCACCTCAAGACCTTCCTCTTTGCTTCTGCCTTCTCTCCTCCTCTCCCCTGCTGATCTGTTCTTCTTGGCATCGTGCACCTGGTGACCCTCTGATTTCGGGCTCAGGTACTTGCCCACCCTGCCATTCACCCACGCTGCCTCCAGGCAACCCTTGCACTTGGGTCTTTATCTGTAACGCTACAGTCCCCCCTTTGTCTTCACTAACCAGACACCCCCTGTCTGTGCCCTAAATCTAGCACTTACCACTCGCTGGCTGCACTACCACTTGTTGTTTTTTATTCTTTGCTCAACTCTTTCCACCTCTCCCTCCCCCCTACACTTCCCCCTTCTGTCTCCCCTGCACTTGCACGTTCTCAATGTCACTGGGCCTAGTAATATCGTTTTGTTCTCCCTTGTTCCCCTCCCCTGCCTCGTCGTGCTCTGAAACACTTATGTATGAGCGTGATACAAATAAAATATCATATCATATCATTTCTGTTTTAATTGTCTGCAGCAGAGGCAAATCTCTTTAAAATGAGAATTGAACCATGGACCAGAGGGGCAAGTGCTTCTCTTTGAAACAGACAGCGTAGTAAGGGAGTCATCTGTAAGTATAAAAACTTTTGAGAGAGTAGACAGGTCGACAGGTAGTATAGTTGCATACTTATCCCTAAGCTAAGCCAAAATCGTAACCACTTGCACCAAGCACTAATTGTGCTGTATAGGTCCTCAAGCAGTCAACGGCTTGGTGGTAGTCTTCATTTTGATAGAGAGTGGGATAAAAAAAATATCGGTCCAAGGCACTCCAAAGGCTCAGTAGGTTTTTACTGTTGTGGTCGGGGAAAAGACTGCATTGAACATATTCCCTAATTAATGGGTAGGCTCAGACACCAATGGTTAGAAGTCTAAATTACACATGGCTGAAAAAAATGGAATGGACTGGGAGTAAAGAGAATCATTCATCTTAATATTAAAATCACCGACTATCAGCAGGTTGGTGAAGCGGACCTGAAGATCAGCTGCCAGTTCTAAAAAGGATAAATCTAAATTAGGGTCAGCATGGGATGGACGATAAACAGTAGGGGCCGATTCATGGAAATATTTGTGTGGGAAATAGGGGACTTGCGTGCCAAAACATGCAAAAATCCGGGTGCGTTGATTCAAAGACCCGACTGCGCAGGACTTTCTTGGGACTTATATGGAGCTTGTGCAGGCCCAGAATGTCTGCGTGAGCTGCCGAGCACCTTGCGCGAGACACCACGCTGAGCAAGGTATGGCTTGCGCGGAGGGCTGGGAAGGGGGCAGAACTCAGGAAATGGGGAAGAACATGTGAAAAAGTGGGCATTACGAGGGACCTGCCCACACGCCCACATTTCTGCCAAATGACACCTATTCATGGAAACACCCGCGCAGCTTCTCGGCATAGCAATGGCCACACAAATCGCTCCATCACTACTCTCTCTCCCCTGAAGGCAGGCGTAAGTACACTTACGCATAGGATTCAAAGTGCAGAGGTGGATTTTGGAGGTCAGATTTAGGGGTATGTGTGTACTCAATGAGGGTTCCGATCTAACTTAGGGGTGCGCCTAAGCAGAGTAGTGGCATGCAGGAATGGTTTATAGTGGTTCACATGGAGATTTTCAGAGTTTAGACCGAGTAACGATTTTTCAGACGCATGTTGTTGGGGTGGTGGCAACATTATGTGGGACCCTGCACAAGGTCCCTGAGTTGCAGGCATGGAAGGGGGAAACATGCATCATTTGAGTGCATTCTGGGTGCGACTTGCGGATATGGTTACTTTGCGCAGTAAATTCTAAGAATACGTGGGGTGCACATTTTTTATTCTGTGTGCAGGCTCGTGCAGTGTCCTTCTCGGCATGTGGCCCTTGCAGGATTTCTGTGCACATTTCCATGAATCCGGCACTCAGAACATAATATGTGATAGATGCTGTAATGGAGATGCAAACCAGTAGGGCTTCCATGTTAAGGGAATGAGACCGACATAGTGCTCTATGTGGTTCTATGCTCCTCCATCACCAGTCTTTTTTCGGATGGGTTTTTGCTGATGTTTTATTTGTTGTTTTTTGGGGGGACTATTTATTTTAGTCTATTCCCCTCCTCCCCCCACCCCTTATATTCCCTTACCCACCCCCATATATTTTTCAATTAGTTTTTTCGAAATACAATCGTCTGAAAAAACACATCAAAAAATGAACTGGCAATGAATCAATGTTATACTACCGGTGTACACACAAAGGATGACTTAAACATAAAAGCAAGATCCCTGCCATGATGGGCGGAAGATCTAGCGCACTGGATAATCTTATAACTACCAGGTAAAGCTTGCAGCCACACGGGCCAGAGGAGTCCCTAAACTGAGTTTCGGTCACACACACAATGTCAGGATTATTATTTTGCAAAAGATCATAACAATTTGGGCACTAGAGAAAAGCAATAACACCTTAAATAGAAAAGATTTCAGTTGATCCACAGGTCTAACATCAGGGCCAGCCTTTCCCTTCGGCATGGCCTTAGAACCTGTAGGAAAGACTGTGTTAACAGGAGCATGCTGAAACAGTGCATTGTGGGATAGACATACCCCTGTGGAGGTGCAGAGAGGACAAATATATTGCTCCACCCATGTTTGGCCATGTCACAAACAGGCACAGCCAGGCTTACCTTTGGTGCAACATCGGCACACGCCCGCCTCATGAGCTCACTGTTAGGATGATGGGATCTACACATAATATGACATACCTTATTGCACTAGTCCGATCCGTGATTGGCCGTGGGATGGAAATGGAAGAAAGAATGTCATTCTAGGCAGTGCAAGACAGTTTCAGTAACAATCCAATATGCCCTGACTCAGACTGGGTTGTGTTATAGTATATTAATGAATGTGGGAGATGAATGATCTTCTGATTGGATCAGGGGGACACAACCCTGATGCTTCAGTAGCCACAAGTGTAAAATGGAGGCCCAATATTAAGAATGGTGCTCAATTGGCTAGGATGTTTTTTTGTGATAGGCAAAAGCTAATTTCAAAACTTCACCGGTGTCAGTGTAGGTCTCTAGTTTTCCGGCGATGGTTATAGTGTCAAAAATGGAGAGCTGAAAGGAAGAAGGATGACAGGAAGCCCACTGATAGGAACTGTCACTAAGGGGCTAGTGACAGTTGGAGCTTTGCTATGGAGAAACTGTGCTGTTTGCAATCCATTTTGTTCGAGTAACAAACAGATATATTCACTGACCAGTCGTCATAGTTCAAGTGGAATCCTCCAAGTCCCAAGAGACCTGTAGATATTGGTTGTTCTTCAGTTTTGTAATAATAACCCAAGCGTTCCATCCTTTAAAAGTGCTCATTGCTTGTGAAGTCCCTGCCTCTTCATGTCAGAACTAACAGAGGATCCTTTACACTTATAACTCATCTTTGCCCAATCAAAACTGATAGGCTGCAAATCAGATTGCAGAGAATTTAAATGAATGACTAACATTTTCAATTATTTATAAGCGATAAAAGTGCTGACACCTACGGTTCGCCATCATATAACTGTGTGAGAGTGGTAAGAAGCGTTAACCGTGTGTAGAGTTCATTCAGAAGAGACATTGCAGTCAGATATTTCAATATATTTATTCGGATTTACAGTATCAAATTTCATCAAATAAATCATATCTATACTGAACATAATTCCCCATTGCATAGGAATATGACATTCAGTATGTGTATCAAATGTATCAATCTTTCGATGACATATTGTTGAATTATGTTTGGATTATGATAGTTAGATTATATAATTTTAATGCAACACGAAGTGGATGTTATTTATCACTATTAAAGTGTTTTTTGAACAACGACAGGCATCCCTCTATACATCAGCCTATCAAGAATGCGTGACATAATTCCTCTAGTGTAGTACTGAACCTATCTCCATAGTTAAGTTTATCTGTTTAGGTTGGCGGGTTGCGCTTAGCCAGCAAACTATCTATTGTTTGTCAGTAAGTATCATGCAATCGGCCAAAAGTAACACTGTGCGAAAATATTGTGAGTTCATCCAGTTTTAACACAGTTTGTCATAAGCATGATTTATTTGAGGTCAGATAACAATGACTGATTGCAGCCTAGATGTGTTTCGACCATGGTCGTCTTCAAGGCTGACAATAAAAACATAAACGGTTTAAAAAAAAGTTCATCACAATGAACAATTCCAAGAAAGAGAAATCCATTTACTGTTACATACCATATTCGGAAGTATGGGTCAAGCAGGTGACACATTAGAAAGACAGAAAACATCCAACATAGAACAGACACATATTAATTGAGCACTCCCAGATTTCTTAACATTTGAAAGGTTATAGTTTATCTGTTTTGGTCTCAGATGGTGTTAGAGGTGGTTCCTATCCTGCGTTGGACAATTCCTTGTAACAATTGTGTGGCACACCCTACAGGTGTACCCATTCTAGGTGATTATTGTCTATTCATGCTGAAGCTTTTTCCCATATGCTTTACTACAGACTAGTGATGAATGTGATTTTTATATAGCAGGCAATTAAAGGTTAACATGGTGTTCCCATGTAATAACATTCAGTGCCTATGCTGTTATGATTTCCATACATTTATGAGTTGAACAGGCAGACTCATCATAGTACATGAGCTTAGGTTCCCTGCATGGCAACATTAAAAAAAAAAACAAAAAAAAAAGAATAGAGGTATGTTTGTAAGTATACGCGACATTGTACAAGTGAGTGTATGAAATTTTCCAATGGACGGTGTCCAACTGATCACTTACCCTATATTGCGAGTAGGTTCTTGATTCTGGATAATATGTATTATTGTCGAATTTGGTGTCTTCCCCGGTCTCTATGGAAAATACGTGTATGTTTAATACATGCCACTAGTGATGTGGTTCGGTGAATTAGGAGTGAAACTCCTGAATGGTCTCCTCTGAGACCTAATGCTTTCAAAGCTCTCGAGATTACCTGTTAAGTGTTGTCCTTTCTTTCAAGAAGTCTAATGGCGTTTAGATATTGGATCTGTTATATATTCCTGCAAAAACCAAAACCCATGAGTTCCATATCCCAGTGTAAAATGACGCAGTACTTACCTTTTTTTTTATCTATAAACCATTACACTTAGTGTGATCTGGTTATATTTACGTCCTACTGTATAGTAACTAGCGAAGTCAGAATCCGACCTAGAATCCAATATGGTTCACCCTAGTGGCATATCCTGCGTCTGTCCCCTGTTTTACACTGTCCCCACCGAAGTTAAAAAGTGGCTGGAAAGAAGTTCGCCTGGTAAGGCTGTCTTCTCGTAGTTCGAATGGTGTCGTACTTAATTATAGCAGAGTGCCTCATGCGTTGTCCAAATAATTATAAATCTGTTCTCTTAAAAGGTTAGAGAAACATTTACTTGTTCCTACCTTATTAGGAGTCTATGGTAACATAGGGAAAATTCCCAGTCTTCTTGCGAAATATAAAGCATGCGGGCGCCATGTTGTCTGTTTACTTATATCTTTGTACATGCGCATGACGTCTCCTGTGCGTCACATTTGTAAAACTGGCCACTCAACAATGACCTTGAAGTGAGTAGCCCTTGTATTGTTCCCTATACAAACTCTGTACATGTTCCTAATTATTCTTAAGATGTGGGGTAATTCCCTTTTTGTTTGGATTTCATAAATTGTCCGCTACCTTAAGCCACCACACTACCGCGGGAAGCCCAAATGTGGGTGTTATGACTGTCTCATGCAATTCGATATTTAGGTATATATTATGCCAATATTATGATAGCCATGCAGTTTTCGGTAGACAGCCCGGGATAGCTGACATTACATAGATGTTTTGTGACATTCACATAATGTGAAATACAGTAAACATCATATTATATTTATAATATAATAGACATACAGAATTCAGCCGAAAGCTCAGGATAATTTATATTCCAATGCTTATTTTATAACAGTCACATACTTGGACATGAAGTGGCCATCTTAGCTCCTGTATCTCATCATGCCAATTGGATTTCACAAAAACGCATGCATCTCATGTTCCTTATTTAGGCCCTCTGTGGTACAATGTAAATTGCATATGCCTTTAGATTTCATACGTCTGTGCTTGAGTTTTAAATGTCCTCCTCTTTTTCCATGTTTGACCTTCATTAGTCCTATGCACTTAAGATCCTTTTTATCTTGCATTTGGTGACATTACTGTGAATTTACTCTCAGTGGTAGCTTAGGGTCTTTGCTACTGAGACTGGCCAGATGGTCTCTGATTCTAATTCACAACTGTCTTATAGTACTTCCTATGTACAGTTTCTTCCACACACAGATTATTCCATGTCCGACAACAGTTGGCTTACAGTTAATCAAATCCTTAATCTTAATAGCCAAGCCATCTTCCTGAAAGAATGTGTTGCAGTCTGCAGGTGCATACCTGCACATACTGCAGGTGTCACATTTTTGAAAACCTTTTAAAGTCTGCAGTGAATCACTGCCACTGCTGGTTTCATGGCTGCTTGTGTCAAGAAAAGATGGGCATAGTTTGTTTCTAATGGTTGGTGATCGTGTGAACACAAGTGTTCTATATACTGTTTGAGGTTGGTTTCCGTACGTAAGATGTACCAGTGTTTTTGCACTAGTTTATGAAGATTGTGAGCATCCTTCAAATATTGTGTAATGAGGTCAATGGTTGAATTCCTACTCTTGTCCTGGTTTGTAGTAACTTTTAGCATGTTTGATCTGTCCAGTGTTCTGGTCCTACAATTTGATCTCTTTAAAATTTTAGACGAGTACACTCTCGCTTGAAATCTGTGAGTAATGGACATTCTTTATCAAATTGCTCATTCCTGCTGCAATTTCGACACGCCCGATAGAACTCCCCTGCCGGTATATTCAGGGCGGTGGATCTTCCATGGCAACTCGGCATGTAATGTTGAATTAACTTCTGTATGATTGCAGTATGTTGTTGTCTCTTTTCTGTTTAGATCTATGTGTATGCTCAGATCCAATGTGTATGCTCAGATCCAGGAAATCAATGCTGGTTTCACTGCAATGTCTTGTGAGTGCGATACCAAAGGTGTTGTCATTCAAGTAATGTATGTAGCTCTCAAAACCTAGTCTTGTGCCATGCCATGTGATGATAAAATCATCAATGCAACACTTTCACTTGATGATAAAGCCTATAAAGTAATTGTTGTTGAGAGCGTGTGTTTGTTCATACTGTGCCTTGAACAGGTTGGCCAGTGTTGGGGCATACCTGGCCCCATTGCTACTCCCTTTGTTTGCACGTAATAGGAATCATGAAAAAGAGAAACATGTTTTGCAAGTGTGAATTTCAAAAAGGCTTTCAACATCTCAACATGCCTACGGTACGATGCTAATAACCCCTGATAGGTGTAATCTATGGCTTGAATAGACAGCCTGTGTTCAATTGCCGTATACAGTGCTGTCACATCCATCATAGCTAAGAGGTAACTCTCCTGCCATTGTACTTCTAAAAGGGACTGTAACACTTAGGTGCTATCCCTAATATAAGATGTTAATCTTTCAACATGCTTCTTGATGACATTATCTATGTGATGGGAAAACCCTTAGGTTGCCCAACCTATCCGGCTGATGATCTGGCAAACCTCTGGCAATGTTTCAAATTGTTTATGAATTTTAGGCAAGAAATATATTGTTGGCATAACTGGTTTGATCACATTAAGAAAGAGTTTTTCCTCATATGTGAGGAGTCCTAGAGCACACAAGACTACTTGAAAGAAAGGACAACACATACCAGATAATCTCAAGAGCTTTCAAGGCATTAGGTCCCAGCAGAGACCATTTGGGAGTTTCACTCCTAATTCACGCAACCACATCACCAGTGGCATATATTAACCATACTCGTATTTTCTATAGAGACCCAAGAAGACGCCAATATTTGGTATAATAAATATTATCCACAATCAAGAACCTACTAGCAATCTTAAGGTAAGTGAGCTGTTGGACACCGTCCAATGGAGAATGTCATAGACTCACTTGCAGATCGTCAAGGACTTGCAGACTAAGCACAGACGTGTTTCGACCCATGGGTCTTTATCAAGGCTATTTGTGAAGGATGGGTGCCCCTTGTGGGCTCGGCATAGGGCCCTGATTTGTGGGTGAATGGCGGCATCACTATGTCCTCACGGGTAATACTGCAAGGACATAGTGACGCCGCCATTCACCCATCAATCCAGGGCCCTATGCAGAGCCCAGATGTCAACGACACAACCGATTATTGCTTTCATCCCAGGACACCACAAGGGGCACCCATCCTTCACAAATAGCCTTGATAAAGACCCATGGGTCGAAACACATGTCTGCTGAACACTACTGGGACCACGAGCCTGCACAATAAACAGATTGATGAATAAAATTAATTGCAATTATCACAAAACACGAAACAGTGTGGAAAACCCATTGTGTAAAATAAACCAATAGCGAGGTATCCAGGATATCCCCAGATCATACCACAAAAGGAGGTGTGGGCTTCACCTCAACAACAAAATCCTGTGACCTTGCACTAAGGAAAAAGGCAACATAAGAAAAAACCGGGCTCAGAAAGGAAGATTCCAAACCTAGGGCCCAACACAGAATCTTATAGAGAAGCCCAGTTTGTCACCTTCTTGGTGGAAACTCTTGTCTTGTTTCCACCACATCCAGCCCTTGCTTTTGCCACTTCAGATGCATAATGTGCAGGCACACACAGGGCACTGATCCCCCAGAATAATCAGAGACGTTTTATACAAAGACAATGAATGGAGAGTATATCTCAGGTAAAAAACTCTGGATTGAGGAATCCAAATCAAGAGACTTATTGAAGGCTTGGAGGATAGCTCATGGACAACGTGTCTGTCTTGATAGCAAGTCAACCTGGAGCAGCACAGGTCCTAATCCCGGACTTGTGCTTAGAGACTGGTTTCCTGTATTAACGTGTAGACTGGTTTCCTGTATTAACGTGTTGTGAAAGATTAATTAATTATCGAGAGGTGTTGTTGAAACTGAAAACCTTTATTGAACCCAAAGATTTAAGTTGAATTCAAGATTTGTATTTAAACCCAATTTTTTTATTGTGGAACACAATGTAAACTATCTTGTATAGCATTAGGGAACACACTTAAACACGCTTTCCAAACTGACATCTTGAATAGATTCACGTGAAACGGATGTGGTGTGATGTGTCATATGCAGCAATTGTAACAATTAGGATTTGAGTGCAAACTCAATTTTCAAATCAGGAGGGCACATCTATTCAAACTGTTGGTTCACCCGCTCACCGCCCAAGCACTCCTGGGCAAGCACTCAAGGTGTGCATTTCACTCAGCAATCCCAGACACTCTGCACATATTCAGATGTATTTGATCTTGGCACCCCGTTCCTCACCCTTCCTAAGCAGGTAGAAGCCATGACCCACAAAGGGAGCAGGTTTAAGCTACAGAAAGTGCAAGGCATTTCTAGCATAAGGGCGCCCTCTAGAGCATCCCCAAGGAAATGTTCTGACCAGTCAAATTACTCACAGCTAACCATGAAAGGAAATTTAAACAGGGACATGATGTATTTGGAAAACCCTACTCCCCAGAGATGAAGGTGGCCTCAGGGGGGCACATCAAAGAGTCATGTTTTGAGTAGAGACTCAGATTCGGACTCATTCGTAAAAAGAGGTGAATACACATTTCAAGAAAAAGCTGAAAACCCTTCAGACGTATAGTCTGGGGCTTTTATCTTCACAGTAATATAAATTAAAGAGGAACGAATGCGTGTCAACAAAGTACTTGTGAGAAAAGCAAACATCCTAGCATTGACTTTCATATAATTGCAACCCTCTCACCCCTTAAATAGATCGCAGATGGTTTTATGACCGGAACATATTTAGCTTGTTCTTAAATGTGTTCTTTTCAAGAGTTCTCCATGTCCTCTTCACAGAACTGGACGCTGTTTCATGGCTGCCTTGGAATAGGGCAAAGATCTTTGAGTCATCGGCATATTGATAATACAGCACACCATGGCTCTGGATAATATCACAGAGTGGTGCTGCATACAGAATAAACAGGAAGGGCAAAAGCAGCACATGGCAAACTGTTGGGTAATGATCTGCAGGAATGATGCGACCCATTGCAAAACAATTGTACTGATACTTTCCAGGTGCTACAGCAGGAGCGCACTGTCATTAGTTTGGAAGGCACTGATTTGTTTATCTGGATCAAGGATGAGATCAGGCTTGAGTGCAACAACACCAGCAAGTCATCGGCCAATCAGTGGAGGGCTATTGTGCACTTTGATGGCTGAAGCCGAAATCCACAATATATTCATTTATTCAGTGAGTGGCACTCTCCCTTCAATACCCCGGGGATCTCTCAGGACATGTCACACAGTGATGCGTGGACAGACCTTCTCAGGTGTTGTGCCTTTAACGTGCAGCCACTTTCCGTCAGACACCAGAAATGCTGAGGGTCTCCTGCAGTGGCAGAGGTTCTCCAGAAGTTATGCTTTCTTTATGGTTTTCCTTGTGTACTTTCTTTAGGGCACTGCTGTCTTTTTATACCGTTTCTTCAATTTGTTGTGTTGTACTTGCTGATCCCCCTTAAATGATACCTGTATCTATCTTGAAAAGTAAATGGATAAGGATAAGTGGGGAATAGCGCACTGCCACAGAAAGCATCCCACTACCCAGCCACTCTGTGGCCCTCATTCCAACCTTGGCGGAGGACCATGGTGCTATTAGCACCATGGTCCATGCCACTAAGGTTACGATTCCGCCATGGTGGATGGCGGAATTACCGCCCCATTCCAAGGTGAGTGGGGCGATAATTCCCCATTTGCCCTTCCCCATTCCCATTTTTGCCCCCATAGGGCATAATGGGAATGGGGAAGGCGCTAATTACGGCACCGTAAATTACGGTGCCGTAATTAGCTCCAAAGTCCCTTTGCGGGTTGGATTTTTAACGCCTGCTAAAAGCAGGCGTTAAACACCAACCCGCAAAGGGAAACTTGTAATCAGGCGTTAAGGGTTAACGGCGCAGACGGCGCCGTTAAACCCTTAACGCCTGAGTTGTAATGAGGGCCTGTGACTGGAATAATGCAGTAGAGTCCAGATACATCCTTCTAGTGCCATTCCAAATAGACCATGCATTCCATGTTTAAGACTTTCTTCTTGACATTCTTGGTACTGGTGCACTGTCTGGAGTGGGTTCTTTTGGTGCATGGTGCCAACAACACCAACAACACCATTCGACTACAGGTGTTTCATTGTACTGAGATTGCACGCACGTGAAGAAATAGTGTATTGATGGGAAGCCACAAATAAGGCATGTTCTGCACATGTGCAGTGAAGGAGCATACTTCATTGGCTAGTGTTCTTTAAAGGGAACGAACCGTGTAAAAGGGATGCCATTTTGGTGATTTGCAACTGATCCAATGCCAATCTTGTCTCATCTATCAGCACAGAGCCTTGCTCCTGCCTGCCTCCGAAATGTGTGCAGCTCTCCAGTTCATTGAGGGAAAGAATGACAATAATCAGAGTAGGCAGGCCAAAAGGTTCTCTCAATAGGTGGGATTGCAATCTGCTGAGTGTTAAATGGGAGCTCTTTGCAGAAGGTGATCAGGTACAGGCACGTTTGAAAGTAGGTGGATAGGAACCATTTGCACCCAACAGTGCCCCTAACTCCTTTTTCCTCTGGGCCTTCTTACCAACCCCTGTTGAGACCCCTCTCACCGTATTGTTGGAAAACAAATGCGTCTGTGGAAAGGACAAGCCGTTTGAAGGCAGAACTGCCAGATGTGGTGGTGGAGGCTAAAGTCCACATTCTGCTTTGATTATGGAGAGGCAGAACAGTGGTGCTGTGGTTGCCTGTTTTGGTTAGCTTGCTGCAGGGACAGAGCAGGCAGTTGATGTGAGAAGGAGGTGGGTAAGGATGTTGGTAGGGAGAGGGCTGAGGTGTGTAGAGTAGAATTTGGGGCAGGTGGAGGGTGAACCCCCACATTGAAACTCGATGGCATGAACTTTGGTGGGAGGAAGTTCGGGGCTGTGGAGTATTTGCCGCTGGAAACAAGGGTGTGAGGGAAAGCTCGATGAACAAAGGAAAGGCACAGACATGGAGGGGGCACAGGCAGAGAGTTGTGAAAAACAGCAATTGAGAAAAGGGAACAGAGGAAATGCAAAGTGGGCGATCGGATCAAATATTAGGATTTGACAAATCATCATCAGGGAGGTAGAACAATACAGGAATCATTGTTGGTGAAGGCATACAGATTCAAATAAAAGGGTTTTCCTTACATTATGTATAATAACTGGTTGCATGTTTCTGTCAACACAATCACTAAAAGCAGGTGACTTTGTCAGTCAGTTTGGCTTTTTAATGTTTTTGTTGTTGTCTTTCTTCAAGTCTTGAAATTCGGTTGTTTAGGCTTACATTACATTGCATTACGGTACTTATAATCTTCCTTTAAAGATGGCGAAAGCAAAGCTGTAATCGTGCTCTTTTTGCTTAACATAGGGAATTAAATATTGTTCAGATTGGTTTATAATGAGATTTAGGTACTTCTGACATAATTGGAATAAAACAGAGTCGTATTTACTCTTGTAAAACAACAAGTTAACACAATCATATCTGCTAAAGATGAGAAGATGATTAGTCAAATGTACAAAGTTCACATTGAGCTTCTCTCCCCTCTTGCCCACAATGCTCTAGTATGCTATGTTCCTTCTACACCCTTCTATTTCCTCCTCTTGGCTTATTCCTCTCCCTTCTGGGGTTCTATTACTCCTCCTCTCTAAACTCCTTAATGTTCCTCGTTACACGTAAAGGACTTCTTACAGTCCAGCTGACATTCATGTTTACACCCCACTCTCCATCTTTGATGTTCTCCCTTCCTCCTCCTTTCTGCCCCACTTCACATTCTTCTGCTCTGATCCCTCCCCTCTGAATCATCCCTCCAAACTTCTTTACCATGCATCATCCTTCACCTCATGCTTCCAAGTCCTGACTCCCTCACCTCTCTCCTTCAGTCTCTTCTTTTTAAACCCTTTCAAGATTAGCCGCTGGGCTCTTATTTACTTGACTACCTGTGTCTGTGTGAATGTGGCAAGTGACAGCTCTGCCAGGAACTCTTTCTGTGGAATTCCCAACTATTGTTACTATAGTTCATAGTCATACTAATTGAAGAACAAGGTGTCATTTCAAACAGAAAGGACTTACAAAGTAGGCAATATAAGAGAGCAGAGGCAGTCCTAGGGAAAGATGACGTTACATAATACATTTTTCATGGAGTAACATTCCGGGTGCTGAAGAGTTAAAAGTGGAAAAATAAACCAGGCAGAGGGATTGCACAAAATAATATTTCTTAACCACACTTGCAAATTGCATGCAGTGCCGCAGAGGACAGAATGCAGGAGAGGTTGGTTGGGGGCTACTATGGATAGGAGGCTGGAAGGGTTTGGTGCAATCCTTTCATTTATATGAAGTGGGGTTTGAGGCATATTTTGATGAGTTCCTCGTAAGAGATGCATTCTAAGGTGGAACAAGAGTATTCTAGTCGAGTGGGGCAAATGGGGAAAAGGAGCAGAAGTGGGTCGAGGCACAGGTGGATGGGACGTTGGTAGTGTGTGATAGAAAGGGAGGTGGATCTGTTAGGCTGGAAAGGATGTGTTTCACGCTGCTGTGGCTTCCATGACCATGCTGCAGGTTCTGAAGCTCCTCTCCTAATGTGGTGATTGAGGGATTGAGGGACTGTTTGTTCCTCTCACTGGCTAAAGCATACATCAACAGTCTGAGTTCTAACAGACCTGCATGACAACAGTTGCTGCCAACATTCTCTTCTGAATCCACACTTCCAAAACAATTTCCTCAGCTCTGCAAACACCCACCGTAGCAGGTTCTTGGCGAGTCAAGACCATTGTGCCACATCTCTTCAGTTCATCAAACATACCTTTCACTTTCACATTAACAGAACATCTGTGTATGAGCTTGGATATACTATGTTTTATCCAGTAGGCACCTACCACCCCAGGTAAAATGTGCAGCAGGAGGAGCCTGCATAGCCATATACCACAAGCTTTGGGTCGTGGGGTGAGCAAGAGAAATTGTGCAGGTCAACATTTTATATATGAAGAATACAACCTACATTTTAACAGAATATTTATGAAGAACAAACTTGTCCTTTAAACCATGTATAAGTACGTCTTTTGAGTAGTTTACCTTTAATTGAATCACTTCTATGTGGTCTAAATTTTGGCAGACAACGAAAACAAGGAAAATAAGAAACTGGTCAGTTTAGTCATTTAAAGGTATGTAATAGATGGCAGGTGGGGTTTAAGCCAAGTTTTCCTTTTTTTTTTTTTGCTTGTTTATAATGCGTCGATAGCCCGCAGGCATCAGGACACGGCT
Source organism: Ambystoma mexicanum (assembly GCF_040938575.1). Taxonomy (NCBI): domain Eukaryota; kingdom Metazoa; phylum Chordata; class Amphibia; order Caudata; family Ambystomatidae; genus Ambystoma; species Ambystoma mexicanum. Next base: position 408,971,498 of record NC_090931.1, on the reverse strand, counting down.
GGGTCCAGAGTAATCCAACGCGCTTTTTATTTTGTGTTGTAACCGGTGGGCCCAGATAAGTGATTATCATTGGAAGAAGTTAGTTTTCAGGCGTTTCCTGAATTTCAAATAATTCACTTCACGCCATAGTATTAGAGGCAATTTGTTCCAGCATTGTGCTGCCTTGACTGGCAAGGATTTTCCTCGCCCTTGCACACTATTTGCTCTAGGAATGTTCAGATAAGCCTTGTCATCTGATCTAAGGCGTCTGTGAGGCAAGTATAAAGAGAATTGTTTCTTGAAGTAGCTTGGGGCTTCTCCGTACAAGCATCTGTGAATTATTGTCATGGCCTTAAAGTGTACTCTTTCTTCTACCCTTAGCCAGTGTAAGGATCTTCTCCCCGTTGTTACATGTTCCCTTTTTTTTGATGTTCTTACTGAGCCGTACCGCGTTATTTTCCATGGCTTGGCACGTTTGTATTTCCCTCTTCGTGGCTCCTATGTGTAGAGCATTACCGTAGTCAAGGCGTGACAAAATGACAGCTCTTGTTATAGTTGCTGCATTCACGTCATTAATGAATGGTCTTATGGCTCTCATCAGTCGCATATAATAGCCATTGTTTTTCTGCAGGTAATTAACCTGTACCTCAGATCCCACAGATGCTTCCACAATCATCCCAAGGGTTTTTACATACGGCACCACTGGGATTTTGGCCTGTTTGATGGAGTAGTTCTGATATTCAGTCGCTAGCTTGGATCTGGCCTGTTGTGTAGCGAAGATCATCAATTCGGTTTTCGTATTATTAAGGCACATCCAGTGACGTTGCATCCAATTGTCAATTAGTGGAAAACCTCTATTATTTTCGCGCTGTCTATGCTGTATTCTCCCTTGAGTTAAAAAATGAGCTGCGTGTCATCAACGTAGTTGGCAAAGAACACGCTGATTTGTTCCAAGAGCTCGCATAAACTTTGTATGTATAAATTGAACAACAATGGCGATAGTCTCGCTCCCTGGGGAACACCATACAGGATTGGGGCAGCCTCGGAATATTTATTTCCCCAATGGATTTTAGCACTCCTGTCTTTCAAAAATGATGCCAGCCAATCCGACGCCTTTGGGGTATAATTGCACATTTAGCAATTCCACAGAGTTTAGAGTACACTCTAGAGTACACTGTTACATGTCCAGTTTTACAAAAGCGTACAATGTTTTTGAAAAGTTGGCTTTCAATATCGAATCTATTACTCTGTGACTGGATGACAACTTCTAGATTTTCCTTGGTGATAAGACAGTGAATCCTGTGTTAAGGGGAAACCTTTGTTCCAGCTGGAAGTTATGGCATTACGGAAAGGGGGGGCCCTCCCCGGGAGGGCCCTCCCCACATATGGCAGACTGGGGGTGAGAGATAGTACGTTGGATTATGTTTCTGGTCTTTAAATGAGTCTGGACAAACATCACTCTATGAATCATTATCCTTAATCTTCCAAATCTCACAGACGTTTGAAAGTATTGGGACTAATGGCTACCAATGTATTTACTCTTTACTTAATAGAACAATATGTGAGAGCCTCTCTGCTCAGGAGGGACGTGACATAAACAGCCTGTTCTGCATGAAGGTGCCAATTTAGCAGAGTCTACAATCAAGTTGTAGCCCACTGTGCAATGCAAATGGCACGTCATCATCTTGTAAGGCATATTCAGCTAAAATGTAACTGTAGACTCCCTTAAGTGAGTACCTTCTCCCATTTTTGACTACTGCTTGTTTACACTCGTTTTTTCAGAAACATACAGGGACAGAACTGCTTATTTGTCCTTCCCAGGGTTGAGCTGTTTTGCAGGTCTTGGCTACCCTGTCCTTTATTACAGTTAATTTGAAGGATTTTCCTAATAAAAATACAGGACCACAGGTACCAGAATTCTAAAGGATAGGAGCATGAAAACGCCTGCAATGACTGTCGATCCTACGGCTAACAAAGTCCAGTTTAAAACGTTTTTTTGTCTCTCCTCTAGATTATATATATTCCCTTAACTATTTGTTCTGATACAAGCATACAACAAGTTGATATTTATGATGGAGTATGAATTAACTGTATTATGTTACAGCAATCCTGAAAACAAGCACAATTGATCTGTCTGTTTATCCTTCTGTTATATAAATACCAATTTTACCTCTTAAAATATGCTATAGCCATAATGCAAGGGCATCAAAAGAACCGGAGACCAGGTAGAGCGTAAGGAGTTTATTTATTTATTCATTTTCATTTATAGAGCGCACAACTGCCCTTGGGCATTGGTGCGCCATTCAAGAAGGCGTACTTGGTTATATAAGTGCTTGAAAAGACATCCACACATACATGTTACATAGCCCCATGTAGTAGGGTGCAGCATATTTAGTTACATGGTGCGTGCAAAGACATCCAGTTTGTGTAACCTATCTTGCAGGTCAGCAGCATCATACAAATACTTTATATATAGTCACAAGCAGTTGAAATTAGTAGCTGGTGGTCCTTGCAAATAATGCATGTCTATTATATAACAATTAGTTCACACCATTCTCATCTAAGATTGAAGACAGACCTGTAGTGAATTTTCTGGTGTTGTTAAACTGACAGGTTTGGGAATTGGAGGCGAGACATGCACCTTCGGAGACTCCTCAGAACTTCAGGCATGAGACTTCCTCTTCCAATAGGAGTTATATGGCACTGTGTTTAGGGTTTCTGTTGCAATTGTTTGCATGCAAATGCAACCAGGAAGACACATTTCTCAATACTAGTTTAAAGGCTTCAGGGTTTGAGTACCTAGAGCAGGGATCCATATCGAATCTGCAGTCTAAAATCTCACGGCCCAGTAACATGATCTGTAGGTATTCGGTAGGAGACCTTTTTCAATGCCGGTGGAAAGGCTCAGTGAATTGAGCTCACTTTGCTACTGAGATACGCATGCTTCCTGCAGAACTAGTATGCCTGTACCAGTGACAAAGGAGAAATAGCTTTTTATTTTTATTGTCTACTAAGAGCACAGCGATTATGTTTTGACTAGGCCCTCGGAATGGATTTTGTGTTTTACAATTAAGTCAGGCTTTGTTTAGGCCCATGCTTCTCAGTTCTTCCTGCTGTCCCCTAACTCATGTCCCCCACTGACAACCTTAACTCACAGTCTTGGGGATTCCTGGTGTCCCTCACTTCGTTCTTGGCCTTCACTGGTCTTGAGGGTCATATGTTGGTTCACCTGGACTCTCCAACTGAATGCGGACAACTAGTACACTTCAGTCTTCCAGAGGGGGTGAGGTGTAGGAAAACTGCACTATTGTCTATACTCCATTGTTTGACATGCTTTCATTCCTGCTGTCAATATATGCCATCAAACTGCAGGCTTGTAAGGTATTTGGCGGTAATCGTAGATCTCTCCACCACTGTTTGAATTTTCTGAGGGCGAAGGTCCCGGGGCTTGAGTGTCACTCGCTTATCTTTTATTATAGCACATCTCTTCAGTCATCCCCAATGCTTTCTTCCTCCTTGCTTCTCTCTTGCCTACTCGTCCACTCTCCTCTATTCTCTCTGATTAGCTCCTTCTCTCCATTCTTATCATCCATTCTCTTCCTCTGCACGTTCCTTTCCTCTCCTCCTTTTCCTCTCTTCTTCCTCTACTCAATGTCCTGCCTAACCCTCTACTGCCCTCTACTGTTTCCTCTCTCTTCCTCCTACCATCCTCTAACTTTCATTCCTTCCTCTTCTCCTCCACTGATCCATGTACTCCCTTTCTCCCCTGTGGATCCTCACTGCTACACCACACTCTCCCGCTTTCTTCCCCTGTACCTCCTATCCTGATCCTGTTCTCTCTCTCTTATCTCCTTTCTTTCTTTCCCTCGCATGCCGCTCCCTCTCTCTTATCTCTGCCTCCTCACTGCACTGCCACTTCTTTTTTCTCATCTTCATTGCTCCTTCTCTCTTTCTCTCACTCTGCCCCTCTCTCTCTCCTCACCCTGTTTCCTTCTCCACCACCCTCAAATATACCCTTTATGTCATATCATCTTCTTCACACTCTGATTCATAACATCCACCATGCCACCTGCTGCCTTCCCTTAAATTGCTGTGGAAGGCTAGACTTTGTGATCAGGCTCAAGCTTAACCCACTCTCATCCCCTAGCCTTACGCTTGGGACATTCGATAACGTCCCCCTAATCTCTAAAATCTTGTGAGCATTCCCAGATGTTCTGACTCCCCCCTTCTGACCAGTTACTTTTGCCTGCATTGCTGGTTATTTTCTCTCAGTCAGTATTATGGTAAGCAGATATGCTGGCTATTCCTTTTCTGTAGGCTGGGTCTGTCCACAGTCAAAAGGAATGTATGTCCCTAAAATTACGTTTTCAAATAATCCAGGCATCATTGCAGCTTATACGGAAAACCTTTCAGCTTCCACGTCGAGATCCACTTGTTCGTTTGGGTAGATGTTCTGCTCCCTGTGAATGAAGCCAATGGAAATAACTTGGTTGGTTTGAAATATGTGATCCATGCAGATATACTCTTGCTCTATTATGTTAAACTATAGCATACAGACAGTAAACATAATACTGTCAATGGTTCTTTATTGATTAGGGGCTATACAGTTTGTGACAAAGTCACTGTGCTCAGGACTGAGATCAAGACACAACATGCATCTTCCAATGGTATTTATTGTGCAGAACAGGACATAATGTGTCAGAATGATAGCTTTGGATGTAGGAGTTCAGTTTACAAAGCAAATGTAGGTGCTGCAGAATTCTTAATAATAGGTTAAAGTAATTGGAATTCCCTGTCAAAACCCATGGAATTCCCCTAAATAGTACCCAGTTACCCACATTTTGACACAATCACAAAGCAGGTATCCAGTGCAAATCAATGTCCAATGTCTCTTAAAGCCGCAAACTCAAAGGCTAAACAAAATGTTTCCTATAAAATAAGGGAATATTCTCCCCTCGAATGGTTCTATAGCAAAAGCAGGCCTTTCCACAATCCCTCTTAACTAGGCGTGGGGTTTCTAGTCCTCCTGTATCTTCAAGATTGTCAAGTGCACATATGTCATTGTGACACTCCTGACCTGGGGCTCCTGATTCTTCTCTTTGGTGTCTTCTTCTTATGGATCAGCCAAAATGTCCTACTAGGAAAAACCACAGCTCCAGGCTTCTAGAGGGCTTAGTTGCACCAAAGTGGGGTTGATAGAGAAGGATGGCCCTATTCATCACTTCTACTGGCTTCTGCATTCTAGGACATTGTTGCCTGGGACCTTTTCATAAACGTCTACTCATATTTAAGACCACGTGTCTCCAACGTAGTCTGTCAAAACCTTTGTTGGCTGCCTACCTAACTGCATGAAGTATAACTAAACAGGAGACTCTTACGACAACCAAAAGTGCATGGATTGCCCTTAGATGCTCTCAACTCAATCAGAACAAAAGGCCCATACACTACTCTAAATAGATGGATAGCTTAGTCAATACACCTTTAATAGTTGTTCTATTAAACAAACGCATTCAAAACAACAACCCATAGTGTACAGTGTTAAAGCAGCAGAAAATATATCATCACTTAGAATTCATAAACATATACCTAGCTAACATCCTCTCCAGCTGTCCCTATATCTCCACCTCTAGTGTCAGAGAGCCAACCAGAACCTCCTCCTTTCACTCATGGAGTTCATTGTTCAAACTGCAATCATTCTGTAAATTACAATGCCTTCTTGGTATGGTATCGTAATGTTTATTTATAAAGCACCTATACACAGGCAGGTGTTTCAATGTGCTCAAGGAGGATGTGAACATGGGAAAAAAACTGTTGCTCATAGTCCTTGAAATTCTGAGATGATAATAGTCTGCACGGGCAGAGTAAGCAAATATAATACATTTAACAGTTGAGATACAGCAAATAGGCCTGACAACGATTCTGCAGTTTCACCAAGTGCACATTAAGGAGTGAAGACAAGGGAGAACAGATAGACAATCTTCAGGCAAATGTGCATTTGGATCGTGCAAGCGCACCAATGGTCAAGGAGGTGGTGTTCCCAGTGCAACCAGTCCGTGGAGACTGGGGTAAGTGCAGAGAGAGCCACTCTCTCGGGTTAATTCTCAAGTGCATTGAGGGAGGGTGTGGTGCAAGGGCCTGAGGCAAGTGCACAGAGGACTGGCAGGGGTGCCTGGGATCTGTGAGACTCTGAGGTACACCAGGCGGCCAGTCGGCAAGCTGTAAGGAAGAAGGGGGGAGAGATGAATAAAGCAAAAAGCTAGGTTAGCAGGGTAGAGGGATAGAGAAGGAGGTTCTAGTTCAAGTTCTAGTCTGTCTTCCTTCCAAATGTCTTGGGGTTTTAAAACATTGCTCTCCTCCTCTTTACCACATCCTACTTATTGACTGATGTGTGCATTATCCTCTATAACAAACTCTGCTTCTTAAATCCCATGGGCACTGCTCTATTCCATAACCAACTCTTTTTCTTCATCCCGCTGTGAACAACTCTCCTCTTTAACACATTACCTTTTTTTTTTAAGATAATACCCCACATGCACCTCCTTCTCACATTCACCTCCAGGCTTTCAATCTCTTTCCACTCTCCCTCTACAACTATGTATTGTTCCTTCTCCCCCTCTACTTTTTGTGTAATTCCTGTCAAACCTCTCACTAGTCTCTTTGGACACCAGGCGTCTCAGATCTCTGTCCTCTAGCTGCTCCTCAAATCCCCCACAATGCCAGCCTGAACTGGCTTCCTTTTATATTATGGTCTCTTCTCCCTTTGGGTGGGGTTAAGGACCTTGATTTCTCCTGAGTGGTATGGGTTAGGTTGTTCTCTGATTCGACCATGATCTTGTTGTCATGCAGGCTGAAAGGGGGTTAGCCCAAGTCTATATTAAGGCCTTCAGTCATCTTGAATTCTAGAACTTCCTTTTCATATTTGTGGTTTCCATTCCTCCCTTTCCTCCATCTGATTCCCTGTGAATTAAAAGATATACAACTCTCAAATAAGCATGTTGTGCTTTTGTGTATCATTATTAGCCTTTTTCAATGGTGAATTTGCACTTTGAAACTCGCCTACTGTTCACAAGACAAAAATAATGTGATTTGTTTATTTTCTTCTTCTCACATACAACACAAAACAGTTCCACATCGTCCATGCACAATTTCTTATCAACGGGGATTCCTTCGTCTGTGTGAGTATGATCCAAAACTGGAAATATGTCCTTCAGCATTGGCACTGAAGATCATGTGTTTTTCCGTCACTTGCTATTGTCTTTCAAATGTTGCAACCTTGGGCTTTTTCCAAGGGGAAGTGTTTATTTCCCATGCCGAGAGTTTGCATTTCACTAAGAATCTGAAATGGCTCGCTAAATGAGTTACCTTTAAGATAAAGGGTATCTTTACACACGCACGCACGCACGCACGCACACACTTACATATAAACATTCTACAATCAGGGAACGTTCAGCAGATCATTACAGGCAATCGCGTCACATCACAACTGTCACAAGTGCTCCAGTTAGAGTGAAAATCTGCACAGTGATGGCGCATGAAAAGAACTCCATTTTAATAAGTTACTACATTTAAAAGAGTGATGCCATTTTCAAATTACTGTTGTGCAGTGATATTTCTACTGTACTGTACCTGGGAACTTGTTTACTGAATTTTACCACAATGTTACAGGCTACCTCATATTAATATAAGCAATAATCGACACAATCAATAATTTCATGAAAGTTTCGTTGCTCTCTGTAGGATATTCTGTCTTTAGTTTTGATGTTTGTTAAATCTTTCAATTTGCATATAAGACACATATACTTTTTTATTGTTCCAATAAAAATGTAACAATTTCTGAACCCATTGATTGAATGAGGGAACTATTTTCTCCTGCAAGCCCGGGACCACCACTATTGCAATAAATATCAATATTTGATAGTCAAAGGGAAACGATTCCTCATTATTAATTCCCCATGAAATGACTTTGTGAGTTATTGAAATCTGATATCTGCATATTATTGATAATTGAAAAAACAATGCTATTATTTTTTCAAATTACAAGTCACAAACATGTGTAGTACTTGTTTAGTATGCCAGCTTACATTTCCAGACAATGAAGACAGGATGAATTTTCCAAAATGTTCCACTTTTGTATTTAAAATTGAATTTGATAAACCTGGTAGATAGCTTTATGGTGTTGGAAGCATCGCCTAGGAGATGCTAGAGAGGATTGGATACCATTTATTGATTCCTGTATGTCCTCAGATGTACCTATTGTGTCCACTTTAGCTAGCAGTTGCCAGACATAGAGGTCATTTGGTGTAACTGTAGCCAGGATTTATAAATGGCACTTATTGATATATCTTTATTGACTGACAAAACTCATGTACAAATGCCTGAGTGCTGGGTATGACCAGTGAGATAAAAGATACATTATGACCCAGGGGATTGCCTTGGCACTCCCCCGTTGGTCAATTTCAGGCCCATACAAGCCAGTATGGCTCGCAAAAACAATAAAAGCCCCAGAAATTGGTCAATTATAGGGGGAGCCGTGTGACTCACAGTCACTGCAATTGGCAGGGATCTTAGCACGGTGCTCCCATGATGAGAGGGAGCGCCACACTGACGTCCTCACTGCCAGCAGGGATCTCAATGCTCCTCTCATCAGGTGAGCACTGTGCTAAGTGCCCCACCTCCCGTTTGCACCATCAAGTCTACTCAGACAGCACCTGTTTTATGTGGCCCACCACCTCCTCTTTACCTTATGAAAGAGGGAGAAGTTGGCCCTGCCACCTTACTGATTTGCCGGCCTCTGCCTGACAGACGTGGCCTGCTCCTCTTCCACGCTCACCTTGCCGGGCCAAATTCAGTAGTGGCCTGAATGGAATGAATGTAAGCCCCACCCCTCCCTCCGCATTGCGCTGTATTTGGTTGCTGGGAACCAGCCATTTCCCAGCAACGAATCCAGGCAGATCTGACTTTGTTTAATCTTTCCTCTTCATCCTAAACAGTGATTATAGATTTATAGACCATGGCCCCGGCTCTGCTTGGAATTATGGCCCTGTAAAGCTTGTTAAATGCCCTCCCTGCGCTCAGGCCTTTAACTCAGTCTTTAGGGTGGATAACTCCGGGTTAGGTCTATAAAGTGTAATTATAATAGGATATTTCATATATATTGTTGCTTAAAAATACAGTTGAATACACATTTTACAGATTAATCAGATAATAATTTAAATATTCTCTCTTCTAAAAAATGTCCAACATTAATAAACTCTTTTGCTTGCCACCAAAATCCAAGAAAAAATGCTCAGTATCGAATGCCTGAACATTCTGGTTCTCTCCACTGAAATAGGATACCACATCACCCAGAGAATACAGTAATTTCCACTATCACTTGTAAGAGTGCCTGGAGTGACAATTGATCACTAAAAGCAGTATTTGGAGGAAGAGTGTAATTTACCGGGGGCTTGTAAACCACTCAAACCACTCAATTCATTGTTTATATGAAACCAAATGTCACTACAGGCATTCCCTGAAGGAGTACAACACATTACAAATAGCACATAATTACAAAGATATTCCCTTTTGGAAGAGCCAACATTACTCCAAGTTAAAAGTATTTACAGGCACTCTGTCAGTACCATAAGTGCAAAGGATGTGAACACCCATTGCTTTCTCTATTGAATGGTAAGGAAATGGCAATAAATATTTTTAGCTCATTCATCAATTAGCTCATCTATTATTATTATTATTATTATTATTATTATTATTATTATTATTATTATTATTATTGTTATTATTATTATTATTATTGTGTTTATTGAGTGCAGACCTTAAGAAGCAACAGAACGCTTTACAGAGGTATACAACAATACAGATACACAACAGAGCGCTTCACAGGTGTATACAAAAGTATAGATGCATAACTGAGCACTTTTCAGAGGTAACAACAGGACAGATATACAGAAGGGGTTGGGATATAGAGGGGCAGAGATGAGGGGTACAGATCTACAGGTTGGTGGTGTCTAGAGAGTCAGGTGGTCTGTGGGCGACGTGGTGGACTAGGTGTTGCAGAGGGGAGACTCCTTGAAGAGGTGGGTCTTGACTTATTTTCTGAATTGTAGGAGCATGGCTTTGAGTCTGGTGCTGCTGGGGAGGAGCTTCCATGGTCTTGGGGCCTAGGCAGAGAATGCTTGTTTTCTGGTCCTTTCCTTTTTACAGCACCGGATTTCAAGTCTGCACGTGTCCTGACTTCTAGTGGTGTGCTGTCCGGCGAAGATGCTGAGTTTCTCCACGAGGTAGCTGGATGACTTGAAGGCGACTGCCTTACAGATTATGCAGCAAGACTTGAAGGTGATTCATGCCTGTAGTGAGAGCTAGTGAAGGTCGATGAGGGCCAGGGCAATGTGGGCACATTTGCTTAAAACCTAGATGAGGCATGCAGCCACATGTAAGACATTTCTCAGGGGCACAAGGGTGGAAGACAGGAGGCCTCCTTCGAGGAGTGCATTGCCCCCATCCAGGTGAGATAGGAGCAGTGCTTTAACAGTGGATCTAAAGTTATCCGGGGGTGGACGGGCTTGACTTTCCACCAGAAGGAGAGCTGATACCAGGCTGTCTGAGAATTCTTAGCTATGTGTGTCTTGAAGGAGAGGTGGTTTGTCAATGTGGAACCTGAGGAACTTGGTGCAGGAGGTGCGCTCGGGTGTGAAGCCCTCAAGCTTCATGGGTGATAGACAGGTCTGTATGTCTGGCTGTTCAGTGTTGTTGAAGAGGATTAGGAATTGGGTTTTGGAGGGGTTGAGCTTCAAGTATGCACTGGCCATCCAAGACTGGATGAGCGAAAGGCAGGTTTTGAGCCAGTGGATGTCCTTGATGGAGTTGATCTTGAAGTATAGCTGTGTATCATCAGCGTTTTGGAGGTTGTGGCTGTAGTGTGTGGCTAGGAGGGCTCCCATCAGATGCATGTATAGATTGAAGAACACTGGGGAGAGGATGGAACCCTACGGCACTCCAGAGGTGACCAGTAACATTGGCAATTCTGAGGAGCCCATCTGAAAAAATGCTGGAAGTTGGCAAGGTAGGACTTGAACCAGCAAAGGATATAGTTGCTGATCCCCATGAACTGATGTAGGGTGTCTGTGAGCACCTGGAGGTCCACTGTGTCGAAAGCAGCTGAGAGGTTGTGTATAACCAGGATGCAAGGGTGGTCGTTGTCAAGGAAGTAGAGGGTGTCGTTGACCACCTTTTTGGTGCTGTCTCCATGCAGAATTTGGGTCTGAACCCAGATTGGTAGGTTTGGAGGAGAGTGTTGGTGTTGATGTGGTGCTGCAGTTGCGTAGCTACCGCCTTATCGATGTTCTTTCATAGGAAGGGAAGATGGGTGATGGGACGATAGTTACCTAGGATTTTGGGATCCAGAGTGTGTTTCTTTAGTAGAGGGGGGATTTGTCCTGTCTTTAGCATTGAGGGGAAGGTGCCTTGAGATAGGGGCCTGTTGATGCTCTACAGGAAGGGAAGGAGAGCTTCTGCAGGGAAGGTCTTTAGGATGGATGCTGGGAGGATGGCAGGTAGCTTTGGGGGTGGCCAGGGTTTCTGCCAGGTATTCTGTAGAGAGTGTCTTGAATGTTGTCCAGGGTGTGGAGATTTCACAAGGAGGAACGTGAGGTGGGTCTGTCGATAGAGAGCTGGTATTTATATGCTGGCGAATCTTGCTGATTTTGGAGAAGAAGGTGTTGATGGCAGAGAATTTTTCGATTAAGTGTGGTATGGCAGGGTCGGGTAGCGAGTTGACACAGTGCTTGACTGTTTTGAAGAGGGCTCTGCTTTTGTTGTCAGCATGTTGCTCGAGGATCACCAGATCATATGCGGTCTCTAAGCAGTGTCAGGTTTTCCCTTATTTCTTGATGACTCTTTTGTTGAGGATGAGTTCTTGATTGTACCAGGGTGCTGACGGTTTCAGTTTGCAGGTGTGTTGATTCAGAGGTCTGTGTGTTGGTTGACGGAGGCTGAGAGGGTGGCATTAAGTGCTTCCAGTAGAGAGTTGAGGTTTAGTTGGTGGTGTTTGGTCCATGTGAGGTGGAGGTTGGTGAGGCCTTCCATGAGGGCTTCCATCAGGATGTTCTTGAAGGACCTTAAGGTTTGTAGAAGGGTTTCTGCTGGGAGTGCTTGACTGGTGTGGTGTGCAGAATTTTGAAAGGGATGGCCAGTTGGTCATACCAGTCAAGCGGGAGAGAAGAGCTGTAGTAATGGCAAGGCAGTGCAGTGATAATTAGGTTGAGGATGTTATCTTTCTCGTGTGTTGGGCGTTTTGTGTGCTGTGTGAGGCAGAGGGTGCCGAGAAAACGGAGAAGAGCTTCCTTCATTGGTTTGGTGGCCTTTTGAGTGGGAGGTTGAAGTCGCCTAGAAAGATGTTGTTGGCGTACATGAAGGACATGGTGGTGACCAAGTCAATGAAGTGTCTGATGAAGGCGTTGTTGGGTTAGGATTAGATATGTTATGATATGTCATTTATAACACGCTTATACACAAGTGTTTCAAAGTGCGATGAGGCAAGGTAGGGGGAACAGAGGGAAGACAGAAACAACAATCTTACTCGGCTAGGTGACATTGAGATCGCACAAGTGCAGGGGAAGGGAAAAAAGCAAAGTGTCTGGGGGAAGTGGAGGGGACAGTGCAATACATAGGAACAACAGTAAAAATCAATAACATAAATAAAAATAGTAGGTACAAGTGTGGCCAACTTGTGGCAAGTGCAGGAGTAAGTGCAGACATCAAGTGTCAAGGGCTGGTGGGGACTGTAGGGATACAGAAACAGCTCCCATGTGCAGGGGTTGAACGGGAGGCAGTGCAGGAGTGCAGCTGGTGGGAGAGGGGACCTGGGCCCAAGATCAGAGGGTAGCTGGGTGACCAGTGCAGTTTCAGTTAGGAGGTCAGCAGGGGGCAGGGGGAGGGAAAGCAGAAGCAAAGAGGAAGGCCTTGAGGTGCTTTCGGAACCAGAGATGGTTTGCCTCACGTTTCAAGGAGGCAGGGAGGCTATTCCAGAGGCAGTCCTCAGCTGAAGAAAGAGATCTACCACCAACTCATTGCTTGGAGAAACAACTGACCCTGGGGGAGTTGGAGGCGGATGAGTGAAGAATTCGAGAAGGAAGATATTTAGGAAGAGAGAGTTGGAGTTATTGAGGCCCCAGGGCCCAGAACGCCTTGTGGACAATGAATATGGTTTTGAAAATAATTCTCTCAGCCACTGGGAGCCAGTGAAGAGATTTGAGTCCTGGAGAGAAACGATCCCTGGGATTGAGGCCAAGGACAAGTCCTGCAGTCCTGTTCTTGATGAGTTGCAGAGGGCAGAGAGTAGAAGCAGGCAGATTTAGAAAGAGGCTGTTACAGTAGTACAGCCTAGAGAGAACCAGAGCTGTGGAGACAGTGAGCATAAGGGGGAAGGAGAGGAAAGAGGGAATACCTTTGGTCTGTAGATGAGATGGAAGGTGACTGTGTCCATCAAGTGGTGTTAAGTGACCTCAATTCAGCACTCCAACTAAGTCAATGCTGAGTCTGGGATGCCCAAGGGAAGCCCTTATTTATATATTTTTATGACAAGTTCACATATCTGGATGATAAACCCTTGTATAACGCCCCTCTCTTTGAATCCCCTTGACCTCACTGAGCCAAGAAGTAGGTGTGCTTTGCAAATTAAAAGATTTATTGAAAAATTAAACAAGATATATATCACACTTTTTAAATAAATTAATATTTGATAGCACACTTATGAAGATAATGTTGATCAACAATGGATAATATTACACTAGCAAACTTATTTAATTACTTAGGAGTTGGTATAGAGAGGATAAGGTAGCTGAGAATGCTTTTATGGGTTCAAGGAAATGCAATGATGGAAAATAATGCAGCACAGAAATAACTGAGATGGTTTCCACAAGAGATAATATGATCACTTTTTCTTTTGACAATTCACTCCCCCCCTATGGAATATAAGGAGATGGAAGGGGAGCACACCATTTTCAGGGATGATTTTAAAACACAGGCAAAAATACTTTAAATGTGATTTGCAAAGAAGTGAAAATACGCTAAAAATGATTTATATCCCTATAGGAGATTCAGGGTAGGTGACAGCTACTTTGAATTAGTTCTGGTCTACACTTGCAATGATTCATGAGGGATTATCAGCTTGAAAACGAATTTCAGCAATGGACGCAAAAGACAGCTATTTTTGACAGGTGAAGAAGTTTTAGTCAAATTTGCAATTCACTGCACTTTTTCCTAGTGCATCGAGCGTGATTATAGAAAAACTATAACGAATAGAAAGTTTTAGGCTTGTTGGAAGCTCCGGATCTTAGCTTTAAAATGAAAGTTAAATCTCGTTCCTAGCACATACGGATCAAAAGATACAGACTTTTTTGTCGAGGTAGATTTCCAGAAATGAAATAATGATTCAGAATGGCAAATTGCACTTTCACAGGTTTGAAATCACAGAATGAACACACAATTTCTATGATGCAGTTCTAAATAGGTGGAAATGGTTTGAATTAGATTATTTTAGACTAAGAGATTGGTTTTGCACAGTTCTGGCTGAGTACTCACACTATAAATTTGAAATAGGCCGTCAAGATCTGGTCAGGTTGGCTGCGGTTCTCTCGCCACGGGACGGTCTCTGGCACTGGTTCTGCTCACAGTGATCTGGTCTGGTCTGGTCTCGGTTCTGGATCTCCGGTTCCGGTCTCGGCACTGCACAGCGGTCTGGTCTGATCTGGTATGGTCTCGGTTCTGGATACAGCTCTGCCTTCTGGGTGTTTCTGGCACAGAGTTCTAGGCCAGAATCAAACAGCTCGCCCGGCTGTTGAATAGTTTGGTTAGGTTGCTGGATTCTGAGGCCTCTGAAGGATTCAGCTAGTGGACTAGGCCTCTCTGCTTCAAGTTCTAGCTTGGTTCTGGATCTGGAGTCATCTGTCAAAGTGCTTCGCAAGAAATAAGTTTGAAGTGGAAAGCGAATGTCCCTGTCTGGGTCTCAAGGACTCCTTTTATGTCTTTTGAAAATGGGTGTGTGCATGGGCATAACTAAGCCTGCCCCTCACAACTTATCATTGGCCAAGTTCTCCTCTCTCCCTTGATTGGGGAAAGGAAATGGAGTGTCATCGTGATGAGGTATGTTTATGGGTCAGAGGATCCTCCCCTTGTCAGTTTGCACACAAATCTATTTTTGATCCAAATGCATATTTATCTATGTACAATCTTTCTAATATTATATGTCCAGTTAACATATTTTCTGTAGCACCAAACCATCTGATCCCTGTCTTTGTAAGATGTTGTGTCCACTTCTGACAGAATTCTGCCCTTTTCATCCAGAACACAACCTCTAAACTTTTCCAGAATTTACACAAATGTGCGCAAGGAATATGGGCATCAGATGATGAAGCGTCAGATTTTTAACATACAGACATTCGGAGTAACACCCTATTTTCGGCTACTACTCCCCAGAACATACCACTGAGTCCTAACACCTCTTAAAATGTGCACAGAAAAATCACAGGAATTATGATATTATTTATATAATGTTGACAGTTATGTACTATGAATTATCCATCTTTTTAAAATTATGCTCTGGCCCAGATGGGTGTGGTTTAGGTTCCAAAGCACATGGGGGCATTTCTGTCTGTTCCCACCTCCAGCTCAGGTGGCTAACAGAGGCAGTGCCCCTCCCATTTCCTTCCAAGAGTAAGCCATTTACGACCCCTGATTTAGCATTTTCCTGAGCCAAGTGTTCTGACTTGAGTGTCGTGTAGACCGATGAGACCTCCGTCCCCAAGTGACGCACAGGGGAACTAATAGAAACCCGCTGTGCGACCCTTGAGGCCACAGGTGAGAGATGACTTCCCAGATCCACGGAACCTCTGGAACACCGATGCTGCTGTCAGAAAGGAACGAGGTTAAGTACCAGGCACTCACAGTACAAATCAAGTAAACCAAAGGATCTAAAAGGTCTTACCTATCTGGTGTCGGAAAAAACCCAGGAAACCTAGCAGAGGTTCGAGACTCAGATGATCAGGCGGTCCCTGAATAGTAGAACCGTGGGTGGGTGTGGATGTAGGATCAGCCACCTGTAGGAGTGAAGGCGTGACTTGAATCCCCAGAAGGGAAATGGCGTAGAAGTTCAGCAAGGTACCAAGGGATGATCCAAAGAGAAGTCAGGATGCAGTCCAAAAATCCGGCAACAGGTAAACAGTTCCAGGCAAAGGTACAAAGGGGTATCCGAAGGAGTCCGAGGTAGAATTCCGAGATCAAGGGTAACAGTGGAGCAATGCGTAACGCCAAACAGGGTCTGAAGACAGCTGAGAAGCAATGAGTGTTCAGTCTCTCAGAACTTTATACTGTGTGTCTGGGAGTCATGTGACGTATCTGGATCATGTGACGTCCAACAAGGTCACGTGACTCTGGATCACGTGACCGACGTGGTGACGTAACACCGCCCCTTCTGCTATACGTTCTCCAAGGCAATTGCCAATGCAGAAAGGGTTGCAATCGAGCCCGTACACCAAAGCTGGTACGGGGTTTTCGGTTCTTTGGGTTCACCGAATCACCTGAGCCTGGAACCGTGGGAGGGGATGGTGGAGGAATGTGAGCAGTGTTCTGATGTGTAGTGGACTGGTGTGCAGAGGATCGTCTAACATAGCCCCCCCCAACGGCCCACGACCCCGTGGGCAGGATGGATGATCCTTATGGAAGCGGGCCACCAGCCGAGGGGCGTTCAGATCCAAGGCGGAAACCCACGAACGCTCCTCCGGGCCGTAACCCTTCCAATCTACCAGATATTGGAGCCTACCCCTAAACCATCGGGACCCTAAAATGGCCGACACCTCAAAGACATCAGGAGAGGACAGGGACACCGGCGCAACAGGGGTACGAAGGCGGACAGAATCGGGGCAAGGCTTGAGGAGGGATACATGGAATACAGGATGGATACGCCAAGAACTAGGAAGCACTAGACGGAAAGCCACCGGATTCACTACCTGTGAGACTACATACGGGCCGACAAAACGAGGTAGCAATTTCCGGCAACCCACTAGGCGAAGGTGACGTGAAGACAACCAGACCCTAGAACCCACCACCAGAGGGGGAGCAGCCAGACGTTTGCCATCCACACGGGCCTTCATGGCAGTCTTCGCTTCCGTGAGGTGAACCACAGTACTAGCATGTACAGCAGACAGATCCCTAAGACACGTCGTGGCCGCAGGATTCGAAGAACTAGAAGCATCAGGGACTGGCAAGACCTTGGGATGTTGACCGTAGAGGGCGTAGAAAGGAGAATAACCTGTAGCTGAATGAGCCGCGTTATTGTACGCAAACTCAGCAAGCCGCAAAACGGCCAACCAGGAGGTCTGATGTTGCAATATAAGGCAGCGGAGATACTGCTCCATAGATTGATTCGTCCTTTCGGTCTGTCCATCGGTCTCAGGATGATATGCCGAAGAATACCTGGTATCAATGCCCAACAATTTAGTCAACGACCTCCAAAACCGAGAGGTGAACTGTGATCCTCGATCGGATATAATGACCGAAGGGAGGCCGAATAACATGAACACATGTTCAAAAAACAAGTCCGCCAAGACCGGGGCCGAAGGAATACCTTTACAAGGGACAAAACGAGCCATTTTTGTAAACGTGTCCACCACTACCCAGATGGAGTCAAAGCCTCGTGACTTGGGGAGATCGGTAACGAAATCCATAGTCAGTGTATGCCAAGGCCTGGGAGGAACTGGAAGCGGAAGTAGCAACCCAACCGGTCGGCCTCTCCGATGTTTAGCCTGAGCACACACTGCACATGAATTGACATAGCATTCTACATCGCGCTTCATAGAGGGCCACCAACACCAGCGCTTGAGAAGATCTAAAGTGCGCTCTTGACCGGGATGGGCATTAAAAGGGGCATCATGAGACCACTCAAGGGCCAGATTACGAGTGTCAGGTGTGGGAAGGAATAGACGTTCATGTACGAAAGGCAAACCATCCGAATACACGGGGTCCCATTCTCGCAACTGGTCGGAATGATTGCTAGTCCAGGATCGGACCGAGTCTAATAATGACAATGAAGGTGTACAAAGACAAATCACATGACTCTTTCCGAGAACAGTGTCGGGAAAGGTTGGCAACTCGACCCCCCCTGGGGAACGTGACAAGGCGTCTGCTTTTCCATGTGCAGTGCCAGGACGATGCATAATACGAAAATCAAAAGAGGAAAAGAAAAGATGCCATCGGACCTGTCTGCTATTAATGCACTTCAATGAGGCCAGATCCTGTAAATTCCGGTGATCTGTGTATACAGTGATGGGATGTTTGGCCCCCAGAAGATGATGGCGCCAAACACGAAAGGCATCCATGACAGCCAAGAGTTCTTTCTCCGTAACAGTGTAATGAGTCTCAGTACTTGAGAACTTACGGGAATGGTATGCCACTGGGTGTAATTTGCCTGTTGTAGGACACGTTTGTGACAATACCGCACCGAGAGCAAAAGAAGAGGCATCTGCCTCTACTATGAACGGAAGATCAGGATTGGGGTGCTGGAGTACCGGTGCGGTAGTGAAAGCAGTTTTCAGAGCCTCAAAAGCCTCCTGGTGTTCCTTCTGCCAACGATAGGGTACCTGAGGACTGGTCAGGGCCGTGAGCGGGGCCACGATTGTGGAAAAGGAAGAAATGAAACGCTTGTAAAAGTTGGCGAAGCCCAAAAAGGCCTGCAAGGACTTGAGTGTTTGAGGTACTGGCCAATCTAAGACTGCTTTGACTTTAGATTCATTCATGGATAGTGCTCCTGGGGTAATGTGGAAACCCAAAAACTCAACAGACGTTTTATGGAACTGACATTTCTCAGGTTTGGCGAATAAAGAATGTTCTCTCAGACGGGATAATACTTCTCGGACATGCCTTACATGGTCGTCAAGATTACAAGAAAAGATCAGGATGTCGTCCAAGTACACCACCATGTATACATCCAGAACATCCCTGAATATGTCATTCATAAAACGTTGGAAAGTGGCCGGGGCATTACATAGGCCGAAGGGCATGACTAGGTATTCATATAAGCCGTAACGTGTACAGAAGGCAGTTTTCCACTCGTCACCCTCGCGAACGCGCACTAGATTGTATGCGCCGCGGAGATCGAGCTTGGTAAAAATAGAAGCATGCGATAGGTGGTCCAGAAGGGGTGTTATCAACGGAATTGGATATCTATCCTTTTTCGTGAGAGCATTAAGACGCCGATAATCCACACAAGGACGTAAATCCCCCTCTTTTTTAGGTACAAAGAATATAGGGCTTGCCGCTGGTGAGTTAGAGGGGCGGATATGTCCTAAGCGGAGGGCGTTCTGTACATACTCTTTCAGTGCTTGTTCTTCCGAAGGAGACAAGGAATATATCCTGCCCGAAGGAATAGTGGAATCAGGAAGTAATTCGATTGGGCAGTCATATGGTCTATGCGGAGGAAGTACCTCGGAAGAGCCACGATCAAAAACTGATTCGAAAGCCTTGTACTCAGATGGAATCCCAGACACCAACCCCCCAACGGTATGAGAATGCACAATCTCTGCATCTTCACCAGTCAGCGTGAGTTGAGCTAAAGCTCCCAAGGCCCGAGAAGGGGTGTCAGTTGTTTGATGGACCGGGAGACAATAATTCTGACAGATCTCGGACTCGAAGAGCACAGTGCCTGATTGCCAATTGATCAGCGGATTGTGTTCACGTAACCATGGTATCCCTAATATGATACCAAATTGAGGTGTGGTAATCAAATCAAAACTTAAAGTCTCTGTGTGTATTTCTTGTATGGTCAACAAGAGAGGAGCAGTTTGATGTCTAACAGGACCAGAAACTAACGTAGAGCCGTCTACGGCTTGAACAGGTTCAGGTCGGTTTTTTACCACTAAAGGTAGATTGAGGGAATGGGCTAAATCAATGTCTATGTAATTTCCAGTGGCACCTGAATCAATAATGATTTTGACTGTATGAAGAAGGCCTGTAGAGGGACATAGAGTAGCCTTTACAGAAATGGGCTGAACACGAGCAAAGGCAATAGGGGTACCCGGAGATGATGACGGAACACTCGACCTGCTCTCCGGATCTAAGGTCGAGCTGTCCGAAAACCCTGGCTCTTCTTGGGACGACGAGGACACTCCTTCATAAAATGTCCCGTGGTGCCACAATAAAAGCATGCATTGTCCACCCTTCTACGTTCCCTCTCAGATGTTGTAATAGGACTACGTAAGCCTCCCACTTGCATAGGTTCTTCTGTACTAGAAGTAGAATTATTGGCAAGAATAGGATGGGAAGAGACCCCCAACTCGTCTCTACGCTCCGATCGCCGTGCATCTACCTGCAGGACAAGATCAACCAGTTCCTGATACTGAGTGGGCATAGAAGGGATCACTGCTAAAGCATCTTTCATAATATTACTCAACCCTCTATAAAAAACAACCGCCCGCTTGTTTTCTGGCCATGATGTTTCAGCAACTAATTGATTGAACCTGGTGATGTAGTCTATCAAAGTCCCTCTACCCTGAGTCAAATCTAATAACTGCAAATCCCTAGAATGTGCCTTGTGTCGGGTATCAAATACTCGAGACATTTCTAGAACCAACAGATCAAAGTCATAAAGGACTGGGCTATTATTTTCCAACAGGGGATTAGCCCAAGCGGCAGCTGTCCCGGCTAAATGGGAAAGGGCAAAGGCAGCTTTAGCAGTGGAAGTAGGAAAGGCCAAAGGTCTACACAAGAAATGTAACTTGCACTGATTAACAAAGGTTCTGAACCTTTTGGGGTCCCCTTGATAACGTTCGGGAGCAGCCAGGGGGGAAGGGGTTGGGAGGACTACTGGAGTTGGGATTGTAGCATTAGCCAAGGGAGGGGGTGTAGTCGATGAGCTAGCATCTCCGAACTCAGGGTCTGCAGGAAGGGAATGCTGAACACTCTGTATGGAATCTAACCTTTGGTGGATCACCGTGTTTGCGGCGGCCATATCTGCCCTTAATACTGTAATCGCCTGGACTAAAGCAGCTATGGGTTCTTCCGTGGATCCCTGCATCGTCAAACACGACTATACGGCTTCTCAGTCTGTTCTGACTTGAGTGTCGTGTAGACCGATGAGACCTCCGTCCCCAAGTGACGCACAGGGGAACTAATAGAAACCCGCTGTGCGACCCTTGAGGCCACAGGTGAGAGATGACTTCCCAGATCCACGGAACCTCTGGAACACCGATGCTGCTGTCAGAAAGGAACGAGGTTAAGTACCAGGCACTCACAGTACAAATCAAGTAAACCAAAGGATCTAAAAGGTCTTACCTATCTGGTGTCGTAAAAAACCCAGGAAACCTAGCAGAGGTTCGAGACTCAGATGATCAGGCGGTCCCTGAATAGTAGAACCGTGGGTGTGGATGTAGGATCAGCCACCTGTAGGAGTGAAGGCGTGACTTGAATCCCCAGAAGGGAAATGGCGTAGAAGCTCAGCAAGGTACCAAGGGATGATCCAAAGAGAAGTCAGGATGCAGTCCAAAAATCCGGCAACAGGTAAACAGTTCCAGGCAAAGGTACAAAGGGGTATCCGAAGGAGTCCGAGGTAGAATTCCGAGATCAAGGGTAACAGTGGAGCAATGCGTAACGCCAAACAGGGTCTGAAGACAGCTGAGAAGCAATGAGTGTTCAGTCTCTCAGAACTTTATACTGTGTGTCTGGGAGTCATGTGACGTATCTGGATCATGTGACGTCCAACAAGGTCACGTGACTCTGGATCACGTGACCGACGTGGTGACGTAACACCGCCCCTTCTGCTATACGTTCTCCAAGGCAATTGCCAATGCAGAAAGGGTTGCAATCGAGCCCGTACACCAAAGCTGGTACGGGGTTTTCGGTTCTTTGGGTTCACCGAATCACCTGAGCCTGGAACCGTGGGAGGGGATGGTGGAGGAATGTGAGCAGTGTTCTGATGTGTAGTGGACTGGTGTGCAGAGGATCGTCTAACACCAAGGAAAGTTCATTGTTCTGTTTTCCTGCAGTCCCCTCCCCTGATTCAATCAGAAAGGTGTGATCTCCTTTTGGTGGGGGCAGCAGAATGCAGCCAGGCCTGTGAACATTAGGTGTTAAGAATTCTCATTAACCAGCAAGGCTTTGAAGTTTCCAGCTAACTCAGGTTCCTTGTCAGCTCCTGAAAGACAGGCCTCCTGTCAGAGTTTAGACCGCTAGCGCCGGTTAGTGTCGAGCGCCGGTACTGCAACCATTTTTGGGAGCTGTCTTGAATTATACATTTCAAAAAAAGGGATTTTACTTGATGGCATTTACTAATATTGTATTGCTATAGTTTCTGCAGTAGAGTAATTTTGTGGCCATGGTTTTAGCAATTTTTGACATCAATTAAAACAGATTTTTAACAGCACCATATTCCTTTGCACTGATTTCGCTCATGTCGCTTCTGGCCCATCACACTCGCACTGGTGGGTGGCAGGTCAGGTGACCATTTTGGTGTGCGAAAAACTGCGCAGTTTTCCTGGATTCTGGCGCAAATTTGGGCTTCTCAGCCATCTTGGATTTTCTAAGCCCACAGAACCAAACGTTGTAGCATAATAGTTCAAACGTGGGTCAAGACACCTGACAGTGGGAGGAGAGGACTTCAAAGAAGCCAATGTTGTCAACATCAATTCTGATGCAGGGCCACAAGGTCTTGTGGATAACTGCAAAGCCTCCTCCTGTCTTGTTCAGCCGGTGTCTGTGTTGGATGCTGTAGCCGTCAGGGACAAGGACGTCTAGGATGTGGGTGGAGGTGGGTGTCAGCCAGGTCTTGGTGATAAAGATGGCATCAATTTCATTTATAGTGATGAGGTCAGAGATGTCTGCTGCATGGTTGATAGTTGAGCAGATGTTGACGAGCATTAATCTCTGTGTTGTGGATGAGGAGGGGATGCTGATTTGCTTGGGCGCTGATGTGGGTGAGGTTGCTGCATTTTCGGGTCCATGCCTTAGAAAATGGGCAACGACATTGACGCTGCCTGGTGCTGGAGGGGGTGGCCTGTGGGGACGGCGGGAGAAAATACATGCACTTGCTTACCTGTTGCCTGAGCAGGGGTTCAGGCCTCCCAGTTAGAATAGGTGCAAACAGGAATTGCCCTTTTCTTTGCCTGCCCTTCAATTTGGCCACCGGGGTGGGAAACACCATTGAACTAAAAGTTAAGAACAGAAAGGAACAGCCAGGGCTAAGAAGGTTGGTGGGGCTAAGGCATCCTGCATTGTAGTGGGTATTCCTCTAGCACTGAGGTTAAGAATGGTCCCATATTTAACCAATCAGACAAACACTTCAATAATTGCCCCAGTACACACCACTTGATGCAGACTAGATCTTAAATCATATCTTATAAAACTTGATGCAGACTAGATCTTAAATCATAGCTTATAAAAGATGCTGACAACCTTCAGAACAGCCATTCTGTACAGTTAATCTTTGAAAAAATACAGCTCCTCTTTTGGTTCATTCAATCACACCGTGTATTGCTTGTGGGGGAAACATATTGCTTAGACAGCCAGGAGTTCCTGTTGTAGGAGTGTGCATTAGTGCAGTCATGACTTTATGACACCACCCCCTCCGAGTAGGCCTTCACTGCAGTCATCTATAATAGGCAGACACCACATCACTCCAAGATGACAATGATTATGCTTGCTACATCCAAGTGGGTGCCACATTACCCAGAGCAGAAAATCACATCAGATGCACAAGTTGGGGCGAAGTATGGATGCAGTATTGCTGCAGTCTCGGAAATGACATCCCTTAGTGGAGACTATCACTACAGTCTTTACTGCTACGAGGACACCACTTCTTTCTGAGCAGGCAATTCCTACTGACATTTCTAATGCCCATATTAAATGGGGTTGGTGTTCACAAGTGGTAGGTACAGTGTGAGCTATGGTCTAACAGAAGGCAGATAAGTGATTCAGACATAACACTAATGGTGTCTTTAAAGGAATATTTGTATTTGGGATCAAGAGGTGTGACGTGTGGCACAGAGAGCTTAAGTTTCGAAATTGATGTCATAGAACTGTTTCTTACTTCTAAGAAGTGATAACAACTCCGGAAATACTTGGAGGTAGTTTTAGTCCCTTCAGCAACGTTTTGATTCAATGGTATCTTTTTTTTCGGGGCGATTTGGTGAAATTATATCTATTTCAGATTGATTTGGTTTTAGCATGAAAAAAGTAGCTCATCAGTCATAAGGATTTAATAGAGTTCTGAAAGATAGGACGATATATTACATTGATAGGTACTTTTTCTTTTCTAATGCAAAACATTCGTTTCCTTAAATGGAAAAATCGACGCCTAAATGCTGAAATAGCTACATTTCAATTTCCTGATCACCGATTGTGCAAAGCATCAATGGGGAGAAATTCAAAGTCTCAAACTGATAATGTTCTGCTTATGTTTTTAGGATATTAGTAGGTAAGGAACATCCACTCTTTTTGTTGGTTCTTTGCTGCAATGTTTTCCGAGGTAATCAAGGGAATAGAGTAGCGTTCATCTTTTAACACGCTTTACTTTATGTATTTTAGCAAATGTCATTAATTAAGTTTTGCAAAGGAAGTTGCACATTTGTAAAATATCAAGGATATCATCAGAGTAAAATATAAATCCAGTTTGCTTTATTTTAATATTAATTTCACATTGAGATGGCAATTCCCTGCCCATGCTTCGAGGGTAAACCTTTGCATCTTTTACATTAAGAAGATTACAACCTACCCCAGAGATAGCTATACACCCGAATACCAAAGGGTGCAAAAGTCACATCACATACCTGTTGACATCACAGGAGGTGTCATTAAATGGCCATTGACCCTGATGACATCATTGAGAGTAACATCCTAGAACCTATGTCATAGTTATATCACAAAAGTAAAATAACATTTCCACAATAGGCCAACTACTAAAGCACACCAAAGGGTATGCTAAACATAACATTCCTATAGTTATTCCTCAAAATGCAAGGCTCACAGTCATATCTTTCAAGGAAAACCTGATGCATAACGATCATAGTCCAGTAGAAATGCCTTCTTTTGCCAATCCAACCCCATATGGTTATTAGATACATCTCATGCCAGTTTTAACTACGTATGTCAGACAGCCATGATATGCTAAATGTAGCCTCACATTCGCAGGCAGTGTTATAATATGTCAAGTACAGCAATCTATACCCAAGTAGAGCCAAAAGATGCCAGGCTTAGCCTCACGTGGTATGTACAATCATTACCATATTCACGGTTCAGCCTCACAAATTAGGATGATTTTACTGCATGCCAAATGCATCCTCAATCACTCAAGCATTGGCAACCATGTATAGCCTAATATGCCAGGCATATTCATATGTAAGGTACACCCATGCAAAATACATCTTCTATCATATGTCTAGTACAGGCCCTTTGACAAGGCATCATTTGTCCTACTTGGCCAATGATACCCCAAGCAGTGCCAGATTAAAGGCACATTTATCTATAGTCAAGAATGTCAAAAAGGGCCAGGAATAGACGGAGTTTGGAGGAGGGGAGGTTTTTTTTCTTCTTTTTTTTAATGCTGGTCCTATCCCGAGGCTCTTGGAGCAACAAAAGTTAAAAGTTTAAAAAGGTGGGAGATGAAAAAAATAAGTTACAAAATGTTTTCAGGAATGAATAGGGAGAGTAGGATGAAGACAGGGTTTTGTGTGGGGAAATAGGTATGTCTTGTGGCTCTTTCTGAAAGTGGTGATGGAAAGTGCATTGCAGATTGTTTATTGTATTGTTTATTTATTTATAGAGCGCGCCTGGCCGTTGAGCAACTGGGCGCTTGCAGAAAATAAATCTTGGGTTACAGGTACATGAGTACGTTACATTTCTTAAGTTACAGGATCATATATTACAAACTCATATATCAAGCATTTCTTACTTACAGGAGAGATATGTTACATATATCAACAAGATGTGAAGTAGTAGGGCATTCCATGCCCTAGGAAACCCCGTGGGTAAATGTTTGTTTTGTGTCCATGTAAGTTTGCAGAGTCAAATGTGTAGAAGGTGATTGCTGGGTTGCTGGCTTGCCTGGTGTTTTGTGGGTGAGGGGTTATTGGTGAGTTTGAAGGCAAATCCTTGGGGTACATGGAGCCAGTGAATCTGCTCAAGAGTGGGGGTGATATGTAAATGTTTGGGTGGGTGGAGGATGAATCTAGCTGCTGCATTATGTATGGCTTGCAGGGGCCAAGAGTGATGTTGGGGAGTGCAGCGAGGAGAGCATTGCTGTTGTCTAGCTTATACAGAACCAGTGCTTGGACGGTGGTGTGGATGTTATCAGGAGGAAGGATGTATCTGATTATGCATAGGGGGTGTAGTTGTAGATTGCATGTTTTGGTGACGTGCCTAGGTGGTGTGTGAAGGAAAGGGGGGGATCGATGTTGAAGCCATGGGATTTGAAAGGTGTGGAGAAGGACATGTGTAGGTTTTCAGTGGTGAGTTCTTGGATTCAGAGGGTGAGGTCAGGTTAATGCCGGGGGGGGCAGATGAAGGGGTATTCCGTTTTGGAAGGGTTGCATTTGAGGAAGTGGGTGGACATTCATTTGGTAATGGTGGGGAGACAGGTTTTGATGGTGTGGATTTTTGAAGGGGGTGACATTTGGAAGTATATTTGTGTGTTTTCAAAAGTCTGTGGCTTTAAAGAACGTTGCTCTGAAAGGCGACTCCTTACAATCCCATAGGTTATTAGTACAAAAGTACTGTAACTTGAATAAGAGCTTGAATGAAATTTCTTATATAGCTATCAGAAATCCGATCCAAGATGTCGCAGGTCGACTGTATAAAGACGGTAAAAAAAGCCTAACCGTCCCAGACACAGTAAAGAATCAATGAGAATACAGGACTCTGCGCCATCAAATATAAAGGTAATTTTATGTCATTATTCCTTTGTTGTTCATCAAAAACGTTGAGCCCATAAATGATAACATGTTTTGGCTCTGCTGAGCCTTTTTCAAATACGGGCTACCCAAAATTGCATAAAAAGTACAATATATCATAATCAAAAAGCAATTTGTATAAATGACATTGTCAAATAAAACATTATTCCAGCATTCAAATATCATGCCCAAAGAATATGCATAATAGCATAAGCGAAATTAGACAGAAACACAAGGATGGGCAAAAAGGAAGGATTCATGGGTGTACCAAAAAGACAAGCATATCATAATATATTATTGTGTATGAAAGTACATAAAAGACAAAACAAAGAAAGAAGGAAAACCAATTATTAATCTTTGTTCTTCAATTCATGAATAATATAACCAAATTATTCCATAGATCCTTAAACTAATCTAACACTTGATGGATGTCCTTACCCGAAATTAGATGTAACCAGTTCATAAGACTGATGTCCATGTAGTATTAACTTTGTGTGTTGTCTGTGTATTGGTGGACATGCACGTTGTGTTTGTTAAGAGTCTGTCAAAAAGATTCAACATAAAGGTTAAAGAGGAGTGGAGACAGGGAGGAGCCTTGTGAGACCTCAAACGCTTTCTTTTACATTCCTTTATTGTATTTAATTGCACAGAAAGAAAAAACGTATACCCCCATCATTACAGCGTATATCACTGAGATAATGTGCACATCAACCTTACATTTAATATTTCCCAATGAACCTACCCCTTCCATCCACCCCTCCCCGTCTGATCTCCTTCTTTTGTCATATTCACTATATCGACAGCCCAATTAATCCCACACATCTTCAGCCCCAGCCCCCATTTCCCACCAGTACCCCCTAATCCATTTCTATCTCTTCCCTGCCAAAAATACCCTCCTCAAGAAGGTTTATCATCTGAGGGGTAAAAAAGGGACTGTGTCAGCATATTCGAGGTCATTATCATATCCTCTCCTCTTCCTTCCCCTCTACCCCTATTTTTGAGCCAGAGTGTCATCTCTGCTAACGCCCACCTCCTAAGGCCCATTATCAAACCTAGGGCATTCACTATCCTTCCGCGCTAATGCAATTCTTCATTTTGCTAAGACCAATGCAAAGTCTATAAACTTTAATTCATGTTTCAGATCCTTCAAACCATGTCTAGGGTACATGCATAGCAGGAACACCTGGGGAGTATACTCAATCTTCCTCACCTCCAACTCAGAACGTTTACCGAATACCTCTGCACGACTGTGCAGTCCCAAAACACATGCATCAACCCAGCATTCTCCTGCGAGCACCTAGAGGATTGATGTGGAAACCGTCTCGCCATATGGGCAGGAGTCAAGTTTGTTTATGGAATAGTTTATAAGGTGTCAATTTAAATCTTTCATTTCTCAAGATCTTTCTTGGGTATTCAAGAATTCTGCTTCACATCCCTTCCTCCAACACCATACCTAGACCACCCACCATTGCTGACTTAATTGGAAGGACGCACACACTTCTGATATCGAGCAGTATCCCAGACAACCTGGACGCCATCCAAAAGCCATCAGGTAACTTGTACAGTTTAGCGAGTTAAGGAGAACTGGCCACTGAGTCCTAGCTATTTTTGTTAGATTTGCATATGTAAGGAACTGCCTTGATGACAGTCCATATCTCACAGCAAGCTCCTGAAATGACAACAACTTCGCGTTTTCAAAAATATCTGCCCATGTCGCCACCCCCATTTCTTCCCACCTCTGTAATCGGGGTCTCTTGTTTTTTTTCCTATCCCGCACATAAATTGTGTTACCAGTATATTGGGTGAATAGGGGCTTTGAGTGCTGGGTTTTCGCAACAGATCAGCCCAAAGCGACCTTCACAGCTTCAGTAACATGGGACAATGGCTATGCTTCACATGTTCCACCCTGATTGCACACTTTAGGGTATGTGGCAGGATCAAGCGGACCAGCAATTGCGTTTTGAGATTTACATCATCTGCCAGACATTCTGCGACAAATTGTGATTGTGCCGCACAATAATTTAATACAAAGTCAGAGAGTTCTAGCCCCCCCCACTTCCATAAATCTATGTAGAGGGGTTACGGTTTCCCTCCTTCTACCATACGCCCATATCAACTCTCCAATCTTAGCATGTAGTAAACTGAAATGCTTGCTTGGTACTTCAAAAAAACATTTACATAGAAATATAACATTATCAGCAAAAAAAAACATCTTTACCTGTGCAATCCCCCTGCTGAAAGATATAAGCAACTTCTTCCAAATCTCCAACTTTGGATTTCACCCATGTTATGCCCTGTCTGTGTTATGAAGGTAGGCGTCCCATGATTTATGATGAATTTATATCTCCAAATATTTAAAGTCGACCTTTGCCTATTCCAGGACCAGAGAGATTTCCAACAAACAGTGTGTATTCCACAGCCAAGCCTAGGGAACAGACAAGCCATGGTCCAATTATGTCTAATACCTGATAATTGACCTACCACTTCCAAAATGTACTGCAGATTAGTCTCTGGGTTATTGACATACAGCAGGATATCATCTGCATGCATTAAAATTAAATGACAACTACCACTGATAGCTGCCTCATGGAATTATTGTCTCACATATTCAGCCAAAGGTTTCAGTGCCTCCACAGACACATGGGTGAGAGAGGAAATCCATGTCTTGTACCCATCCTGATGCTCCACTTCCCTCGAAATTGTCCATCCCGTCTTCACCCTTGCAACCAGGTCTGTATATGTAAGTCACAGGAATTTCTCCCCAAACCCAAATTTCCACAGTACTGCATATAGACAGTCCCATACCACTGAATCAAAGACCCGTATCATGGCCAGAGATACAACAGCACACGTGTCCTTACGGTTAGCCACCAGGTATATCACATGCTGTAACCTCTGTAAACTGTACGCTGTATTCCCATTCTGTATAAATCCGGTCTGTTCTGTACATATCAACCCCGGGAGCACCACACCACCTGCATTCTTTTAGTCAAAAGGGAACTAAGAATCTTGGCATCAACATACAACATGGACAGGGGCCTATAATACACACAATGGTCAGGGTCTTTCCCTGCTTTCAGGGCTGGCACTATCACCGCCTGCCTCATAGATTTCAGTAGTTTGCCAGTCCAGTAAGAGGCAACAAGGTCTGTAGCAAGTTCCTACCTAATGGTTGCTGATTTGCTTTATAGAACTCTACAGGCATTCTGTCCCTGCATGGCAGGCTCGACTGGCCTATAGGGCAGTAGGCCCATGGCCGAACCAAAAACGCAAAATGCAGTTTTGTGCCAGTTATTTTGGTCAAAGTGGGCGACTTTTTTGCCAAAATTAGACCAGTCTGATGAGTTACTTCACTATGCGGCTTATAGTATTGACCAGTGTTGTTGAATAAATATTCTTTAAAATGCACAATTTGCATCATTTGCATACCCTGGGTACTTTTCAAACAGTGTCACAAAAGGGATGAATAGCTATTTGCAACAGTGTGCCACTTTTTCATTGGTGCCTGAGACAATTTTATGGCCGAGTCTGACCCTGCTGCACTGGGATGTATGCAAGATATTATGACTTGTATCTCCTACTCGGTTATGTGAGCCTCCAAGACCTCCCTCTGGCCATGTGTCAAAACAGGGAGTTGAATGGTTTGAAGCGTATATTCACCATCTTCCCCCTTACACCTAGTTCTATCTCATATGGGTTTTCATAATATTCAGAGAACAACTTATTTATATCAGAACTGGTTGTCCAGATCTCCCTGCATTCATCCCTTATTTTCCATCTGATTGTCCTCAGAGACTTGCAGTTTAGCATCCAAGATAGCAGTCCGCCTGGCTTAGCCCCCTGCTCATGCAGCTTTTTGGTATTCACTGCATAATGATGTCTCCCATTCTCTCCCAAACCTCTGTACATGCCCGTCTCAAGGTGACTAAACTGCCTTCATCTCCTACTCCTTTCGCCAGGGCAGCTTCGGACCACTTAATCTACCCTTCACTACTCACCTTCGTCTTCATTAATGAGGCATTTACACCGATGGATAGATCTATACATTTCCCAAAAAGTGCCACCTTAAAGGTTTCCCACATCGTATGATAGTCAGATGTGCTATATTCATTATCCTGAAAGTAAGTGTTCAACACTTCCCCACCACAACATTTATATACCACTATCTATGTATCTACTCTATCTATCTATCTATCTATCTATCTATCTATCTATCTATCTATCTATCTATCTATCTATCTATCTATCTATCTATCTCTATCTATCTGTCTGTCTATCTATTTTGTGTATAGTGACACTCACCCGAAGGCCTCAGAGTGCTGACAAGACAGACAGAGACATAGAACACAAGTTCTAAGTTGAACTAAGCTGTTAGTACAACCACCGTCTTAATCTTTACCTTTATCAAAAAGGAAGGTCTTTAGACCTTTCTTGAAAAGAAATAAGGATGGCATTTTCCTCAGCATAATAGGCAGTGCATTCCAGAACACTGGAACCAAGATATCAAAGCTGGTACTGCCAAACCTTTTTAGATGGAAGCGTGGACAGACCAGGGGTGCATCAATTGGAAAGCAAAGTTCTTCTTATAGGTGCACTTTAAATACATGAGCCAAGGTACAAAGGGGCATCACCGACAGGCATTATCTGTCAACACCTCTGCCTAAAGCTGTTAGGTGGGTATTACTGCTCTATTGGCCCCCCATACAAGCATGGCCAGAGATATTCCTCACCAGATACTGTGGGTCCACAAATCCCTTCAAGTGTTCCTCTGTGGTAAATATAAAAACAATTCTGTTACATAGAGGCTCCAGAGGGGCTGCACCTGGGCTACTCTTGCTAACTTTGGAGTGCCATACTGATGGTAACTCCCTCCCCCTCACCACTGAAGGCTAACATTGAAAATGGGGGAGAGTTAGATCCTGGCTGGCTCTACACTACAGTTACCAGCATTCCCTGCTGCCACTGCCTGATACATACCAGAGGGATTGAATCCTGCACACCTGCATCCAATCAGCCTCCCTGAAGACTGCTGAAGCATGAAAGCATGCTAGGAGGAGAACATCTTTGGACTGTTTGACCTTACTTCAGCTGGGACACAGAGTAGCGCTCCTGCCACCCCTCAAGTATTGTTTACACATCTAACTGGAGACTGGGGTTACAGGGGGGCTGCACCTGGGCTACTCTTGCCTAATTCTGGAGTGCCATACTGATGGTAACTTCATCACCCTCCCCACTGATGGCTAACATGTAAAATGGGGGAGAGTTGGATCCTGGCTGGCTCTATACTACAGTTGCCAGCATTCCTTGCTGACACTGTCTGGTACATACCAGAGGGATTCAACCCTGCATCCCGGCATCCAAACAGCCTCCCTGAAGATTGCTGAGGCATGAAAGCACGGTAGGAGGAGAACATCTTTGGACTGTTTGAGCTTACTGCAGCTGGGACCCAGAGTAGCACCCCTGCCACCCCTCAAGTTTTGTTTGCATATATATATATATATATATATATATATATATATTACATGGCCTGCGGTAGCTGTCAAGTAGTTATGGTTAAGTTGCTAAACCCATAGGAAGAGCACTTTTTGGGCGGCTTATAACTTTGCTCTCCCTGGACAGATCCTCAAAGTATATTGCCCACTTTGAATTCTTTTCCAAAGTTTGGTGAGGTTTGGTGAAGAGGGGGCAAAGTTATAGGGGGGGTCCCAAAATGTCTTTTTATCCCACAGACTGAATGGAGAAAAAACTTTGCGCATGCCTTCAGCCCAAACCGCTGGATGGATTTTCACCAAATTTGCGGCAGGGGTGGCGGCTTGGTTGCCAAAGCCTGCTTTTGTAAATTTGGTGGAAATCCGTGCAGTAGTTTTTTTTCAAATGACCAAAAAGTAGGTCCTAAAAAATGAGTGATTTCTTTGTCAGCACCGCAGACACACTTCCCTGTTTGCTGTGCAGAGACGAATCCGATTGGCTTAGGAGGCAACATGGTGTCCGCGGACATCGTACGCTCCCGCTGATTGGAAGATGAAAAGCGTGAAGTGTGTCAGATTTTTGAAAACGCCTGACAATTTGGATTCGCGTACAGCAACCGTGTTTGCGGACATCGCTTTAAAACATATAAAAAAACACAACATTGCACTTGTCAAACTTATCAAATAATCTCTGGGGAGGTGAGGGGTGATGAGGATGGGATGCGATATGGCTGCAAGAAGCAAAAAAAACAGGTGTTTTTCACCACGAAAGACCGTGAGAAGTTTGCGGACACCTCAGAATAACAGGGTTGGTCAAAAGCAGTTGGAAATTCTAATCGAAAAATGGCGCTCATTGATGCACCACTGCTCCAACGTTCACTCATGGACAGAAAACCAACATTTTCACAAATGTGAACATAGACTTTTAACGGAGGAGCAGGATTGCAAGAAGAAGTGGTTGGCTCCATCTTCACCTGCACACAAAGCTCTAGAGAAGATTGTGTTTGATAAAACTCTATCAAGAGAGCTGAAGGGACTCACATAATTTTGTCACAGAGGAGATTTGGAGGTGTTCCACAATATGTGCCTAAAGTACCGGCCCAAAAGATTGCATTTCGGTATACAGGGTATGGAATCCCGCACACTACTAGCGTTATTAGCGCATAACAAGAACATAGGTAGACAACAATCTAGAACTGCTGGCAAATTTGGGATGCTTTGATACAAAATTACCTTTTTGAAAAAGACCCAAAAAGTGGGTGGTCAAGCCAAAATATCAGGAAATGGATTTCAATTTCATAAAAGATCTGATTTTGAGTGTTAGACATGAATACTCATGGAATCGCTTGTGGTTTGGTTCCTAGGACACATGCATTGCCACAAAACATTACAAACATGCTCTGTACTCCTAAAGCAGAACGTGTGGAACAGTTGGTATCCTGATATATATGATTATCAGTTATTTGTATGTTCAACAATTTTGAAACATTGTACATGACCAATGGAAAACATGTGTAACTTGGATTTCAAAGCTATCATAATTTGTGGAAGCAAAACCAATACACTGTTTGAATTATAACACATTGCGGTGGACCAGCCGTGATAAATAGCCTAGTCTGACACAGGCGCTGGAGGAAAAAGGTGGAGGCAGTCACTGATCGCTGCGTGCAGCCTTTGCAAAGGTGGGTGCTAATGGTGCGCTCTGTGCGCTGAGGTCGTTATTAGAAAACCTGAGACGTGCTCAGCTGACAGGTGGATTATAAATTTCGAGTGTTTTCATAAAATGAGAAAATCTCAGCAAATTTTATGCGGCATTGGTGTATGCAAGCAAACAATTTGTTTGTTTTTCCTAACTATTCCTAATGCTACAGTGGTGCATGTGGGAATCCATGCCGTGGGCCTCAAGGGCAATGCCTTGAGCTGTCTACTCCGTTGCATCCTGCCGAGGTAATTTGTCACTTCCATTTACGAAAAGGAAGCTAGGCATAAGCCTGCATTGTTTTTTGTCCTTGGAAATGAAAGGAGAATTTGTTAGGAAAAGAAAGCAATGGAATGAGGTATGTAAAAACGTGAAACATGATAAGGGTCAGCATTCCAAAACTGGACAACTTAATGTTTCATTTCATTTGCTGAAAAATCGTTGACAGTCTGTGTTACGCCAAGAGAGTGGAAATGCCGATTATTATGTAAGTTTTAATGTAGACAAATTTGTAGACAAAGGAGTCAAGATTTCATTTTATGACCAGTATTGATTGCTGGCTAACATTGAAATGGTTTGTTGTTTTTGGCAATTGCTGAGGAGACTCAGAAACAACCGGTGTGTACTTGTATTTGTCCCATTGCATGTGGGTAGTCCAGCATCGAAAGGCATGGAGTCCACGTTAGTGTTCGCACAAGTTCCACCAACGCTCAATTCTTGGCTAATGTTACGATAAAATGCTGTCTATATGTTATTCAATTTCTTTAGTCAACTTCCGCATCGGCCTCCCATTGCTAGCTAAACAAACTCTATAGCACTAACCTCTCAATCACATAGTTGACTCCAACATTGCATGTTGTTTTCTCTGTGTTTACGTTGTTTCTCGTTTGTGTTAATCCTTAGTTTTCACACGGAGCATAAGTAATGGATCAATTAGAATAGACTTCAGAATGGCTACTGAGACACATTTCTGTTATGTTTTCTACACAGCCACATCCTGCCCTACTGCGAATGTCATAATTTCCAGATACCAATTGATAGTTTTTTCAGCCGGCAGTTTTGCTGTTTTGGGATGATCGCACCGGGCCCATATCCCCTTTCGCGGTACCGGCAATAAGGAGTACCTTAACATCATTTACGGTGGTGTAGGAACAAGCTGATGCCGAAGCCTTGTGAATAACAGTGCCTCCATCCATTGATCTTACACCCAAAGGAACACTGTGTGACTCACGATAAACTTTTCTGTATCGAGAACAAAGAAAGCAACAAAATATTTGGTTGAATATAGAAATCTGTGGATGTTCTCGGAACGTTTATTGCAAAATAAAAGCACATTCTAGAGTATTGCAGTTCCTTTAAAGATAGTATTTTGTATTCAGAATTGGGACACGTTGTGCTGAGAAAGTAGGTGTATTGATATTCCGGGTTTTGCGTCAACTGACGTCTGGACGTAGGCGATGATTGGCTGTGTTTGGCTACACTGCACAGTAGCGTCACAAATATAGGTGGAGAATATTTCTAGGAATGGTGATGTCAGCTTCAGGGGCGGGGACTATGATTTAGTGCCGAAAGGACACTTGAGCTTACGGAGATGCGGCAAAGGATAAGATTATCACAAAATGGACGCGCCCTGCTACCTGATTTTGCATATGTAAAAGTGAGGAAAACCATGGTAAGGTGCATAGGAAACGTTTTTACGATCGAGCAACACATGCCTGAACACTTGGGACAATAACATTTTTGAGCACACTACTCCTTTAATGAAACTGCATTAAATGTAGAAATGTTATTCTCAACCTAATTCTAAATGTGTTTGCAAAGTTTGGTGGGATTCTGTCAAGAGGGGGCAAAATTAGAGGGGGGGCCCCAAAATAATGTAAAGGCTTATGAAGGAGGTGCCATTTGACAAATCTATAATTACTTTGGCGAACTGATAATAGATCTACATATAAATGTTTTTGGAAAGTTTGGTGGGATTTTGTCAAGAGGGGGCAAAATTAGAGGGGGGTTCGAAAATATTGTAAAGGCTTTTAAATGTGGTGCCATTTGAGAACTATACACAAAGGTTTGTAAAAAGATTATAGATCTAGATATACATGTCTTCGTAAAGTCAAAGTGGGGGCTAGGTTATATCACTATTGTATGTGCATACATTTGACACTTTTGAAAAAATTAAACGTGGGTGGATTTCAGCAAACATGTGTAAGGAACATTGCCAAGGACCTGAAAGCATGGTTTTGCAAATGTGCCCGTGTTTTATTTTTATACAAGTATCATAATGTAGGTACAAAAAATAGTGATATACCTTTTGGTGACTGGTGACTGAGGTGACTGAGGTGTAGTCTATGGCCATGGGGAGTGGTCAGATTGTCCGGGTAATGGAATAAGGTCATGATCCAGACGATCTGGCTACCGGCCATGACCACGAGGGACGACACCTGGGGTTAAAGTGGCCATGTCCACCTGGGACTGACTTTGTGGTAATGTTATTCAACATTGGGATAGGTTTGAAAGGGAAGAAAAATGTGCTTGTGGTAATATGGTCATAGGGTTCTATTTTTGCCTTCTGTAGGCTGCCATAGATAGCGAATAGGGGCCCTGTACGGAACCTCGCCTTCCCTTTCCATGGTGGCCATCTTGGAAAAGGATTTTCCTTACTACACCACGACACCAGAGGCATCCCGGTGTAGGATGACAATTTTGTTTTTAGCACCCCGGGTTCCCGCTTTGGGAGCCTAAGGTGCTAATGGCCTTCATCCCCCATTGCAGGAGCCCGGAATGGAGATAATGGTCCGGAGACTTTGTTATCCACCCTTGCTTCGCTTGGGCTGATAACTTGGGCTGCCAGGCCGGTATCCACCATTCCAGTCCCTGAAACTGGGGATAAACGCCACAATATTTCCATTAGAATAACACAAAATGCTAATGGAAATGTTGGAACATCTTATTGAGGCTATGTACTTTACAGAGAAATACAAAGTAGATGGAATCTATACATTTTTTTTAGCTCTATTTTTTAACTGTGAAAGGTGGGCCCTAAAGGAACATTTCTTTTATTGTTTTTGGACGTATTTTATTTTGGCAAGATAACTTAGAACGAAAGGTGGGGAGGGAAGTGAGGTAAGAGGGAAGAGACACCAAACACTAATATGGAGGTGGAGGTGGACAGGGGAAAATGTTGCGCATGTATTATTTCTAAGGTAGGGCACAGTGTTTCTCATGCTCCTTGATTACAGCAGTGGTGGTGTCTTTTGGGGAGGAGAGATGGCATTAGCTGATTCCATTTTAAGATAAATAGCAGTTTTGCTAAAGGTATGTACCGTGTACTAGATTGTTAATGGTTGAGTAGGAATAGGTGTTGGAGTTGTGCAAGGGAAATTATGAAGTTGAAAGTTTCTAGATCAGTAGCAAATGCAGTTCTGAACTGTCTGTGAAGTATGGATTTTATCCCGAAGTGCAGACGGGTTCTTGGACACGTCATCATGC
The DNA here is from genome assembly GCF_040938575.1 of Ambystoma mexicanum. Taxonomy (NCBI): domain Eukaryota; kingdom Metazoa; phylum Chordata; class Amphibia; order Caudata; family Ambystomatidae; genus Ambystoma; species Ambystoma mexicanum. The sequence goes on along the minus strand of NC_090931.1, from coordinate 408,933,942 downwards.
CGTGAGCCAGCGTATGATCATGTAGCACTGTCCGGAAGTTTCGCAATGAAGTCAGATGTTCGTAGGTGTGTACGGATGCAAAACTAGTTGAAATTGTTCAAAAAAGTGTATGGCAGTGATAAAAATGATTGTAGAAAGTCAGAAATGGAAAAGATTTAAGGTGACACTATGTAAAATGGACAAGAAAATATTGCTATATTGGGTAAGTATGACATAGTAAGTTGTAGGAAAATAGCAGGCACTGGTAAAAACCTATGAAATTCAATGAAAAAACTTTGTTAAGGGAACATTATGGTTATGTTGCACTAATACAAATCCATGAAATTCATGGAAAAAACTTTGTTAAAGGGACGTTATGGTTAAGTTGCACTAATAAAAACCTATGAAATTCAATGAAAAAACTTTGTTAAAGGGACGTTATGCTTACAAGTAAAACCGAAAAACCCCAGAAATTCGCCAGTTATGGTAAGCTAAGCAACAATAACTCGCACCACCACCGTGCACTTTTAATAATAACACTCATGACATCAAAGATGACATCATCTGGTCAAGTGGCACAGCAAGTAGAGTGCACCCTTTGACATCTGTGCAGAGCCTGCTAACACAGGTTCGAGTCTCGGCAGGGCCAAACTCAGCCTTTCCTCCTTCCGAGGTCGATAAATGAGCACCACACACCGTGGGTAAAAATAAGCAGCCCTCAGATACCCGAGGGTTCATAGCGCTATATAAATGCAAAATTATTATTATTATCACAAATATGATTTATCCACAGGTTTGATTGTAGAAAACCTGATTGAACATAAACGTGTTATGGGTCAAAACAAAAGATAACATTTCCAAAAGCATATGAGAGTGATCATGATAACTAAGTGATCTAGTTGACAGAAATCTTTTTGTTGCTGTAATTCCTTGTTGATGTGTGATACATGTGTATAAAGACACCACATCTAGAGTCACTAATAGAAATTCTTGATGCCATGGAATGTGGGAAATCTGATTGGGAAAGCTGTAGTATCTATATATATTATGAGGCAGATAATACAAGGGAACCCCCTTGGATGCAGGGTTATGTTCCTTGCAGTTTTCCTTCAACTTAAAGGTCTATACCAGTTTGCTGTCCGGACTCCTGAGATGCCACTGATACCCTATTGTGCCCCACATCAGCTCCATCCAAACAAGGGTCCAAGTTACTGTTACAATCACCTCCCTGTAGGAACACCGTGAGCAATGACACAGAGGAAACAGTAACTAGTCACAGAGGGTTTGTGTGTGGAGTATATCTATCATAAATGGCTGGTGCACATTACAAATGAAAGCCACACATTCTGGGCAATGGCATTATTTAAAGAAATTGTCTAGTTCAGGGCAACATCTCATCTGTCCGGTTTGCACTATGTACATGAATACTAATGTGAACTAATCAATTAACAACCCTTCCCAATAATTGTTAACCTGTCATTTACAAATCAGTGCAAAATGGGCTCAGATGAGATCACAAAAGTGAGGTGCTTCTCGACAAATGGAGAGAATATGTGCAAATCTATTTTACTGGCTGTGTAATTTCTTCCAGCATGGGACAAACCGTGAGGCTGAAAGATGCACCATTGAAAAGTACCATTGTATGCGCAGGAAGCAATTGTTGCAGATAGGTTGACAAAACTATTGTGTTGAAGGGACAAATACTGAGGCAGCTTGGATGATGTGTGCACATCAGAAAGGGAGGCAGGTCATGTTGATTGACAGGGTTAGCATTAAAAAGCAAGGGATAGAGTGGGTGTAGTCAGACTGTCAGAGCAGAACTTCAGAAACTTCCTGGGAGTCGGCAGGAAACTGGGGAAGCGGCTATCCTGGCATAGAATTTGTGTCATTCCTGTGGGCTGACACAACTTTTTGCTGCCAAACCAACACAGAGGGGTGTTCCAGAGATAGCAGAGTGAGGATCAAGGTGGATATACCAGTTAATAGGTGAGGGCATGCCTGGATGGATGCAGAGTAGTTAGCAAGCGGGAACTCATTCCATGTGTAATGTTTCAAGTCAAAAGTGAATGCAGTTTTAAAACTACAAGGTTTTATTATTAAGCATAACTTCTGCCAAGTCACACGATTCAAGGTCGGGGTTAAGCTGACTGCAGTTCTTTCTATTATTGAGTTGTGCCTTTTGAAATTGTTTTTTTCTTTCTTCTTGCTTCACAACATTCGCAATGACAAATGTGTCCATGTATAAATGTTGCATTTTATGATCGGTAAGTGTCACGATAAAGACACATTATAAAAATCACTACATGTTCTGATACATTTTTATGGCCTTTGGGTTATGTCCTGTAATCAATTGTGGGCTCTGTAGTTAGAAACTGTGTGAGTGTGCAATATTTAATTTTGCATGTTTACAGCTGTACAGATTTAACATCAAGGCATTAGCCCAGCCCCGTAGATAAGTTCCTGGGAAAAATGTGACACTGTCAAAATCCAAGTGTAATAAGTCTGGTAACTTTCACTTAGGGAGGCCCCGGGATGAAATACAGGTTTAAGGGTATACTGTGACTAGAGCATTATCACTTTATATAGGGCATTACCACAATAACACTATAACACCATTTTACCACAATAAAAGTATACCACGAGATTAGGTGTATCTTCCCCAGACAATATCTCTAACATATTTTAGTGCGTTGGCCTGTGGGAACTTTAAAGAAGTTACTGGGTGTGGCAGTGTATTGGGTACACAGCTATTCTGTGCACTTAAAAAGGGAATTCCTTCTGTGAAGTGATAGTGTAGCATTGTGCACAGTGTCACCATGTCTGACATTGAAGCACATTTTTCTCAGCTGGAAAAACCTTGAGGCAAAACTCTTTGGCCATGGGGTGTGGTCATGAGAAAATGCAGTTTTATGGAGGGACCGAATATGTGAAGAAATGCAGAAGCAGTTATTGCAGGACATGTTTGAAGAAGGGAGTAGTGTACAAGTCTGCCTGCTCAGACTTTTTAGGGCTTCAGACAAGAATGGGGAAAAGGATTGCATAATAAGATTATTTGCCAGTCTATGGTTTCTCCTAAACCGGTCATTAAAAATGCAGGGGAATGATTCTGAAGCAATTAATACATTACAGGCCAGTTTGGTTGTTGCAGTTCAGCAAACAAAGGGTCTAAACATGGAGTTAGAACAATCAAACATAGAAATGCAGTCTAAATATAGTGAGATGGATAATTAGTTGGCTCAGAGGAAAAAGCAATTTGATGAAAGTGAGCAGGAATTGATGCAATTAAAATGGGTCATAGATGCAGTAAGACAAGACAAGGATGATACCATTTTGGAAATGCAAATACTTCAATAGAATAATATGTAGGAAGATAAGGAATTTCAGGCTATAGAACAAGACATGGTTAAAATGTTAGAGGGGAATGACAAGAAGGATAGAGAGTTTGACCGATGCCATATGCAAATAAGCGAACTGCATGTCATGATTAATTAAATTAGTGATGAGAACTCTAACTTATGCCGGGAGGCAGAACGGCTTCCTCGACAATGCAAAGCTTTTTGAACTGCAAATATTTAGTTTAAATGTCAGGAAAAGCAACAAGGTACTACTTTTAACAGAGTTGAGATTAGCCCCACCTCTGCCCAAGGGAACACTGTACCAGCAGTTATACCTGTGGCTAGGTCTGATTATAGCCCATTGGGGGAGTTTGACTCAAAAGCCGGTGGTTACTGTCAGTCATGCCCACCTGAGAAAAGAAATGAGCAACAGAATAATGCACCCCAGAATGCATCAAGTAGCCCCCTCAAAATATTGAAATCAATCAAAACTTTGATTAAACCATTCAAAAAGGGTGGTGATTGTTGCATGGAAGATCATTTAGAAACAGTCAATGATATATTTAAAGTCCTACAGATACCCAAGGAACAGTATAGACAGTACTTTCACCTAACTCTCGACCCCGCATCTACTAGTGTTATTCGGGGTCTCAATGAGAAGGAAAACCTGTCATGGCAGATTTTGAAAAAGAAGTTAGACATAATTTCTCACCTTACCAGTCAATGCAAGAGGCTAAAAAAGCATTGGATACAATAACAGCAAAGCCAGATATGTCACCTCAGCAGTTCCTCCAAGAATTAAAAAGAGCATGTTCACGTTTCGAGGTTCTTTTAACCCTAATTTGGCAGAATTTAAGACTGCATACTTTTATGGTCTCCAAAAAGATATTATATCTCAGCTAATTTGCAAATTTGACAGAGAAACATCTTTAGAATGGATAATATGGCAAGGGACCAAACTGTATGAGGCAATCTATTGTCAGAGAAAGTTAGGGTCTAGGAATGGAGATATCAAATTGAAATCTAAAGAACCCACATTAACAATACTGGAAAGAAAATCTGCAAAAATGCCACTTGAATTAGCCCAAACTCAGGCCAGGAATAACATGACACCTAATCAGAAGGACAAGTCACCGCAGAGGAGAACACCCCAAACTATTGTGTTCCAATCAGTTGATCCAAGCAATAGAGAGTACATTAGCCCTAGATATATGGACCATACCCCTAGGATAGGATTTAGGCCCAATATCTCAGGCAGGAATAACAAGCAAAATAAAATGTACAATAGCCCGTGCCAGACACTGGAGACACAGAGCAGATTTGACCCTTATACAATGGTATATGGACAAAGAGAAAGACCATGGTACGTGGATAGATTAATTGAAAATGGAAATCAGCAGAGGGGACAGCTCCCACCAAATGAAAGACAAAATATGAATTATGTCCCATGCCATTATAACTAGTTACCAGCACCAGTTGGCCACAGTCAAAGAAGGGTCACGCTGCGTTCCTCACCTCCTATGACCCATGAGATCAGAAACAACCCAAAAAGAAATCAATCTCCGAAGAAGTACCAGAATAGGCCCAATCAGTGTGAATTTAATCATTACCAGACTAGGCCGCAAAGAGAGGAATCCAGGGACATGGACAGGTTTCAATGACTAGATGCCCAAGTTAAAATGTTGTCTGAGCAAATAGGAAAACTCTGTGTAGTTCAAAAACAGCAGCCCAGTGAAGGTGCATAATGGCATAGGAGTGATCTTGTGTGTTCTGACAACAAGTGACTATTTAATAGCCCCTGCATTGATAAACAAAAGTCTATGAATCATTTATGTGTAACAGTCCTGAATTGATTGCTGATACAATAATAAGAATACAAACAAATGAAAGTGAGACACTAAAATGGAGTGTGGTTCAATTTAGAATTGAACCAGACTATTTAAGTGGCTGCTGATGAGGAGCCAAAAGGGGAAAATGAACAAGAAAGACCTAAAGAACAGAGAGCCAGATATAAAGAGAACAGTCTCTGTGAAAATAAAACATATGATAAAGTGGTAGCATTAGTTGTTAGAATATCCTCCCTTAATAGTCAGAATGCTGTTGAAACCCAGACAGGAAAAACGGTAGCTCAAATGGAGGGTGCAGATCAGTCACCTGAGGAGTATTTTGAGCCACAGATGTTTCAAGAGACCGAAAAGACAGACAACATGTAAAACTCAGATAGGTGTCATGCGCCAGAAAATGACAGGCTGCCATGTGACACTTGTGAAAAGGCTCAGTCACAAGGATGTGGTGAGAACACCTGGGGTCTCGGGTCAGAGGGACAGTCGGTTGCCACAGTCTGGATGGGTTCTGATCCCAGAAAAATTGGCAAATGAATCCAAAATGAAGTGGACAAAAGGAAGGGAAGAATATCATGCCCATGTGTTTGGCAAGGAGTGAGAAGGAGCTATGAAACGGGAGTCCTGAAATCATCAAAAATGCACACTTTTTGTGTGTGCTAGACGAAGTTGAGGACAGTTATTATGCTCCTATGACTGTGGAAGAAAAATGCAATGCATTTGCAATGATTGACACAGGTGCACAGGCCAAGATTATGTCAAAAGAGTTAGTAAAAAGTATCAATGAAGGGAGATCCCCACAAAGTCATATAAAGGTGAGACAAAATGAAGGCCCTCTGCAAAATTTCAATGATGAGGAAATTGCCTAATAAAGGTGTCACAGAGGTTGACATAAAGATAGGGAAACACTGGATGAGACAGGAAGTATTAATCACATCTCTCAGTGTAATACATTAATACCTTTCCTAATGGGGCCAAATTGTCTGAAGAGGTTGTCGCCCCTCATTGATGGGGTAAATGGGGGTCTTATAGTAAAAAAACAGAAGCAGTCTATGGAGATGTATTTAGACCCTAAGAAAAAATGGCAAACAGAGATAGATGAAAATTCATTACGCTTTTATTTAAAGGATGAGAAGTGCAAGCCAAATGTCACTCCAGAGATCAACACAGAAAAACACATGGGTATTCAGAAGTGACAGAAGCCACTTTAGCACTTGAACAGGAAATAAGTTTCTTTAATGAGAAAGTACTTCAGAAACTAATTGAAGAGGCAGCAGATCCTAAAGTTCAGAATGAAGAACCAACACATTTTTGGGTTGGATAATATGTAGTCAGGAAATAAGGTAATAGGAAGATGCAAGCTAAACATCACAATTGGTCCTAAAACTATTGAAAACAATTTAGCTGGGAAATGACATGATGCACAGAATGTGTATGGTGTTAGACTTCCTTAATCACAAGGTGTGGTCCAGGATAGGAGGGCCTGCACCTGAATTTGAAGACAAGTGACAGGCTTATCATTGCACGCAGATTGCCCCATATGCGATTGAATTACAGGTTAGAAAGGACATTACCATCCCTGCATTTACCAGGCAAGTTACAATAGCATTAAAGGTGACAACAGATGAAATTCGATAAGATCAACCATAACATCATTCTCCAACGTATTGGGATGGTGCGAAGAGCCTTAGAAGTAGTGGTAAAATGGTTCAGCTCCTTTCTGAAGGATAAGACCCAGCGGGTAACACTGGGAGGGTTTCTATGAGAACTATTATGGCTAAAATGTGGAGTCCCACAGGGATCAGCATTGTCACCATTGATTTTAAATCTATACATCCGGCCACTATTTGATATCTTACAGAGGTATGGATTGAGATTCCACTCTTACGCTGACGACACCCAGATTTATGTGGAACCCGAGAACATAGAGGAGGCCTTCGGAAATATTGATCAGTGCATGCAGGAAATTAAAAAATGGATGGCATGCAATCAGCTGCAGCTTAATGTGGTCTAAACAGAGGAAATTTAATTTAGTGCAGGAAGTAAGCTGAGGGCGGAAAAACAAGAGATAACCCCATGGATATTAGAGAAGATATCCAGTTCTAAAAGAAAGTATAGAACTTGGGATGTACATGGCAGAAAAACCTAGGTAGCGAAGCCCAGGTAAGTGCCAAGGTGAAGGCCATATATCATTCGCTGCACATGCTCAGGAATGTGCTTCCATTTGTGGCAGCAGAAGACGGTGCAGTGGTCGTAGGGGCTTTGACTACCTCCCATCTCAACTACTGCAATAGCCTATTGACAAGGATCCCCACCAAACAGATGATGAGAATTCAAAGGTCACAGAATGCAGCAGTTAGGCTGATAGCCCATTTGGCAAAAAGAGTTCATGTGTCAGCCTCACGCAGATCTCTCCATTGGCTGATGGTGGAAGATCGGGAAAAGTTCAAGATGGCTTGTCTTATGCACAAGTGCTATTACGATCATGCACCAAAATATCTGAGTGCTGAGATCTCAGATCGGGAGATAAAATGCTAATTTCCATACCCGGACTAAGCAGGTCTCAAAGGGGGATAGGAGGTTCTCTGCGTTTGGCCTAAAAGTATGGAACCATCTACCATTTACCATCCGCTCATGCTCATCACTGGAAAGCTTCACAAAGGCATTAAAAACCTTCCTCTTTAAGTAAACCTAAGAAATCTATACACCAGTCGTTACTTCGTGAATAATTTGATCACCCTAATCGATACAAATCTTGCAAACTTCTGAGCGCAAATGCAGTTCATTCTGCTTGTTGCGCGTTGGAAATCTTCAAAATCAAAATCAATCAAATCAAGATTCTGATGCATTTGTGTGCCTAAATGAATCCATGAGGCAGCAAGAGCTAGAATTTGAATATATAACACTGGTAGAGATATGGGATGGACCCATTAAAATTCCGGTGCACAATAAAGGATGACAGGACATTCATTTAGAGGAGAATTCAGCATTAGGAATGGCAATTTAAAGATCTCATTACACTTCCGATTTCAGTAATTAAGTGATTGGGAATATTCCTGAAAGAAATCTGAATGCCCAGAGTGAGTTGCCAGAATCTTTGGATTCTCAACCTTAAGGAATATTTAAAATTCAGTCTGTGTATCCTTATGAATCAAGTGAGACAGTGTGCTGTCACCGAGATGATTGCATCCTATTTAACGTAAACAAGATACAACAGAGAAACAGCATGTGGAGCTGGAACTCAATATTCCAAATTATTTTAATGTGTCAACTATCCATAGAAATACAGCCACCCAGTTAGAGGAGAGTTACAGAGGTTCGTCAATTAGAGGACTTCCCAGAATTTTCCAAAAAGTGTGCAAGAGCAGGTGCAGGCTGCAGATGCATGCACAAATGAAGAAGAAATCAGTTGAGAAAATTATATATGGAATTTAAAGAGGTTTTTGGAAAATACGCATATGATTGTGGATTAACAAATCTGCATGTTGCCACATTACCAAAGGAACATGGTAGGGAACCAGTATTTGCATGACAATATCGGTTGCCCCTGGCATGTTTGGAATTATTAGCTGAGATAATTCATAATTTAGAATCCAGAAGGATCATAAGGCCCATTCACAGCACATCAAATACTCCCATATTGGGGATGTTAAAACATAATGGCCAATGGCGTTTGTGTTCAGATCTACGAGATTTAAAGAAGAGAGTACTTGTTTCCAGGTAGCCACTCCCATTTATTGATCAGGGTCTCGCACAGGTCCATGGGTCAAAAGTGTTTAACATATTAGATCTTACAGCTGGATACTGGTGTGCGCCACTGGTTGAAGATATCCAAAACTTGTTTGCATTATTTTTTTTTACAAATCCCAATATGCATGGTCCCGGACACCATTTGGATATGTCAATAGTGGGAGTGAATTTGGAATATTTTTGAGTAAGGCACTCCCAAATGCAGTGGAAAGGGGGACAATAGTTTATGTAGATGATGTGCTAATTAAAAATGAGAATTAGAAAAATCATTTCAATGAGATTAGATATGTGCTTGACCAGTTACAGAAGGCGGTAGCCAAGGCATCTTTACAGAAAGCACAATAGTGTAAAAAGAAAGTGAACTTCTTAGGTCATGAGGTGACTGAAAATGGGTTGAATCCACAAAAGAAGAAGGTGGAGGCAATATATACATTGAAAGATCCTACTAACTTAAAAGGATTTGAAAGTTTGTTAGGGATGACAGGTTATAAAATGAAATTTATTGAGAACTATTCAGAAATTTCACAACCTTTACCCTGGAACAATGTGAAGTGGTGGCCAGGCTGAAAGAATGTTTCATGAAGGCGCCCTGTCTGGCATATCCCATAAAGAACCAGGATTTCTTTGTAGAGATAGGCTCTAAAAAAAATGCACTCCAAACCACTGTCTGGGCGGTACAACATTTCCATCCCATCATTCAAGGGGAAAGAGTAATTTTTTAAACAAATCACCAACCCCTGCTGTTTTTGCAAAGCAAGAGAATCAGATCAGCCCAAGGGCCAAACGTCCAAGGGCAAGAGCCCAGTTGCCCAAGGACTAGAGGATTTGCATGATTTTGCAAACGGATGTGCACCCAAAGAAGCAGACATAGGGCCTCATTACACAGTAGGCGGTGAACCATGGCGCAATTAGCGCCATGGTTCATGCCGATAAAATACCGGCACCGCCTTGGTGGAAAGTGGAATTACCACCCTATTCCAAGGTTGAAGGGGCGGTAATTCCCCCTTCCACCATTGTCCTTCCGCATTCCCATTTTTTCCCCATAGGGTATAATGGGAATGGGAAGGCGCTAATTACGGCACCGCAAATTGCAGTACCGTAATTAGCTCCCTGGGTCCCTTTGCGGGTTGGTTTTTAATGCCTGCAAAAAGCAGGCGTTAAAATCCCCAACCCACAAAGGGACCTCGTAGTAAGGCGGTAAGGATTTACCAGTACCGGTAAAATACCATTACCGGTAAACCCTTACCGCCTACCGTGTAATGAGGCCCATAGAATCAATTTTGAATGAATTTGAATAGTCCCTGCACAAAGCATTCAATGCAGAAGTATGTGTGGATTTACCAACTTTGTATGTAGATGGGTGTGCATACCATGTGGAAAATAACACAGAAAAAGAGCTTGTAGCATGAATAGGAAATATGTGGTTTAAATGTGACAACATTCCAAGAATGAGCATGATGATTGGGTCTAGAAGTAGTCAAGTGGCAGAGTTGGTTGCTATTCACAAAGCAGTAGCTAACACAGTTGGAAACAAACTCAGAGAGATAGTATTATTGACTGATTCTGATTATGCAAGATATAGTTTTGTAGAATATTTAACTGGATGGAAGGTGAAAGGTATGCTCACCTATAACAAAAAACCTCTCAAACATGCCACGATGATTCAAGCCACAGACAAACTTGTGTCAGAAAATGATTTGGTAATATATTGGAGAAAGATCTGAGGTCATTTAAAGACACCAGGTGAGTACAAGGATGAGAATGACAAGGCAGAACAGTTAGCCAAAATTGGAGCTGCAATGGGAGAGTTGTTTTCTATTGAACACATACTTGGTGAAATAAAGGTAGATGCGATAACACACTCCAAATCTCCAAAAGTAGTTGAACAGCCTGTTGTGCAATGGAGTTTTGATACCCCAGATCAGGACCTGATCAAAGTGCAAATGGATGATCCAATTTTAGGCATATTCTATGATCACATGTCAGATGGAGAACAAAATCCCCTAATTGAAGAAGATTGTAAAGAGAAAGAGGAATTGTGGGTGTTGTTAAAAAACAAAAAAGAGATTTAGGTTACAAGATGGACAGATGATGAGGGAATCTGTGACAGGTCGAATCCAATGGGTGGTGCCCTTGTCATTTCGGGGACTGATGTTGCATCATGCACATGATGCAATATCTGCAGGACATAGAGGTTCCTAGAAAACTTTGGACATGTTAAAAGATTATGCCTATTGGCCACACATATCCCAAGATGTTGAACTATATACTAGAAGGTGTCTAGTAAGTGCACAATTTCAACCAGATTCACCTAGGCATAGAGCACCATTGATCAAAAGAGGATTGAACCTTCCATGGTCTGATTTGCAAATCGACTATGTCAGGCCAGTAAAAAGATCAGCCAGAGGAAACAAATATTTTCTAACGGTAGTTTGTTTAATGTCGAAATGTGTGGAGTGCATTCCAGCACCAGATTGCAGTGCCCAAATGGCAGCCACACTACTGGTGAATCATATTTTTTCAAGATTTGGGTTACCCCAAAGGATAGAGTCTGACAGGGGAAGACATTAACTAGTGCATTAATGACCAAGATGTGGCAGATATTGGGTGTGAAGAGAAAACTACACATTTCATACCGGCCTTCTTCCTCAGGTGGGGTAAAAAGGAACCACAGGTCAATTGTGAATGTATTAAAGAAATGTGTGGTTGAAGCAGGTTCTAATTGGGATCATCGGCTGCCTTTAGTATTGATGGCCATTAGTTTGACTCCCATTAAATCAACAAATCTCTGCCCTCATGAAATATTAACAGGAAGAAAAATGGTTTTGCCACAGCATTTACTTTACAGGACCCATTAGCAGACACGTGTAAATGCCTCCACAATCAATGAATATGTGGAAAACTTGAGGGAGCACTTACAACATGCATTTGCATTTGTGCAGCGGAATCTGGAGAAGGCAGCTTATAGTGCAAAAACATATTATGATAGGAGGGCATCTGTAAAGGAGATCAGGTTTATACATTTAACTTTAGAAAGGGCAAACATAAAAATTAAAAGTTTCTTGCGGCATAGCAAGGGACATTCAAAATAATAGACAAGGTTTCGCCCGTAGTGTACAGAATAGCTAAAACGTAGGGAGAAGTAGCAATGGAACAGTTTGTCCATGTAAACCAAATAAAACGGTTTCATCCGAAACATGAGGTGAAGAGGCTTGAGCAAGTTGAGGCTAATTAAAAAGGAAATGATGTGTGCAGAGTGAAATGTTGATCTAACCAGGGAATCAATGTAAAATTAGTCATGCATGGATAGTGTTAAGGGGTTCTGGTATGCAGATATAATGGGGGAGACTTATATTTTTGAAAATGTTTTGGTTGCATAATGTTATATGTATGTTTTGATGTGTATAATGATACATTTATTTTCAGGTGTTCCAGCATGGTAGACGGGTACCTGTGGCAGAAGGATAATAATAATCCAATTTTATTTTCAGGTGTTCCAGTGGAAGAGGGATGAAAAATGTATTGTGCTGGGAACTTAATTTGTCTTTTTCTTTTTACCAAAGAAAACTAATTGGTTGCCCCGGCAGCGCCAGATTCCTGGAGCACTGGACCCCTGGAAGATGCCACGGTATTGGATGCCCCGGGAAAGCCCCCGGACTGAAAAAGGGGGTGAAGATAAGGAGCCTGAGACACCATGAAGATGTTGCCTTTGGAGAAAGTCCCATGGTGTGCTGGACTGGAGGAATTATGCCAACAACAGTTCTATGTGCCTTGGTTGAGCAAAGGATAATGGACCAGATATACCTGTCGCATAGTACCACAAGCTATCTTGGTACAGGACACACACAGTTTTTTTTTAATTATTTTATTTTAATTTTCTTTTATAGTTTTGCATTTAATTAAATGACAAAGATGTGTTGTATATTGTCTGGAAATGTTAATAGTGTAATTGTGCCTGTAACAAAACAAAAACAAATTTAAAAAATAAAAATAAAAAAGATGGTGATCAGAACAAAAAAAACAGATACAGATGCATGAAGCTGGGGATACACATAATTTATGACACCTGGATTTCAATGTGTATATATGTCTTTTCAAATCTGAACACTTCAATTGGGGGCACACACATTTTGAGGAGTTTATTTGTTTCTACTGCTGTGCTGACCCAGGGGATCACAACAGTAAAAAAAAGGAGGGAAGATGTAGGGACACTGTGAGCAATGATACAGAAGAGGCAGTAAATCGTGTCAGGGGATTCATGTGGGGAACACAGATATCATGAATGGTTGGTGCCCATTACAAATGAAAGGCACACATTCTGGGCAATGGCATCATTTTTAAAATGGTCTAGTTCATGGCAACAGATCATCTGTCTGGTTGACACTATGTACATGAATACTAACATGAACTAATCAATTAACAACCCTTCCCAATAATTTCTAACCTGTCATTAACAAATCAGTGCAAAATGGGCTCAGGTGAGATGTCTAAAGTGATGTGCTTCTCTTCAATGGAGAGAACATGTGCACATATATTTTACTGGCTGTGTAATTTCCTCCAACATGGCACAAACTATGAGACTGAAAGATGCACTTTTGTTATGTTATGTTATGTTAACTGAACTTATAGAGCGCACGGTCGCCCAATGGCATCATGGCGCTAGAGAGGAGAGCTGCTTGCTAAAGAAGAAGACCAGTGGAAAGAGAGGGCTAAAATAGAATGGTCTTAAGAGCTCTTCTAAAACCAAGATGATTGGGGTGCCTCTGGGTGACAGTGGAAGGTTGTTCCAGAGTTTGGCAGCTGCAATGGAGTAGGCCCTGCTGCCGATCCTTTCACAGTTAAACCATGGAACAATAAGTAGGTTGGTGGTGGAGGAGCGTAAATTGCGGTCAGGGATATATCAGAAATAATTTGGAATGCAGAAACTCGGCTCCTTGGCCGTGGGCTTTTGAAAAGCACCATTGTATGTGCAGGAAGCAATTGTTGCAGATAGGTTGACAAAACTATTGAGTTGAAGGGTAAAATACTGAGGAAGCTTGGATGATGTGTGCACTTCAGAATGGGAGGCAGGACATGTTTATTGGTTACCAGACATTTGGTCGAAAAAAATTGGTCGACCAGACAAATGGTCGAACCAATTTGGTCGAAAACCAAATGGTCGAATTTTTTATTTTATTTTCACCCCTTTTTTTTTTTTGGGGGGGGTCCCCCCAACCCCCTTTTTTTTCTAAAAACCCATTTTTGTAAAAAACGAAAACCCGAAAAATAAATATATAATTAAAAAAAAAATTTGAACATTTGGTTTTCGACCAAATTGCGTCGACCAAATGTCATTCGACCAGTTTTAGGTCGACCAAATGTCTGGACACCATGTTTATTGACAGGGTTAGTATTTAAAAGCAAGGGAGAGAGTGGGTGTAGTCAGACTGTCAGAGCAGATCTCCAGAAACTTTCTGGGTGGCGGCAGGAGACTGGGGAAGCAGCTATCCTCGCATAGAATGTGTGTCATTCCTGTGGGCTAATGGAGTGTGCGGAGTCTGCAACTCTGCTTTTGGCTGCCAATCTAACACAGAGGGGTGTTCGAGAGATTGCAGGGCACGGATCAAGGTGAATATACCAGTCAACAAGTGAGGGCATGCCTGGATGAATGTGGATTTGTTAACAAGGGGGAACTCATTCCATGGATTCTAAGTGATACGACCGTGGCTGATTTTGCTGCGGCCGAATGTTCGCATGAGAAAGGTGCGAACTACCAAAAGTTTGCACCTTTCATATGCAAACACACTTACATACTACAGGGGCTGCAGGGATTTCTCCCGCAACCCTCGCTCACTGTAATGTAAAGTATAGTCAGCGGGGTGTTGTAGGGGACACCCCTGCAGCCCCCGTTTAATATATTTATTTATTTATTTATTTATTTATTTTTGCGGGTGTGCTGCAGGTGTGTGCCCCACAACACCCCGTTCACTATTACTTACCTGCAATGCTACCACCAAAGGTTCAAACTTTTGGTGTTCGAACCTTTGGTGGCAGCTTTTTTTGGTCGTTTTGTATGGTTGGACCTTTTTTTTTCAGTCCGATCGCACAAAACCATTCCATGTGTAATGTTTTAATGTCGAAAGTGAATGCATTTTTAAAACTACAAGTTTTTTTTTATTAAGCATAACTTCTGCCAAGTCCCACGATTCAAGGTCGGGATTGAGCTGACCGCAGTTCATTCTATTATTGAGTTGTACCTTTTGAAATTGTTTTTTTTTCCTTTCTTCTTGCTTCTTCACATTCGTACTGACCAATGTGTCAATGTATAAATGTTGCATTGTATAATTGGTAAGTTTATTTGTCACGATAAAGATACATTACAAAAATCACTACGTGTTCTGATACATTTTTATGGCCTCTGGGTTATGTCATTTAATCTATGGTGGGCTCTGTAGTTATAAAGTGTGTGAGTGTGCAATATTTCATTTTGCATTTTTACAGCTGTACAGATCTGCCATCAAGACATTAGCCCAGCCTCGTAGATAAGTTGCTGGGAAAAACATGACACTGTCAAAATCCAAGTGCAATAAGTCTGGTAACTTTCACTTAGGGAGGCCAAGGGATGAAATACAGGTTTTAGGGTATACTCTGAGGGGAGCATTATCACTCTATATACAGCATTTCCACCATAACACTATACCACCATTTTACCACAATAAAAGAATACCACGAGATTAGGTGTATCTTCCCCAGACAATATCTCTAACACCCTATACCCAAAAGGCCTCTTTATGGCTAGCCTGGTCCTCAATATGGATGTAAAGAATAGAGCCATGTCCATATTAGGCGCATATGTATTGATGATACATATCGGGTTCCTCTCCAGTGCTCCCTGCAAATTTATCATCCTACCTTCCGGTGCTCTGTATACCATCTCCACTTTAAGTGGGGTCTCACTTGATATCCATATAAGTACTCGACTCAAACATGTTGTGTATGTTTCCCATAGCCAGTTCCACTCCATCTCTTAAGCATAGCCACTTGTCTGTTCTTATTCAAGTGTGTCTCCTGCAATAACACCACTGATATCTTCTTGCACCAAATGTAGGTATACACTCTATTTCTTATGATATACCCATTCCATGTTCGAACCTTAATTTGAGCCCCATGTCGTCATGCGTTGATGAACAACCCTCACCCTGTCTCACCTCTCCCATAACCTTTACATCCACACCGAATGCTGACATCACTTCTCCAGAGATGAGAAAATCCTCTCTTCAACAACAATTAAAGATAAAAAAATAATACCCATTTTCTCAAAAGCATTCTGCTATTTGAGATGGAGACCAAGCAAAAGCCCTGGTCCCCTTGTGGAGTGGCACAGCGAGCTTACTTCCAACTCAAGGCCTCCATATTGGGTATCTACTCAGGACTCCTGCAGACCATCTGCCCTACCATACAGGGTACTTCTGAGCTGTGTCAGGGGGTTTTGTACCCAAGCCCGTAACGTACCCCGGAACTCGTCTCAACCAAAGTTCAGTCAGCCACTCCTCAGACCCCCAATAATCCCCATACCCCCATTGAGTTCACAATTTCTCCCATTCAGTCGTCAGTTCTCAACTATATAATGCCTCTCTGGGTACTGAACATGTGGCTGATTCATCCACTGGCTTGCTCTTTCAGGTGTTTTAAAAAACCAAGACTTTCCATTGTAGAGTATTTTAAGTTTTGCAGGGTAGATCATCATGTATTGAAGCTGGTGTTGGTGAAGTCGGATCTTAACCAAATCATATAGCTTACATTTTCCCTGATCTGTGCAGTAGAATCTGGATAAATAGATAGTTTTGAGTTCACTCTTCTGATCCTTTCACCCTGTCTCGAAAACCTCTTGATGGATCCCTTGTCCTTATAATTAAGTATTTTGGCTATCATCAGGCTCTCTGTGCCCATTCCACGGCAAAGTCTTGTGATAGCTTCCCTGGGCCCACCTCTTGCAATCATAAATTCTCTATGTAATCTATGTAATCTGCAGGGTTGGTCCCCTCTTTTCCCTTTGGCAAACCCAAGATCCTGATGTTATTTCTCCTCACTCTTCTTGTTGCCTCATCCACTTTGTCTTCTAATCTCGCTGTTCTGAACAGAAGGCTCTCTAGCTTGTCTTTTACCCCATCCACCTTCACCACTGTTTCCACTACATGCTCCTCAGACAGTTACAGCCTCTCTGCCAGGGTGCAAAAGTCCTGACACAGCAAAGATACATCAACTTTCACTTCTCCTATTTTGTCCTATAATGAGGATCAGAGGTCTGCAATTGTTCCCAATATGGTGGTTTCAGAAGATATTGTGATCTGTTGTGAAGACTCGTCTGTGCCTCCTCAACTGGTGATCCAGGCATTTGCACACATTTTTATGAGTGAAGTCCTCCATCTTAGCCTTCTTGGCAAACGCATAAAGGGCAAAAGACGGCATGACCTGAAGAGAAGCAGGGAGAAACTAGAGTAACGCAGCTCTCCCCCACAGTCTCAAGTCACAGCAGTTCTTTATGTTCCACAACCCTCCTACACTCCTCTTGGTGCCTCTCCTTCCTTTTACCCCCTTGAGGTAAGTATGGCACGGGCTGCACTAATCTGTGGATGGTGGGAGGTCGGATCTCCAAGTAAGGTAACAGGCTCTCTCCCACACCGCCCGCCAACTCCTCACTTCTACCGGGCCACAATCCCTGCAGTGCTTGTTTCTCCTGCCTCTGTCAGGAATCTCAGCCTTGCTGCAGCACTCCTAGCACCCCGCAGGTTCATGCCGCACAAGCAGTCTCAGAGCCTCCTCCTGCGCTCCCCACTCGGGTTTGTTAGTGGGGTTTCAGTGGTGCTCCTCACTTCCACTGCACCGGGGCTATCTTGGAGCCCACAGAACTCCACTATTTGGCTGGAGAACAGGTCCAGAGAGGTCTTCCAAAGCATCCCCCACAGAAAAAACAGAACTGGTCAGCTCTGCAGAGCCTGTTCCGCATGATCCAGTCCTTCTGCAGCTTCAGCATGTGTATTTTGTGATATTTTACAGGGTTTCTGGGCTGAAGCTCACTCTCTCACATTCTCATCTAATCCGTGCTGGCCACATCCCTCTTGGCTAATCTGGAACCCAAAACATGACATTGTTGGGTCTGATCGACAAGGGGGCATGGAGACAAAGTTTGCCTTGTCAATGAGAAAGGAGGCAATGCAGTAGAGCACGGTGGCAGAGAGTTTCATCCTGTGGGTTAGGATGTCTACTAGAATGGTTGGTTGATGGTGTTGAAGGTTGTAGAGAGGCCGAGGAGTATGAGTATTGTGTGTCTTTTGTCTGTGATGCTGGAAAAGTCAATGAGGATGCAAAGATTACTGGTCTCAATGCTGTATGCAGGTCGGAACCCAAATTAGAAAGGGTTGTGTAGGTTGTTTGTGGTGATGTGTTGTTGCAGTCGGGTAGTGAAAAAGCTTTCCATGATTCTGGCGAGGTATGGTAGGATAGTAATGAGATGATAGTTTTCGGGAGCGTGAGGTCATGAGACTTTTTTTGAGGAGGGGTGAGTTGTGTCCAATTTTGAGTGTAGAGGGGATACTACCATGTGAGAGAGAGGAGTTGATGATGTTGATCCAGTGGGGAGCTTGGGTGGTGATGCAATTGGATGCAGCTTGAGGTGGGCATGTATCATCCAGGAAGTGTGTAGGTTTTATTTTGGCAGTGTTGGTTAGCAAAGAGTCTGTGTTGATGGGGCGGATGGTGTCCCATTGGTTGGAATGTTTTGGAGCCTGGGGTGTGAGTCGGGGTGAAGAGTGGAGGCCTGTCCTGATTTTGGGCAGTTTGGAGCTGAAGTACTTTGCATACAGTAGTGGTTGGGAGTGTCAAAGGTGTGGATGGTGATTTAGAGATGGGCATGATGTGGAATAGTTTCTGGGTAGGATTGGTGTGGAGTTCTTGGAAGTTATGAGTGACTTTGGCATTGCGTATGGATGTATTTTACTTGTTGCGGCAGTGTCCTGGTTGTTTTGCCAGTCTCTTTCTAGGCATCTGGCGTCTTGCTTGATAGAGAGAAGGGAATTGTGGAGCCATGGTTTGTGGTGATTGTTGTGGGTTTTTTGAAATTTGAAGGGTGCAGGGATGTGCATGTGTGGAGGGGCGAGTGGTATGTTTGGTGTTAATGTCCATTATGTGTTTGGTTTGTGTGGCAGGGGGGCGGGTGGGATGTGCTTTAGACTGAGAGATATTATGTCGTAGAGCAAGTGTAAAGGAGATTGCAAAGTTGTCAGACCAGGATACCACCCTTATTACAATATCCACTGTACCAAGGTTACCACATTGCTTGATAACTTATATTTAGTTATACATCAACATAATATGATGTCTGAATTATTTTCTTTGATAATTGTGTTTAATAAAGTGGACTTGCAAAGAACCAGCCCACATTCCAAAATCGGCCTAATGATATAAAAGAATCATTATGAACGCATGTTGGAAAACATATTTATTTATCTTTTTGTTTCCTTTTTAGTGCTCATTAACATTATCATCTACTGTTTTAGCACAGTCTTTAACAGAAATGAATGCTAACTAAATAACAGAACTCAATTCATCAAAATCGTATGTATAAAAGCCTGAATCACCTTTGCTGTGATTCAGACCTGTTAGATGTTGCACGATGAATGCAGTTAATAAGCATCAAGAACTTGACTCACTGTGTTAATTATACCCCTTTGTGCAAACTGTATAAAATAGAATTATTTCTGAAATTAACAACACTGTATGAAAATAAAAATGCCAAGCATTAGATTTAAAATTCACAACACGACAAATTGCAAACACATAGATCTAAAAGATCTAAAAGACATCCCCCCACGCACACACACGCACACACACACCTAGACACACAACTAGACACACACCTACACACACGCACACATATTAAACCATAAAGACAAATACTATTTTTGGTACGATGTTTACAATACTCAATCAACTAAAGTAAGAATAGCAGTTGTTAATTATTATTATCGCTAAAGATACAAGATGGAAAACCATTTTGATAATGCTAAAATAGCTACCGGCTATTCATAAGTCAGCAAGCCTTTCTGAACAGCTCAGCACATCATACTGTATAACTGAGATGTAGAATTGCTTATGTTTTATTTGCTCCTATTGCCCTTCGATGGTTTTTCACTGATTTATATTTGTTTTTTCTTTATTTAATGTAAATTGTACCAATGTAAATATGTAAAAACTGTATAACTTTTTAAGTTGTAATTTTAAAGAAATTGATTATTTTTTTGTATTTTTAGGAATTGGTATAAATGCATTGAAAAGTTGATTAATCAACTGTATCAATAATAAAACATTTAAAAAAAATAAAAAATAAAGACAAAGGTCCTCATTATTAGGTTGGAGGTAGTCATGGCGCTATTAGCGCCATGACTACCTCCAATATCGGTACTGAGTCCGCCCTCATTCTTAGGGGACTTACCAGTCTATTCCGACCTTTGCGGGACTGGTAAATCCCCATTGAAAAAGCCATTCCCCATTCCCATTTCAGCCCCCATAGGGCTCAATGGGAAGGGGGAAGGCGCTAATAACGGTACTGCAAATTGCGGTACCGTTATTAGCTCTGAAGTCCCTTAACGGGTCCCGTCCATAACGCCTGGTAAAACCAGGCGTTAAGGAAGGGACCCGCTAAGGGGTCTCGGAAAAAGGCGCAAAGGGATTACCGACACTGATGTCCTTAACAGTGCCCGGTATCCCTTTGCGCCCACCTCGTAATGAGGCCCAGATAGTGCTCCCTACACAACATTAATTGTGAGGTTGTCATGATCATTGCTATAGTGTAACATATGTGTTTTCTGTATGCCAATGGATAAGGTTTGCAATCCTGTGAAACATTCTCATGCTTGTGACTCCAAATGCACAAGCTGTTGTAATTAAACAAAAAAAAGAGAATCAGGCCAACAGTGTTGCTTTCCTCAGTTCTAACTCTCTTAATGGCATCTAACTGTGAAGGCCAGTAGACCTCGGGTCACAATGGCAGTGCCAGCGGCACCACATGACATGACATCCTTGAATAACCCTGTAGGAAGAACATCCTTTGTAAGTTTTGATTTTTTAGTGTTTCAATTAAGGAACATGTAAAGTTATAACTCAAAGCAATATGTATTTCAAGTCTTCTGACATGAGGAGAGCTGTGATGCAAAAGTTTGATTATATACAACTACTGGGTAGCGTTCTTCAAACAAATAGGGTTTTCTTTCCACAAAGATGTCACCCAATGTAGGTGGACCTTGCTTTAGTCAATACCAAGGGTGATAACGATTTGCTCGGGAACAGAAAGGAGATACCAAAATCTCAATTTACATGGAAGGGGGTATCAAGCAGGGTGTGTCTCGGCAAAGAGGGGACTTTGCAGGCTTGAAGTGGGTTCTAACAGCTGCCACTACCATGGGGAGTGGGCAAGTGATATCACTTCTTGCCCTGTATGTCTACATGACATTGTATGATCCTGAAGGCTGTTATAGGCAAGATTAGTGATAGTCAATGAGAGGAACTGTATCTAAATTCTCAGCAAGAATTGAATATCTACTAATTCACCAAATATTCATGCAATGTACAGAGGAATGTCATGGGCCCCAATTCAGGAGGCTTGCATTCCAAAAACAGAAGTACAGTTTTCCACCAGTCCTTCATCAAAAGTGAGACTGTGGATTGGACCCATTTCTAGTAAATGAGTTGTCTTCTAATAAGAGGAAGCTGAATGTTTCACAGGCAAGTCAAACAACAACATACTCCTCTCAACAGCGTTGATGAAAATCAGGCTTGGTCTCTTTGGGTGATGCTAGTTTGGCAGATATATAATAGCAACAGTTGTGGGGAAGACACAGAATACCACACCAACATGACACTTCAGAGAACTCCTAATCCTGTGTACCCACCCACAGAACATCACATTATGTAGATGTGTCACTACAATGCAGCCTATGAGCATAGCAAAAGAATGTAGGACTTCATTAAGGAGGTGTTTCACACTTCCTGATTATCACAATCTCGTTCTTATATGAAAGTAGCCAAATTCAGAGCTCTTCCAGATCACTCACTTCACCTTTTGAATGATATCATCACAGCTGTGACTTTTCATTCCAATTAATCCAGCAATCCCTTTTAAATGTCTGTTGGAATGTAGGTCAACTGAGGGTGTGCTGGAGATTAGCTCTGTGTGCAGAATTAAATAAACATAGGCTTGTGCTGCTGCTAGAAAGCGTGTGGATATATTCTTGCTTCCACACGCCAAAACAGATCATCCTGTTAGCAAGAGTATATATATTCCAAGATGGCGTTCTCCAAGTATAAGAGGATAGTGAAACGTTTTTTTTTTTTAAACTTCAATTTTTATTCAGGTTTACAAAACAGTGTTTAGAGATTCCCCAGACCCCTCCTCCCCCCTATCCCACCACCCCAACTTGTACCCACCCCCCCGACCCCATGTCCAAACCAAGTCTGTTGTTCTGGGGGACTTTTATCGTCCTCTCCTCTCTTCGCTTGTGATGCAGCTAGTGCCCATGACTCCGACAAGCCTGAAGCCGCCTTGCCCCGGGTACCGGACCTCCCTGTCTTATTTTGCACAGCTCGCAGTCTGGTTTGCCCCATTGGGACCGAGCTCCCCGCCCAGGATTCAATGGACCTCCCATACCCAGGATTGTTGTACTCCGTACCAGTTCGTGAGGAATGAGCCTATGTCATTGTTCACCATGGCAGTCAGTTTGTCCATCACAAACATATTTTTTACTTTTTTCATCCAATCTTCCTTAGAAGGGGGCTCCAGGCTTTTCCATTTTTGTGCGAGGGCTACTCTACCCACCCGCAGCATTGTCTCCCACATCCTTGGGTATTGGTGTACTTCCGTTTCCTCCGGGGGGAGGCCCAGTAGCATTGTCAGGGGATTTAGAGGTAAGTGTTCCTCTATCACTTCCGCCGTCCAGTCCCTCACTGACCCCCAGTACACTTGAGCCTTTGGACAGTGCCACCACATATGGCTCCTGGAGCCTGCTTGAACACATCTCCTCGGGCACAACGGGGACACCGCCGGGAACATCTTAGATCATTTCACTGGGTCCCTATGCCAACCCTGCAGTACCTTAAAGTTGTGTTCCATATCAGCGGTGAATAGATTCCCATGGAAGGCAATTTTGAATATTCTGGACCAGGAGTCCTCTGAAATCTCCTCTCCCGCCAGGTCATTCCAGAACTTGCGAAAGTTTCTCCTTCCCTGGAGGTCGTGCGTATTGAGGATTTTATACATGGAAGATACCACCCCCTTCCTCGAGGTCGCCGTATCTATGAACTTCTCAAAGGGGGTTAGCTGTCAGTTTGGGGCCCCACGACTGATCACATAGAATGCCCTTTAGGCGGAGGTACTCAAAGATGGTTAGGGATCCCTGGCCGAGCGTGTCCCTTAGTTCCTCATAAGGCAGGAATTCACCCTCCCTGAACATCTGCCCTGCCCACTCCAATCCCTTGTTCGACCAGGTTTGGGATGACCTAAACCCCTTATTACCCAGGTTGAGGGGGTGGCCCCAGAGGAAGGTCATCGGGGACGACCATGTAGTGAGGAACGCAGTCTGAGGCCCTTCCTTCCAAATGTCCCAGAGAACCCCCAAGGTCGGGTGGGTTTTCAAATGACTCGGGATTGTTCTTCGTGGAGCCCACACAAGGTCGCGGACTTTCAGGGGGTGAGTGTCCATATCCTCCAGGTATGACCAGTACGTCCCCATTCCTTCCTTCATGTGTTCCAATAGCACTGGGAGCTGGCCGGCGCGGAAGTACAAATGGAAGTCCGGCAACCCAAACCCTCCCTCCTCCCTTGGTAACGTCAGTGTGGTCTTCTTGGTTCGCGGGAGTTTCCCCTGCCATAGAAAGTCCTGGATAGCATTCCGGAGAGCCCTGAAAGCCTGCTCTGGGACATTGGTCGGAAGGGCTGTAAAAAGGTATAGGAGCCGTGGCAGTACGTTCATTTTAACCGCCGTCATCCTGCCACCTCCTCAGATATGATGTGATCCCTGTTATTATGGGGTCGTAGTTCGCAGTAGCCAGTTTAGTTAGGTCCCGTGTGAGGAGAACCCCCAGATAATGTATCTCGGCCTTCCCCATTTCGATCCCGTGAAGCTTGTCTAAGGGGTCTAGCACCGGGTCCCGGAGTCTCATAGGGAGCAGGACCAATTTCGAGGCGTTGACTTTCAGGCCCGAGAAGCGTCCAAACTCGATCACCAGGTTCAACAGAGGGGGGAGTGAGGAGCTAGGGTCTACCAGGTAAACCAGGATGTCATCTGCAAATAGGGAGAGTTTAAATTCCACCTCCCCCCTGCTGATCCCCTTAATTCCTGGATGTGATCTGATCGCTATGGCCAGAGCTTCTATCGTGAGGACGTATATCAGGGGGGAGAGGGGACACCCCTGTCTTGTCCCTCGAGAGAGGGGGAAGGCATTAGTCAACTCCCCATTCACTTGGACCCTTGCCATGGGTGCTCTGTAAAGTGCCGTTACCCAGCTCATGATGTGGGTCCCGAAACCCCTTCCTCAGGAGGAGATCCATGTACCGCCATTCGACCCTGTCGAACGCTTTCTCTGAATCTAAGGAGAGGACACTTGCGTTGAGCTCCGGCCGTTGCGTTAAGTGGAATAGGTCTATGGTCTTACGTATGTTGTCCGAACCCTGCCTTCACCTGATGAAGCCCACCTGATCCCCATGGACTAACTTTGGCAATATACCCTCTATCTTCCTCCCCACCACCTTGGCCAGAATCTCAACGTCGATGTTTAGCAGTGATATGGGGTGGTAAGATGCACACTCTGCAAGGTCCCTCCCTTCCTTGGGTAACACTGCGATGATAGCCCCCATCATGGAATCGGGGAGAGTTTCCCCCTCTAGCACGGAGTTGATGACTCTCACTAGGTAGGGGATTAAAGAGGCTCGGAATATTTTGTAAAAATAAATGGAGAACCCATCCTCCCGGGGGTGGTTCCCACTTTCATCCCGCTTATCGCCTTGTCTACCTCTTCCTCGGTCACTGGCCCTTCCAGACCCTCGAACATCTCCCTAGACAAAGCGGGGAGTTGGATTGAGTTCAAGAAATCTTCTATCAGGGCAGATCCCCCATCATATTCGGATGAGTACAGGGTCTCATAATATCGGCGAAAGGCTTCTCCAATGTGGGAAGACTCGCAACCCAGAGTTCCCTGAGCGTCCCTCACTTCCTTCACCATTTTTCTCCTCTGGACCTCCCTCAGCTTCCAGGCCAGGATCCTGTCCGCTTTGTCCCCTTTCTCATAGTACTTTTGCTTGACCATCTGAAGACCTCTCTCCGTTTTGTGGAGGAGTAAGTCCTTCAGCTGGAGCCTGTAATCCTCCAGGGCGGCCACACGGTCACGTTCCGGCTCTCGGTCCGGGGAGCCCCCGGGCTGGAGTCGGGTAATTTTTTCCCAGAGGGTCTTCTCCTGAGCCTCTCTCACCCTTTTTGCCGATACACCCTTTTGGATAAGAACACCCCGTAAAGTCGCCTTAAAGGCGTCCCAGAGCGTGTGTGTGCCCACTTCCCCATTGTTGTTTAGTTAAAAAAATTCTGTCATGGCGTCTGCAATCTCTTGGGCGTGGACCTCATCCTTAAGTAGGGCATCGTAGCATTTCCAACGGCCTCTGCGTTCTTTCCGCCATCCCCCCGATATTGTAACCCCCACCATATCATGGTCCGACCAGGGTACGGGATCGACCCTGTAGCCTGCCACATACGGGCGAAGGGTTGCGTCCACCAAAATATAGTCGATCCTTGAAAACGAGGCATGGATGGCCGAGTAGTATGAAAAAGAGGGGATTGATTCCTGTTCTGGGGGTCGGAATTGAGTCTACCAGGCCCAGCTCTTCGTTCACCCTCCGGAAGGTACGTGCCGTGGACTCATCCGCGGGTCTGGGGTTCTGGGGGCCCACCCGCTTCCTATCCAAAGATGGGTCCAGCACCATATTGAAATCTCCCCCTACTACCAACATGCCCCGTACAAATAGCTTGAGCTTCTCCTTTACTCCCTCCCAGAATTGGGCCTGGTCATCAATCGGACCGTACACCACAGCCAGGGTCAGGGGGGATCCTTGTAAGGTGCCCCTCACCAATAGAAAACGGCCCTCAGGGTCCTGTAGGGTGGCTTCGCTAGTGAAGCGGACATCCCTGGCAACCAGGATGGCCACCCCTCTTTTCTTCCCCTTGTGGGATGCATGGAAAACCTCCCCTATGCCTCCCCCTCTCATTTTGGGTTTCTTCCCCCGTGCCCAGTGTGTTTCTTGCAAAAACAACAGGTCCAGCTTAGCCCTCCTGAATTCTCGGCAAACCAGGGACCTCTTGATGGGGGTGTTCAAGCCCCGCACATTCAGGGTGCCCACTCCCAGGGCCGGTTGGCAGTCAGCCATAATCTAAGTCGCCAGATCTGTTGGGCACCTGCCTAGCATCATTATTCCCTTTTCGCTCCCTTAGTCTCATTGTTAGGACATTATTTGAACCTTTCCCCAACTCGTCCCCGAACCCCTTCCCCAACCAGAAACCCCCCAACTAACTTTGTCACCCACTCCCCCCTCCCCAGCGTCCAGCCAATTAGTTCTGCCATACCTGGCATTAGGCCGGACCACCAGACTGCCCTCCCCGTCCGGGCACTCACTTCCAAGCTCTTTGTTATGAGCCCCTCCCCTTTGTTTCTTCCCCACTGTCGCCCCCATCTTACTTGCTGTCCTGGGGGAATCTTTGTTCATCCGGACCATCATTGTGTCGGGTCCCATCCCTTTAGCAGACGGGTCGCCCCGATCCTCAGTCCTCTGAGTCATTGCGCACCCCCTCCCTCCCGGACGGTGGGGTGTTTAGCTTCCTGTATTTTCTCGAGCTGGTTTTCCTCCTCCTGGACCCAGGACAGTCCGAGGTCTCCTCCCGATCGCTGCCGGGCCCACCAGGCCTCTTCTGGGGGTAGACTCCGTCACGTAACCCTGAATGGCCCCTTTTATATCCTCTTCTGTGATTAACGATGTCCGTTGGCCCATGTATACAAAAGTCAGGGAGAATGGGTACCCCCATCTGTAGTGCACCCCTTTGTGCTTCAAAAGTTGCGTGAGGGGGCGGCCCATTCTCTGCTTCGCCAAGGTGTAGGCAGAAAGGTCTTGGAATATTGAGATCTCTGCGTTGTTGTAGGAAATCACCCTGGCTTTCCTTACCTCCTCCAGGACCTTTGCCTTGTCCGTATAATAGTGAAAGCGTGCAAGGATCGAGCGGGGGCCCCCTGCCTTGCCGCCTGCTCTGTGCACACGTTCAAATGTCAGCTCCATGGTCATCTCTTCAGCGAATAGGAGGGTGATTATGTCTCGCACCACACGGGTTAAGTCTCTCTCCGTTTCCACCTCCACTTCGGGAACCCCAAAAAATCTGAGATTGTTCCTCCTTCGTAGTCGTCCATTTGCCTGGCCCTTTCCTCGTCTCTCTTTTCCAGGGCCGCCAGCCGCATCTCCATTTGCACCTCCTGCATAGCTGAGGACGACTGATAGGTCTTCACTTGCAAGAGCCTGTCCTCCACCTTGTCCACCCTGTTGTCAATTTTTTCCAGTTTCTGCACAATGTCTGATCGCATATCCAGGATCTCCTGGAGTATGGATGCGAATCCTCTCTCCATAGCTGCTGCGGAGTGCGTCGGGGCTTCCGAATGGGCCATGCCCCTGTGGTTTGTGGGGTTCTCGTTTTTGTCACCAGCCCCCTCGTAGCGAAAGGTTTGCAGGGTCTCCCGCCAGTTCATACGGGCATTTCCCATTCCTGCTTCGCTGTCCCCCACCGGCTCCGGGACAAGGGGATTGCCCCCCGGGGCCTAGTGGAGGGGTTTGCGCGGCGGGAGGAGACTTTTGGGCGGGTACACGCCCCACCAGAACCGTGTGGGGGCATCACACCCGGGTCCTGTAAAGTCCTGGGTGACTGCAGGCGGGCACACGCCCTGCGGCCTAACGCAGGGGCCTCCACCTACCAGAAATGAGCGCCAGATAATTTCTCGGGTGGAGGGGTCGTGGGGTGGAGGCCCTCCGGGTCCTCAACCTCTATCGCCGTCGTCTGTCTCTTCCTCGGGCACGGGCTCGTGGGCCTTTCGCAGGAGGGGGCGTGGGGGCCACCCTCTCTTCCCCGGGCGTCGCCTCGTCTCCGGCCTGTGGAACACACACCCAGGATCTACCGCTGTGGGAGCCCCGTCCGTGGCGCTTCTGTTCGTCCGCTTCCTCTTCCTGCTTCTGGATCGATGTCCCAGGTCTCCGTGTCTACCCACGGTGATGGGCGGAGGGCTCTCCGCGTGGGCCCAGCACTCCGATGGGATTCCCCCGCCTTGTCGGGCAATGCCCACGCTGCGGGTCCGCGGTCGAGGGATCACCCCTCCAGGCCCTCCCTTCGCTCCGTCGCTTTGGGCCGTGAGGTCCGTTCTCCGGCTTCCCGATGCCCCCAGAGTCCGCTATTTCGCTCAAAAGGGGTGCGGGGGGGTCCAGCAGCCGATCCAGCACTGTGTGGCCACCGGGGCGGTCCGGGGGTGCTCAATCCCTTTCAACGGCCCGAGTACGGCGGGAGAGCAATGCTCAGGCTGCCATCACCTGCGCGTCCCCTGGTGGCCTCCCCCGTGAAACGATTTTAAGGATTAAATCAGTACAAAAATGACATAGTTTCATAGTTTCATACATTGTTTCATACATGTTTACTTACACATCGCAGCTTGACATTTTTCGACTCCTCATTTCATCCTACAATATTTTTCCTCCACAACACGAAGCACTACATCATACAAAACACTTTTCAGTCACGAAAGCCTTAATTTATTAAGTAACCCTTATTCATCATGCAGTTGGTTTGTTGCCCACATAACAGGTGCCATCTTTCTGTGTTTGCTGTATTATTTGACCATATCCTCAGGAACACAGCATTGAGTGGCTTCACATCACATGCTTTCCCTTTCTGTAACAGTGCCCATTGTTTATATTTCAAGATTCGATGAGGAGTGAACATCTGTCTCCAGTAGTACAGATTTATATCCAGCACTTCAGAACCACAGATGTGTCTGCTTTCCCATAGCAGAACATAATGCAATGCTTTGTTTAAGTAGGATTTCCACGTTTTTGTGGAAATTTCACATTAAGAGAGACTGTTCCCAATAAACCTGAATGTAAAGTTTATTATACCATTTATCTGCTCAACAACCCCAAAAGCATATGGCAACCAACATTTCCTGAATGGGAGGTTCCAGTGTATGTATATAACAACGTATATAGGCGATTTACATATCCCAAACCTGGCAATAAAGCAGCAGAGAGCTTTACAAGGAAGGAGTACAAGGAGCAGAGGTTGAGAAGGTGGAAAGAGAGGGGGAGGTCAGGATGCTTTGTTGTCAAAATGAGATGGTGCTGTTCTCTTGAAGGACAAGACAGTGCTAAGGTGATATGTGCAGGTATGCCGTTTTTTTAGAGAGTAGGAGACTAAAAAGCGAATGTGTATGCTCTAATCTTCTCTTTCTTGCAGTTTATGGATACTGATCTCATGTTTTGGCTCCTGGTGTAGCAATGCCATCCAGAGAGATTGAGTTTGTTCACTAGGTAGAATAATATGTTAGTCAATAGAGCTTTGTAGGTGACACATGCCATTTTGACATTGAAACAGGGTTGGAGGCACAGACACTTAAATGCTTGATAGTGTGTGTATTTGTGTGTGTGTGTTTGTGTGTGTGTGCGTGTGTGTGTAGGGGGTTGTGGTCAAATGTCTTCAGTCTTTCAATCATTCAATCATGATGAATTAAGAACTGTTCCCACTCGCAACTAGAACTGTACCCGCACCTCCTCAGAGAAAGTTGAATTAGAATTGTACCCTCTTGCAATTAGAAGTGTATCCAACAGCATTTTAGAAATATACCCAATTGCATTTAGAAGCTGCACCCAATAGCCTATCTGAAAGCTGATTGTAAAACGGTTCCCACCTGCATTTAGAAGTGTACCCAATAGCATTTTAGAAGTATACCCAGTTACACTTGAAAGTTGCACCCAATAGCCTCTCTGTGAAATTTGAATTCAGAACTGTTCCCAGCAGCGTTTAGAAGTGTACGAGGGTGTGAACTAGACGATGATAATGACTGAACGAATGTGTGGAGCGGACGAATATGAGGAACGGACGAATATGTACAACAGACGATGCTTAATATGCTTTGGAATGAAGGAAACACTTGAAAACATACATCATTACCACCCCCCACGCTTACTCTCCCTCTTACACCACCACTCATCTAGAACACAGAGATACGATGACACCATTCGGTATAACTGTTCTCATATCCACATCTCCCTCTTACTCCACATCACTCTAAGTAATCATTGCTGGATTCACACCCCCCAGCCAGGCGTTCTCCTCAGGCCTAACGCAGCCACACTCGTTCTGGGTAAAACTGACCAGAGCAAACACATACTCCTGACCTCTCAACCACCACACCTACAACTAAGAAGCAGCTACCACTCGATTTCCGCACCAGCTGCACACATACCTAGTGCGCACACGCACTTTTGGACTCCCTCTACTCTCTATACTGACCTGAACTTCGGTTCCCAAGGGCGTTCAACCTACCAGTGCCTTCAGACCATACCAATGGTATATAAGGCGCTATATAAATGCAAAATAACAATAACAATAACAATGCAGGCTGTGGTATGAGGGTCATCCTTTTGGAAGGCCATGCCTGTAGCAGGATCACAGCGAGTGGAGCTTTGTTATCACCCAGGCAGGAGAACACCAGAGTTTTGACAATTTTGAAGTCTGAGACAGGGATGAAGAGATTACTTCTGTAGAGGTGTGAGAGCTGGTAGCACTATTCTTTCTGATGTGTGAGAGATCACAATCAATGGTGAAGCTGACAGACTTTGCAGTTTGTTTGTGTTGCAGAGAAAAGTCATTGAGTTTCATCTATGATTATTAGTGGTGGACTTTAGTGTACCTGGTGGTGATTGAATGAGGATTAACTCTGCCTTTGAAAGGTTGCTTTTCAAGTTGGCACTTGGCATCAAGGTTTCAATGAGGGGGAGGCAATGTTTCATTGTATTAATGCCATTCATACAGTTGACCTTCACTTAGAACTGAGTGTAATAGACATACTTGTGTATTTTGACTACCTTGACATTCTTGGGAATATACACGACTGGCTCTGTCTAGAGGATGTTGATGACCAGGTGAGAATTGATCCTTATGCTACTTCATGGGTCAAAGGGTGAAGCGGGGCCTGCAATATTCTATCTGGACAACATGATGTCAATTGGTGAGGGAGGAATTAAAGCAGCAAAGAGTTGAGGCATAGTTTCCAATGCTGGTGGAAGTGTGTTGAGCAGTGATTTTTGGTCGACCAAGTTTAAGGCAGCAGGGTATTTGAGGAGGGCCAAAAGTTAGATGTCCACTTTGTCCTTTATGAGGAGTGCTCCAGCAATAACCTGAAAAGTAATTTTTAAGTTAATTAAAACACATATATATATATATATATATATAAAACGCACCTAATACTGTACCTGAGTTTGGTTTCCAAGCATGGATCCTGGATTCAAACCTCTGTTGCTCTGTGTGGGCATGCTTCCGAGACCAGCACATTGCCCCTCTCCTATCCTCCGTTCATCAAGGTCTCATTGTTGCTTCTGGTTTGGAAGCTTGAGGGTTAATCCTGAAGAAAATTGTATTAGATGATCTTTGCATTTAGTTGCAGGATAACCTTCTTTTCAGTGATCTTTCCAATCAATAGTGGGTGGTCAATGCAGTTCCATGTTGTTAATGTTTCTGTGACAGATTGTGTTTTTTTTTTTTTTTTTTAGCAAAGGGGTCTACAACTTTTGGTCCTCAAGATATTTTGGACTACAACTCCCATCAGCTATTGGTAGTGAAGTTAATAGTTGGGCATCATGGGAGTTGTAAGGCAAAACAACTGCAGGGCCTCAGGTTGCAGACTCATAATTTAGCAGGAAAAGTGTCTGCAGTTCATACCCATCCCGTTTAAAGGAACAAATAACACAAACACAGAACTCTGTCTCCAGAATTTCAGCCAAAGTTACAGGAAAAATGTAATGCACTAACGAAAGAACAGCTTAGAATTGAATACAGCCTCATTGATGGGAGCCTGTTTCAAAGACTACAGATTCACGTACTGTGGGGCAGGCACATGCCAAGAGTGAAACAGCATATAATACCACAGTGTGACAATTATGACATGAGCCACAGAGAGGTTCAACTTGCCCTTATTTTTTGGCACCGGCGAACTGCCTGCAGCGCTGGATTTCCTCCCATGTGCATGTGTGAGCATCGCGCATCACGATTGTCAGACACAATTAATGACGGAACTGCACGGCTCCATTAACTTTGTCGTCTCTAGGACACAGCATCTTCCCCCTTTCAAGCAAAGAAAATTCATGTACAGTTATGGGTTCTTATATCTCTTCAATTAGACACAGAGGTCTTCTGAGGCATCTTGTCAGCCTTTCCTAATGTTCTTCCAGCTCTTCCGCAGCTTCTTCCTCCAAAGGCTCATCATGTGATGCTGCTATGTTTGTCTTCCTCACAATTGTCTTGATCTTCTTCCTTGTACAGCTTGAAATGAGAGACAATTCTAGTGGCCATTCTCCTGGGGGAGTGAGCAGTTATCATTGTTCCAGTCAAATGAGATATCATCAGATGGTCTGGATCAAATATTGAATTTGCCTTCTTATCTTGCCAGCGGCATACAAGTACCTTGTCACCTACTTGTAAGTGAGAGTTCTTGGCTCATCTTCTGCTGTCAGCGTATTCCTTCATGTCCTGTTTCTTGCAGGCATCTGCTTCTCGTATCCATTTAGTGTCCTCGTTCAGATCACTTGTCAGGTGAGGAAGTCTGGTCCTTATCCTTCTGCCGATCAGCAATTCTGAAGGACACTTTTCAATCATGCCATGTGGTGAGTTTCTGTAATCCCTGAGCATTTTGCACACAGCTTGATTGAGTGACATGGACCATAGCTCATTTTGTTGGAGAACTCTTTTCTGACTGCCCATGAATCGTTCCACCATGCCGTTTACCTGCAGCCATAGTGGAGTGATCTTTTTATGGTGGATGCCCGTGTATTGCATGAATTTTGCAAACTCCATTCTGCTGAAGGGAAGACTGTTGTCCAACTTCAGGACCTCTGGAATGCCACATACAGAGAACATGTTGTCTAGCACTGGTACAACAGTGCTGGCTGCCGTAGATTATATCATTTGTACCAGAGTAAACACAGAATATCCATCCATGATGACTAGCCAGCATTTATTTTCTCCAAAGGGTCCAAAGAAGTCAAATGCGAGGTGAGTTCATGGGAAATCAGACATGTCAGACATCTGCAGAGGTTCTGGATGATTAATTCTGGAGGTACTCTGACACAGGTGACATGCATTATTCGTTCATTCCACCATCTGATCTATTCCTGGAACTACATGGTGTCCCGCACTTGCCTCTTTGTGGCCACCATCCCACGGTGTCCTTTGTGAGTTAGATCTATGACATGTTGTTGCAGGTCTCCGGAAATCACTATTTGATGTCCTTGCATGACAGGTCCTTCTGCTGATATACTCTTCTCTTACATTCCTGAATGCATGTAGTTCTTCAGTGGAGCGTTCTCTGCTTTGCCTGCTTATAAGTTTTGTGTCCCACCATCTTCTGGATCTGATCAGATCCTACTCCTTCTTGAGCATGATGTCTTGCCTTGTGTGATCCAGGATAATCTTTAGCATAATTGCCCTTGGGGAGCTATGATCAGTGAGGAAGTTGACATACTGTTCTGCCATTGAGTCAGCAGTGGATGTATCTTTCAGCGGGTGTGGAGACATAAAATCTGCTAGGTTGCATTCCTTTACTGGTTTGTGAATAATGGTGAAATCAAAGTCCTGTAATCGTAAGACACATCTTTCTATTTATGGGAACATCTTGCTTTGAGAGCTTCTGTAGATGTTCACAAAGGCTTGGTAATCCATCACAATTGTGAATGGCTTTCCCAGAAGGAACATTGTGAGGTGCCTGCACACCCATACAATGGCAAGCCCTTTTTTTCGGGTTTCAAGTACCTTGTCTCTACCCTTGAAAGGCTCTTGCTGGCATATGCAATCACTGTTCTGGGAGATTCTCGCCCTGGACGATGTTGCATCAGGATAGCCCCCAGGCCAACAGTACTGGTATCAACGGTTACTTCTGAGCTCATTTTCGGATCAAAGTATGCCATGCGTTCTGCCAGGGCAATGTCACTTTTTATTTGTATGAATGCCTCATCACATTTTTGTGACCATTAGAATAGTCTTCTTTGCTTGGAGAGTTCTCTAAGGGAGGGCGATGGTGGTCACAAAGTCTAAAAGGTACTAGCTGCAGTAACTAGTCATTCCAAAGAAGGACCTTACATCACTGATGTCTTTGGGGGTGACATCTCGGAAACGGCAGTAACTTTGCTTTGGTTGGATCTCATGCCTTCATGTGAGAAAATATGTCCATAAAACTTGAGATGAGACTTATGAAAGGTGCACTTTTCACGGTTTAGTGTCAGACCGGACTCTACCAGTGCTATGCATACCTTTTGAAGGGCTTGATCATGTTGTGTGGTCCCAAAATTAGGATATGATCACTAAGTAGTTCTTTATATGACTAAATACTTTCTGCACTCTTTCCTGAAATATTTTGGCTGCTGAGCAGATTCCAAAACAAAGTCTCTTGTATCTGGAGAGTAGAATTGGTGTCGCAAAAGTAGCGATGTACCGGGATTGTTTGCCTATTCTGATCAGATGATATGCCTTTTTCAGGTCAAACTTTGTGAATACTTTTGCCCCATTTAGTAGGCTGATCATGTCGTCTAGATGCATTCCGCTGTGTCTCTCACGCCCAAGGGCCGTGTTCACCTTTTGCATGTCCACTCAGATGCGTATTTGGTCTCATGACCCTCTCTTGGGAACAGCCACTTTAGGGGACACCCACAAAGTCAGGCCATTGTCCGGTTCTATTATACCTTCACGCAGTAGACATTGTATCTCCTTTCCTATGAGCGGTTGTAGATGGATTGGTATTCTCTTCAAGTGTTGAGCTGTGGCTGGCATGGATTCATCAATGTGGAGTGTCACAGGGTCTCCTTTAAGACACCCAATGCCCTAAAACAGATTTGGCAATGCCTGCACGACTGAGCGTCTGTGTTGCATTGTGTGTGTCACTGCTGCAATGTCTATCTTGAGAGCAGTGTGCCAGCCCAGTTGGTTACTCCTGGGAACCTCCCCTTGTAGTACATGAAATTTGGCATATGCATGCTTTTCCCTGTATCATATTGTTGTGAATAACTTCCTGTGATTACGCATTGGCCCTCCTGCTGCCAACTGAAAGACTTTCAGGTCAGACGGTCTTAACTGTGGAATAGACGTCATCTTGCGAAATTCTAACACACACATGTTATTTGGAGTGGCACCTGTGTCAACAATACATTTGGCCTGGTGATCTCCTACTAGCAGGTTTTTGTAGCCCTCAGGTGAAGTCGTCACTCCATTATTCATGTAAGCAAAGTCATGCTAGGTCATCTCCCTGGAGGTTGAGGGCAATGGAGAACCTCTCACCTTGCACCTGCATCTCTTCTTGGGCCACTGCTGTGCATACTAGGTTCTTGTTTGGAGGGTGTGAGATTGAAGCCTTGTGGCCATCCAGGTAAAGATATGCAGACAACCTCCAGGTGGTTCTCTCTGCCACATTTGGTGCAGGTATGTTAAAATGTGGGAGACTTCATGCCTTCTTGATGGGGGGATGGGAGGCCACAACGGTAACATCTCCCAGACAGAACAGGTCGCCTGAATGTATTATTGCTTGTGTGTCTGCTTTGAGTCGCTGATGAAACCTGATATATTTGTTCCCTTCCCTTGGCCTTAGTGGTTTTGATTTGTAAGGCGTGGGGGTCTGCTCTCGATTCTGTCCTGGCCATTTGTAGTATGGTGGCCAGAGTGAGTTTTTCTCAGAGCAGTTTCTTTCTAAATGATAATGACAGGTATCCTCCTATGGTCCTTAAACTGATGGCCTCCTCATTCATGAATTTGTAGAACTCACAGTGCGCCACTAACTTGCGGAGATTAGTTGCGAAGGCGTCCATGGATTCACCTGCTATTTGGCATGCCATATTGAAGGTGTACCTCTCGTGATCAATGTTGCACTGCTTGTCAACATATGTGCTTAGTGCTTCTTTGAGACCAGCATACAATTTCACCTATTCTGTCGGGAAAGTGTGTATGAGGTCATCAACTTCATCTCAAACTATATTCACCAGCAACCTTCTGGCAAATTTGTCAGGCGCATTTCCTCAAGGGCATACAGATCATTTTCAAACCTTCTTATCCATATCTCCCAGTGCGGTCCCAGTGCTTGCTGGTCACCAATGGCGAATGGCCTAGTTTGGCAAAAGGCTGCTGTGCTGCTCACTTCTTCCTCGCTTGGCTCACTTTCTGACATCTCAGTGATTTGGTGTCCTTTATTGTACCTCAAGATTTAGCTGGAAGGGTATATTTGCAGTTTGGGCTGTCTTTTGTGAAGAGATTATCCCATCCTTGTTGCCATTGCTCTGTTTCTTTTGTGGGTATTTTCAGATTCACTTACTACTGGGCCGGCACATGCAAAGAGTGAAACAGCACATAATACCACAATGTGGCAATTATGACAGAAGCCACAGAGAGGTTCAAATTGCCTTTATTCGTGACACCGGCAAACTGCCTAGAGTGTGGGATTCACTCCAAAGCGCATGCACGAGCATTACACATCCCCATTGGCAGATGCACTTCATGACGAAGCTGCACGGTTCCGTTAAATGTGTCCTCTCCAGGGCATGAGAACAACCACCGTCTCATGATCTTGTAAATTCCTGCAGGTGCAACAGAGGGAGAGAATGCACACGTTTAAGAAATGTGTACTTCCACTGAACCGGACATCTACAAATCAATCCTAGCTTAAGGAACGCCAGCAGAATACTACAGAAACCTTTTGAACCAATCATTAGCAACAGGAAATATACTGAGGATCTTCAAATCAGCATATATCAAACCACTTCTGAAAAACACAAGTGGTGACGTAGAAGACCTCTCCAAATACAGGCCGATCTACAACATACCCTACCCGGCAAAACTCCTGGAAACCTACGTGTATAAATTAACCCAAGAACACATAGAAAAACATCACCTGCTAGACCAAGCTCAAATTGGTTTCAGTCCTACAAGAGGAATGGAAACAGCACTACTATCCATCTGGGACGACCTAAAAACTAACACAGACTCAAACACAGCCTCAGCCCTTATCCTACTCAACCTCTCCGCAGCTTTCGACACAGTTAGTCATGACACCCTAACCAAAAGACTAGAAGACATATGCATAACTGACACAGCACTACTCAGACTAAATCATTCCTAGCGGACAGAACAGAAACCGTTTTGATCAGTCCCTTCAAATCCACTCCAAGAGTTAACGACTTCGGAGTGCCACAAGGATCCTCACTATCACCACTGTACTTCAATATCTACCAGACACCGGTTATCAGAATCTTCCAAAAATACATCACATTCTACAATTATGCCGACGACACTCAAATAATCTACAAAATGAAAGACACCCAAGCCGATCACGCAACCCTAATCGAATGTCTAAAAGAAGTCTTCAACTGGATGACTGCCAACAACCTGAAAATCAACCTAGGAAAGACAGAAATCATGATCATATCCAAAGACCAAGAAAACGAAACCGCCATCCCATGGCCAACTGAAATGGGAACCGCGCCGTCACCCTCTAAGGTAGTAAAAAATCTGGGGGTCCTGATGGACAACTCCCTAACCTTAGAACCACAAATAAATGCAACTGTCAAGAAATGTTTTTTCCTCCTTCACACGGCAAGAAGAATACTACCTCTCCTCTCCTTCACGCACAAAACTCTCACTATCGTCGCCTTCATCATGTCAAAAGTCGACTATGCAAACAGCCTCTACCATGGAATACCAGAATACCTCCTGAAGAAACTACAACGCATCCAAAATACAGCTGCAAGACTACCCCTCAAACTATCAAGAAGAGAACACATCAC
Source organism: Ambystoma mexicanum (assembly GCF_040938575.1). Lineage (NCBI taxonomy): Eukaryota > Metazoa > Chordata > Amphibia > Caudata > Ambystomatidae > Ambystoma > Ambystoma mexicanum. Next base: position 408,895,906 of record NC_090931.1, on the reverse strand, counting down.
TCCTGCCCTAAAAACACTACACTGGCTTCCAATAAAACATTGCATCACCTTCAAAACAATGTGCATAACGCACATGGCAATCAGCGGACATGGAGCAGAATTCCTACAAAAGAAAAAAACAATCTACAAGCCTACTAGATTCCTAAGGTCATGCAACGAAATCCACTTGGAACCAAAACCATACCTCAAGAAAAAATTTGGAGGCACCTCCTTCTACCACTTATCTGCAAAAACCTGGAACAACATCCCAAAAGAAATAAGAAACACCAAAGATAACCTAAAATTTTGGAAATTACATAAAACCTGGCTATTCAACACCACAGACTCAAACTGAAAACGGAAACAGAAAGGAAAAAGGAAGACTAGACAGCTCCCAGAACCCACTTGGAAGTTCACACGGCACCCGGACGAGTCTCACCGGGTAGAGTGTAAACTGGCAACACAAACCCTACCTAATCCCACCCAACATAGGCACTTGCCCCTTAGTTCCCACCAGGTACCACAGTGGTTGAATTGTCAAGGTACGTAGGCATAGGCAGGTGCAATGGTTGTATGAGTGGGAAGGGAAGATAGGTAGCGCTGCGAGGAAGACTGGGGGAGGAGGGGACTAGATGTAAAAGGGACCTTGAAAGCTGGATGGACTCAGATCAAGACAGATGCATGGGGGTGCTACCGAAATCCATCTGGGGAGAATATAGAAACCCACCGCCTAATGTCAGGATAGAAATGCCAACTAACCAACTGTACTAACAATTTCCCCCTCTGCATGCATCTCTCAAACTCCAAACCAAAAACAACCACAAACCTACAGCACAACAGACCGCACAAACTTCACTACATGGCAACAACAAAACAAAAACACACATAGACTCCCACAAGAGTACACAACGACTTCCGACCGCAAAACACCCCAGGCCCTGCCAACGGACCCACCGGGCTGAGACCACCAACAGTACATCACTGCTCTCTTGCACTTTTCCAGCTCCTTCCCATTAACCCCCCCTCCCTTCCCCTTTCAGAGCCGCCAGAGTGCCAGGGGACAACTTCGGTGGTGATAGTGCGTGGTACAAATATCCTTTAACATTAACATAACCTTAACTGAATTTCATACATTGTGTGTGACATGCGCATGTCTCCTTTGGGTTCAGTGGCACGCATGGAGATCAGTCGATTGAGTAGGGCCATCTCATTAATTCTCCATAGGGTAATATGGTCAATTTACACTATGCAGTACTTTCTTTACACACCATGCTGTAACTATCCCATGTGACCACAACCTGTAATTAGATGGTATTTAAAAAATGCACAGTATTTAAAATGCCACTTAGATTACTGTCATACCAGCAATCAGGCGCTTAATTGGTTATTAAGGGATCTTGCAAAGACTGGGTGGCAATAGCAGAGAGGGGTTAGAAACAAGCAATTTGCGCAGATTAGCGGCCTCTGGTTTGAAGTTTCTCGCCTCCCTGACAGAGTTCGATTTGGGCTCCAGAGGAAGCTTCGCAGAGGTCCGTGCACTGAAGCATTTCCAGGATCATTAAGCGGGATCCAGCCGCCTGCATAATCCTGAGAGCCTTGGACAATCCTGACAGCAAATCAATCGGCACGGAGCAAGTGCATGCAGCACTCCTCCATCGCATGGCATGCTTGCTAATGCCATGGCCGCTCCCAGGGTGCTAAAGTTGGGCATTGCTCACCGGAACTAAAACCAGGCACTGTTCTGAACATTGTTATGTTATGTTAAACATAGTTGCCTACTAGCTCCCTTTCAGCGATTATACTTTGAGCAGTGCTGGCTTGTTAGCAGAAAGCACTTTGCATTCTCCGTTCCATAGTGCTGCTTTCCCATTGAGCTTACAAACTCCAGCTTGCTAAGTGTTGTTTCCAAAAATTAAAAGACTTGCTAAAACCTAGGTGACTGTTGGCATGGGCCATTTACCGTTAGGGGTAGAGTGACCAGTTACCACATGTTTTCGTGGACTGTCCCTATAGGTCCCCTTCTGTTTTGGTGTTCGAATAGAGATTTTTAGCTTTAAAAACACAGTCCCAGGTTTTGGCGAACAGGTGGATCCCATTCAGTTTTTTTTCTTCCTGGGAATGGATCAATAATGCTTGAAAGTCGTTCGTTGGTCAGCCTGCACACCTCAGTTCAAGGTTGTGCACATCGTTGTATCTGTACCGTGTTGTGCACGCAATGGCAGCCCAACGTTCCACTTTGGAAGGCTGTTGCGTGCAACCGGTCTAACGTGACAGTTGGTCACAGTGACGTCTGTTTCTAAAGTGACAGTTGTCACAGTGACGTCCATTTGGATGGACCTGCATTAGGCTTTTATGTTTTAATAAACATCTACCATTTAATAAACACTACATTTTTGCACCAGGGCAATGTTTGCCCTAGTGCTAATACGCAATGGTATTAGCACTACGGCAAACTTTGCCCTGATGCAAAAATGCATCAAAAATGTATTTTATCACTAGGTCAATTTTAGCTCTGGTGCTTTTAATATGCCAAACTGCACTTGTCGAGGTGCAATGGTTGTTTAATGTGCCCCAGTGTTTTTTAAAAAAGGGCACACTTTGCCCTACTGCTATTTCCGTGCACACTTTGCACTTGCACCGTTCAAAGTTTCTGTAATCTTGCCCCTGGATGTCTATGTTTAGTATTTTGACTAATTCTCCTATTTGGAGTGTTTTGCTGTGGAAGCCACACTATCTTTCTGACATAATGGTGCTCTGAAAGATGCTTGTGAGTTATATATTCATGTTCTGATGTCCTCTTTCTATGTTTTGTTTATTATGCCATTTCCAAAGTTAGTTGACTTTTGACACAGGAACAAAATACACATGTTACATGTTACATGTCATGTGTAATAAAAACAAACCAGTTGGTGTACAGCAAACGGTGTTCACAGGTTGATTTAGCACAGCAATGGCAGCATTGATCACACATTAAATAGGAATAGCCTTATGGTCTGGGTCGTTGGCTGCTTTATAGCATCCCATTACCATGTTTGTTTTTGCAATTTAACGCAAAATATTTCAATTAGACATAAACCAGTTATTGCTCTAATTTGTAATTATGAGCTAGGAATTCTCACTATACAAAGCAGCAAAAATACCAGATTACATACATATTTACACCGGTGCAAGTGCAAAGTTGCACGGTATTAGCACTAGGGCAAAGTTTGCCCTATTTCTAAAAAAACTGGAACATATTAGAAAACTATTGCACCATGAAAAGTGCATTTTGGCATGGTATAGGCACCTGGTCAAAAATTGCCCTAGTGCAGAAAAGATACCTTTTCACTGCATGTTTGCATCAGGGCAAAGTTTGCCCTAGTGCTAATACCATTCCGTTTTAGCACTAGGGCAAGTTTTGCCCTGGTGCAAAAAAGTAGTGAAAATGCATCTATTTTGCACCAGGGCAATTTTTGCACTAGTGCTTTTAATATGCCAAACTCCACTTGTTGAGGGCAGTGTTTTTTTAATGTGTCCCACTGTTTTCAAAAATAGGGCAAACTTTGCCCTAGTGCTAATACTGTGCAAACGTTGCCCTTGCACCGGTGCAAAGTTTCTGTAATCTGGCCCCAGGTCTGTTCCTCAGTTCATCCTTTTGCAAGATTGTGAAGTTGAAAACTACAGAGCTGTATATTAGCAGCACATTTTATTTAATATTCGACTCAGCCAGAAATCTGTGGCAGCATAAAATACAGAAACATAAAACAGATTGTTGCTCATCAAATCTTGTTCTGTTGCCAACTCTTTTTAAAAGGTTCACCCTTTCTCTGAAGAATAATAAGCTATATGTCATCAGTGATGGTGTGTTTTCTATTTCCACTGTACCCTTTTACTGTCCTAGGTCAGAAGGCAGTATTGTTGTGCACTAACAATGAATAGGATAGGCAATTGTATGTCACTATTACTTGTCCTACTACATCCCAGTGACCACCTGGCATGACAAAAATGCATGCAGCATTTCTTTTAAGTGGGAGGTTGAGAACATCACTGAAATGTGTGTAAAAAGGGAGGACATTATTTTCAGTGACTGTATACAATTGTGCTATCTCTTGTGTGCTCAGTCCAAATAGTTGTTGTTTGCAAACTTGCTGAAAATGAAGCTTAGAATTCATTTGAGGCAGGAGGGTGCATTATGTGGATGCAACTGGGTCTGCAGTGTGCACTCTTCTTGTGGTTACTGAGATGTGATAATTATGGCTGCCAACATGTCCAGAGAACTTACATTTCCAATGCATAGAGGGGGACATGCAAAGGAGGTTCAGCCCACTGGCCCAAGGACAGAAGAAGAAGAGGAGTTATAGAGGTGTAGGATGTGGAATATTGTTGGTCTGATCCACCACCAACCAGATACACCAATACCGAGTCTGATGAAAAAGATGATGATGATGACGATAACGACCAAGATAAAAGTGCTCAACCATATTTTCATATATTCATATTGCCACTCTCAACTCTCGCTCTGCCGTCAAACACTCCTCTGACATCTGCTACCTCCTTGAAGAACTAGACCTTGATGTCTTTGGTCTTACTGAGACATGGTTCACGGCCATCTCTGTTACGAGCTTTGACACTCACCTCCCTGATGGCTACAAGATCCTCTCAGCACCCAGATCCTCCCGGTCCGGTGGGGGGGTAGCCCTGATCTTTCCTGAGTGGATTCCTGCCTCTATCATTCCCACTCAGACCTACTTCTCTTTTGAATGCCTTGTCTGTAGGCTTTCTCTCTCGCCTACCCATTCTCTTACTGTGGTTACCATCTACCGGCCTCCTGGTCAAATCACCTCATTTCTCTCTAAGTGGGCAGACCTCTCCTCCTCCCTCCTTGCCTCTACCACTCAACTCCTCCTCCTCGGTGACCTAAATATACATTTAGACTCTCCTTGCTCCTCCTCTGTACTCTTCCGTGACCTCTGCGACTCCCTCTCCCTGTCCATCCTTCCATCTGGTCTGACTCACTCTGCAGGGCACACACTCAATGTCTTGATCTACTCTGACCTCCCCCTCTCCATCCCTCTGACCACTCCTCTCTCCTGGAGGGATCACTCCCTCCTCTCATCTCATCTCTCCCTGTCTTCCCCCCAAGCCAAGCCTACCCCAACACTGCCACCTACCTTTTCGGACATCCGGCCCATGAAGCGTGTGTCAGTTGTGGCTTTTGCCGCCACTTTCTCCCCCCCTCCACCTTTGGCTGTCTCTCATCCTGATACAGCCCTGTCTCTGCTCTACTCTTCAATTTCTGATACGCTTGATGTTCTTGCCCCTGTCATGAGGATCCATTTGAAGTCCAAAGCCAAGTGTAATTCCTGGTATGACTCTAACCTAGCTACACTTAAACGCAAGTGTAGGGCAGCTGAGAGGAAATGGAGGACTTCCTGTTCATCCTCTGACAAACTGGCCTATCGCCTGCTACAAAGGCAATACCGACTCTCTCTCCTCACCAAGAAGAGAGTCCACATTCAAGCTTGTGTCTCTGTGGCATCTAACAACTCGGCCAAACTCTTTAAAATCTGCAATTAGCTGGCCAACCCTGCTGCAGTCTCTACCCCTCCTGTTGCATCCCAGGCTCTTTGCAATGCCCTTGTCTCTCACTTCATTTCAAAAACCCAGGACATCCTGTCCACCCTCTCCACCCACACTCCTTCTCTTCCCTCTCCATCTGTGCTTGCTGACCCGCCTTTAGCCACCCTGTGACCATCCTTCTCGTCCTTTCCTCTTTTCACCCCTGACGAGGTTGCTAGACAAGTCCGATCTATGAAAGCCTCTTCAAAACAGGTTCATCCCTGTTCCTCTAAAACCATCAAGGACCACATTGACACCCTCGCTCCAGCCATTGCGGATTTTTGCAACCACTCCTTTGCCTCTGGATCCTTCCCCTCCCCTCTGAAGCACTCCTTTGTGCATCCTCTCCTCAAGAAACCCACAGCTGATCCTTCTTGTCCAGCTAACTATCGCCCAATTTCCATTACTCCCTTTCTTGGCAAACTCCTGGAAAAGTTGGCCATCTCTCATCTTAACCTTCATTCCAATTCTGTTGGCTGTCTCCATGACCACCAGTCTGGCTTCAGAGCTGCCAGAAGCATGGAAACTGCTCTCCTAAACATCCGTGAATATCTGCTCACCAACCTTGACTCTAACTTTCCCTCTGTCCTCATCCTCCTCAATCTCTCTTCTGCCTTCGACATGGTCAACCATACCATCCTGCTCAACCGTCTCCGTGAAAACCTGGGTATCACTGATTTGGCCGACCTCTTTCCTCTCAGATCAACCCTCCCAGGTCCAACTTGGGTCCCTCCTTTCATCTATCTTCCTCTCTACCTGTGGTGTTCCCCAGGGGTCTAACCTCTCGCCATGGCTTTTCAACCAATACCTGGCAACTCTCGCCCACTGCATTTCCATTTTCTGCTCAATTTTCCAGTGCCACGCTGACGACACTCAACTCATTTTCAGGCTGCCCTCTGCCACCTCCTCTCCCTCTCTCATCTCTGATTGCCTAACTGCCATTCAAGATTGATGTGCCGCCAATGATCTTTGTCTGAATGCCAGCAAGACGGAGATCCTCCTCATTGGCACACCTTCACCATCCTTTCCCCTCACTCTCTGGCCGGCCTCCCTTGGCCCTCCTCCTACCCCCACCTGCGAGGCTAAGAACCTCGTGGTCATCTTTGACTTCACCCTTTCCTTCTCCGCCCACATCTCTGAGGTCTCTAAAAAGTCGAATTTCTGACTGCACCTCCTCAGAGGTACGCTGCCTTTCCTCTCCTTCCCCCAGAAGCTCATCTTATCTCAAGCTCTGGTTCTCTCTAGCTTGGACTATTGTAACAGCCTCTTTCTAAATCTACCTGCCTTTACTTTCCGCCCTCTGCAACTAATCCAGAAAAGGACAGCAAGACTTGTCCTTGGCCTCAACCCTGGGATCGTATCTCTCCAGCTCTGAAATCTCTTCACTGGCTCCCAGTGGATGCAAGGATTAAATTCAAAACCCTCTGCATTGTCCACAAGGCTTTCTGGGGCCTGGGTCCAAAATACCTTCAGCTATCCCTCCGCAAATACCTCCCCTGTCGAGCTCTTCGCTCCTCTACCTCCAACTCACTCAGGGGCAGTCGTTTTTCTAAGAAACGAGCTGGGGGTAGATCTCTGTCTTTGGCTGGGGCCTCCCTCTGGAACAGCCTCCCTGCCACTTTAAAACTTAAGGAGAACCATCTCCGGTTCCGGAAGCACCTCAAGACCTTCCTCTTTTCTTCTGCCTTGGCTCCCCCTCTCCCCTGCTGATCTGTTCTCTCTTGGCACCGTGCACCGGCTATCCTCTGTCTTCTGGGCCCAGGTACCTGCTCATCCTGTCACCCTCCCGCACTGCCTCCGGGCACCCCTTGCACTGGGGTCTGTATCTGTACCCATACAGCCCCCCTTTTTCTTCCAGCACTTATCAGACCTACCCGGTCTGCTGCCTTAAACCTAGCACTTGCAAATTGTTGGCTGCATTACCACTGTTTGTTGCCTTTATTATTTATTTTTTGTTATTTATCTGTTTCTCCTCTGCTTCGCACTTTCCACCTCTCCCCCTTCCATGCACTTTTCCCCTCCCCCCTCTCCCATGCACTTGCGCGTTCTCAATGTCACTGGGCCTAGTAAGATCGCTGTTTTGTTCTCCCCGGTTCCCCTCCCTTGCCTTGTCGTGCTCTGAAACACTTGTGTACGAGCGTGATAGAAATAAAATATCAATCAATCAATCAAACCACCTAAGTCCAGGATGCAATGCATGATTTCGGAATCCACTGATACAATGTTGTAGTCACACAGATACCGGGGATGAACAAAGTCACCTTTGTAGAGAGATGGAAAAGACAGCCTGCCAGATCTTAAAGTGCAACACATCAGTGTGTTGTCACCAAAGCACCATCTCTGCCGCAACCACCATCACTGCAGCAGCCAAGGAAGTGCATGTGTTCTTGGTCCAGCTGGAAAGTCCATAATGTGGAAGTTCATTGTTCTACAGGGCAAAGAATGACAGCATCTTGACATATGAAACTGTCTGCAGGGGAAACAGAGTATGGGACAACCTTGTGTACCCCATGTTGCCACAGACATATGATGCAACACCACACACCTGGCTGGTCTGAACCCATAAGAGTTCTGATTCATCCTTCTGACAAGTGGCTAGTCACCATGCCACCCAAAGTCACTCATACAATGTTTATGCTGTAGCGGCGAAGTTCTAGCGACTGACTGCAGTGAAAATGAGTGACTAAATATAGCTGCTATTAGAATGATTCCTAGCATACCTCTTTTCTGAGTTCCTGCTCCTGCAATTTCACACCATATAGGTGCAAAGGCACTGTCCATCAGTGTTCACAGGAGTAACCCTAACAATGTTTCCATTCCTCTCTGTTAAGCAAGAACTGCAGAAAATAATTCCATTGGCTACTCCAGTCCCAAATATGTATGAGAGCAATGACAGGAACATGCGCATTGCAAATGGTTTCAAACAAGGTTCTCATAATCAGAAAGAGTTGACTAAAACATGGCAAGGATTGCTCTGTGCATTGATGTATTCATGCTTGCAGCGCACTTGCCAGTGTGGTTTTTGTCTCACATTAGTCTTTGTTTAGCAAGGATGAAAGGATGAGGCAGTGCAGGGCCTCGTTCTTGAAAGGAGAGGATGGGGATGAAGAGCATGTTCTATTTCTTTCTATAAGGCCAACAAACCTTTCAGTTATGAAGAAACTGCTGTGAGGGCTTCGGAGGGATTCCCCCTGTACATTATAGAAGTTCTTGAAAAAATGTAAGGAGAGGCCATTTCGATTTCTTTTTTTTTCATTTTCAACAGTGAAATATGCTTCACCGTTGTATAACAGATCCACACTCTTCCCTATGTATTATAGAGACCTCCGTTTTCCCAAACACCAAGTTCAAGGAGATGGAAAGCTTTTCCATTTTAAAGAAGCACATTCTTTAAAAAATATATATAGATATGTATTTTCACCAGTTGCCGTTGAGGTTACAGTCTCTGGGAGGTGTTTTTAAAGTCCCCCATTATGACCCTAAATATGATCCAGGAAGAAGTGTATTCATATGAAAACGTTCATACTGTTCAGCCACCAAATAATGGAAAGGGGACAAGCATTCTCTGTTGTCCCTTCCACATCCAAGGTAGTCATCACTTATCAAGATGAATGCTGGTTTAATGTCCGTCATATCACTAGATATCGCGTCGTTACAATCAGTATTCGCCCCTAATGTCAACAAGTCTTATATTGAAATATGACTAAACGTGTCTATGAATGGCAGTATTTTTCTTAATTGTGGATATAGGAAGACTGTGATGGGGTATGTAACAATAACCTACGAAACCTCAGGAAAAAAAAGCATTGCAACTACTATGATAGAAGTAATCAATTTGATGGTCAGCAGCAAATAGCTGTCAAATTAATATGTCATAACTGGTGGAAGGAGAGGAAAGGCCTGAACGACATGCCAGCATATCTCCGAAAGTTCCCGTCAGCATTCTATAGAAATACACTACTGAGATGCCATAACTTCAAAGGAGACTACTGACTTGGTCACTGGCCTCTATGAGGTTATTGGCTACCCTAAATGTTTAGGGGTAAGAACAGTACCACAAGATCATTTTGGTAGGGTATGCCGTTACTAAGGTTGAGTCTCTGTTTACATCTTGTCTCCCTTGGTGTTACGATCTCTTTGTCTCATTCTCTTTTCCTTTTTTATGGATTGTTTTTTCTGATTTTAGGGAATGAAAAATGTATGATAATAATGTGAGGGTGTAGGTAATAATTTGTTAAAGCTTTATTTGCTTTCTATATATGTTTGCATAAAACCAATAACACAATAATATATTACACAGCCATGGTAGTGGCCGTGTAGTTATGGTTAAGTTGCTGTTTCCATAGGAAGAGCACTTTTTGGGTGGCTTATAACTCAGCCCCCCCTGGACAAATCCTTACCAACTTTTGCAAAAGTATATGGCCCACTCTGAATTTTTTTGCAAAGTTTGGTGAGGTTTGGTCCAGGGGGGGAAAAGTTATAGGCGGGGTCCCAAAACTTCTTTTTACCCCATAGACTGAATGGGGGAAAAACTTTGCGCACGCCTACAGCCGAAACCTATGGACGGATTTTCACCAAATTTGCGGCAGGAGCAGGGGTTTGGTCCCGAAAGCGTGTTTTTGTAAATTTGGTGAAAATCCATCCAATAGTTTTCTTTAAAACGATCAAATGTAGGCCTCCAAAAATTAGTGATATCTATGTCCGCTCCGCGAAGACACTTCCCTGTTCGCTCCGCGGGCAGGACACCGATTGGCTAATGGGCTCGCGTCATGACCACGGACACGCAACGTGTCCGTCGATTGGCTGGAGTGAGGCGTGATGTGCGTCAGATTGTTCGGATGCGCATGCCATCTTGGATCCGCTGACAGCGCGCCAGCAAACAGAGGCGAAATGCAGTTTTGGGGAGTGTTTTGGTGTGTCAGAGTGCTTGGGGAGGTTTAGGGAGTAGGAGATGGGTGAAATACTGTATTTGTTTAGGTGGCAGGTGCTACTGATGTATTCAAATTAACAATGGGGGTCCTGGGAGTTCCTCTGCCAGACATTAGTCCTGGTTATGACAGACTTACCCAGAGTCTCTAGCTCACTATCTTTCACAGAGAAGAAATATCCCAAACATATCAGTCTTTGTCCTGCCCTGGGGCAGTCCAGCAACAAAATGCTAGGCAATTCTCCTCTGAACAAGAGTACCAACAACATCCCCAGACAAGTGTTTCAGTCTGGTTGGACCTCTTCAGTAGGGAGGAGCTGTACCTCTCTAAGAATAGTGAGCAAGGGGTCCACGTCTGGATTCCCCTAGTAACTTAGGGTGAGACCCAAAGTTACTTAAATATGCACATTAACAGGGGGGGTCCTGGGAGTCCCTCTGCCAAACATTAGTCCTGGTTACGAGAGACTTACCCAGAGTCTTTAGCTCACTATCTTTCACAGAGAAGAAATATCCCAAACATATCAGTCTTTGTCCTGCCCTGGGGCAGTCCAGCACCGAAATGCTAGGCAACTCTCCTCTGAACAAGAGTACCAACAGCATCCCCAGACACGTGTTTCGGTCTGGTTGGACCTCATCATTAGGGAGGAGCTGTGCCTCTCTAAGAATAGTGAGCAAGGGGTCCACGTCTGGATTCCCCTAGTAACTTAGGGTGAGACCCAAAGTTACTTAAATATGCAAATTAACAAGGGGGCTCCTGGGAGTCCTCTCTGCCAGACATTAGTCCTGGTTACGAGAGACTTACCCAGAGTCTTTAGCTCACTATCTTTCACAGAGAAGAAATATCCCAAACATATCAGTCTTTGTCCTGCTCTGGGGCAGTCCAGCACCAAAATGCTAGGCAATTCTCCTCTGAACAAGAGTACAAACAGCATCCCCAGACACGTGTTTCGGTCTGGTTGGACCTCATCAGTAGGGAGGAGCTGTGCCTCTCTAAGAATAGTGAGCAAGGGGTCCACTTCTGGATTCCCCTAGTAACTTAGGGTGAGACCGAGAATTGCCTAGCATTTCGGTGCTGGACTGCCCCAGGGCAGGACAAAGACTGATATGTTTGGGATATTTCTTCTCTGTGAGAGATAGTGAGCTAAAGACTCTGGGTAAGTCTCTCGTAACCAGGACTAATGTCTGGCAGAGGGACTCCCAGGACACCCCTTGTTAATTTGCTACTGATGTATTCGCCATGCCCGCGCTATCCCGGAAGTTTGTAATTACTGAAAATGAGGTGTGTCCTAAGGATAGAATTTCTGTCAGTGCTGTGCGCAGGCAAGTTGAAACTGTTCTAAGGACACGCGTGGTGTCAGCGGACATTAAAATTGAGTATATGTCGCAGTTAAAATTTTTGATTCTATGGGTGTGATACTGAGTTATAAGCCACCATGGGTGTGATATGCAGCGGTGGTTGTGGCCAGGTCCTAGAGTCTTGGGTACATGGCCGCAGGCCGTAAACTGTGGGTCATACACCCAAGACTCTAGGCCCTGGCCACAACCACTGCAGCATATCACAGCCATAGATACACCCATAGTATCGAATATCTATCAGGTGGTTGTGAGGAGGGCCTAGAGTCGTGGGTGCATGGCCAAAGGCCATGCACCCAAGACCAAAGTTATAAGTAGTGAAGTTATAAGACACAATGGGTGTGATATGCTGCGGTGGTTGTGGCCAGGACCTAGAGTTTTGGGTGCATGGCCGAATGCCATGCACCCAAGACCGAAGTTATAAGCACTGAAGTTATAAGCCACAATGGGTGTGATATGCTGCGGTGGTTGTGGCCAGGACCTAGAGTCTTGGGTGCATGGCCAAAGGCCATGCACCCAAGACAGAAGTTATAAGTAATGAAGTTATAAGGTAGTATGGGTGTGAAATGGTGCAGTGGTTGTGGTTGTGATATGCTGTGGTGGTTGTGGCCAGGGCATAGAGTCTTGGGTGCGTGGCCGCAGGCCGTAGGCCGTAGGCTATACACCTGTGACTGTAGGCACTGGCCACAACCACCGCGCCACATCACAGCCATAGATCACATCCATAGATTTGAATATCTATCAAATATTTGAAATTATACTTACTGTCAGATTTGTTGAGATTCGATATATTTATTACATGACTTTGGTACCTGGAGGAACTATTCTTTTTCAATTTCAGTGATAAAAGAAAAGAGCATGTTAGTGTATGTATTTCATAAAGACTTATTACATTGTATAATAGACATTTCAGCTTTTTGTGGACCCTCATATTTGGTTTACACACCAGTGTACTGTGCATTTTGCTCAGTTTCTGTGTTTGTTTTTCAAATCATTGGGTTTGTGGGGAAAAAAATCCTTGTCGGATTACAAAAAAAACTTTTTTTGTTATGCTACAGTCTATTTGTTTGTTTCCTTTCAGTGTTCACTTGTTGTTTCTGGTTTATGTTCCATCTGTTGGCTTGTTGCAGATTTCTGAAGCAGTTAGATACCTGATGACGTATTCTAACTGTCTATTTTTTGTTCCAATTTAGTAGTATTCATTTATCTGTTTGGTTGTTATAGAATCTTGGGCCAGTTAGATACCTGTTGGCGTATACCAACTGTTTGTAGTTTTTAATTACATTTTTGTTAATGTTGAAGTACAGACTAGTTATAAAATTTTGGTTTTAAGAAGATTAAATAAGCGTTTGTAAGATTTGCTGGTAATCTCTGTCTTAGAGTAATGGTACTATCATTACATTCGAACCATCCATATTTCTTTGTAATATATGCAGTGTAGTGACCTGCATTGGTTGTGGCTCCTGCACGGTAGATTATACCTATTGTCGTGAAGGTTTTCTTACCAAGTGATACTTGCCCGTCTGTGAATCCAGTGAGCTTGCAGTTGTATACATACACAAAGCGCTCATTAGGGATGTGTTCCCATGTCACATTGTTTCAGAGAGTGCATGTATGTTTCCTCATTTATAGGTATGTTTTTGTTTTCCAGTACTTGTAGTAAATACATTAGAAATTCTTGTGGATCTTCTTGTGAGTTTATAGTGAATTTCACCATTCCAGCACATTAGTCCAATTCTTGTCTTATTCCGTGAACACTATATGTGTTGTCAGGATTGTTTGTTGCGTTTCTATGAAGGACTAACATTTTCAAACACAATTGGTCTGTACTGTGTAAGTAAATGTTCTCAACAATTGGTTGCAAATGAAATAGAATATTCATTGCTGCATTTGCATAGCAGCTTACACCAGTTACATTTGAAAATTTGAATGGACCAGATATGTCGGTGTCCAAGTCATTTTTTCAGATTGTCTGCTGCTTCTTTCAAGAAGTACCTGAGTTACTTTGCCTAATAGGTTATTCGTTGGTTGTGGTAATTGATGAAGTATTAGCTTCTTTTACTCTCTTTGGAGGATGTACAGTCCAATCCTGTTGCATTTCAGTTTGAATCACTTTTCTTTTACAATGTTTTCCTTTCTGTGGAACAGGATATGATTTTAGATGGGGGTGTATAGTGAACATAGTCTATTGTATTCTAAAATGCAAGGAATATCAGCGTTTACTTTACTTGCATCAAAGTTGATTAGAAATAGACCCTAAAGTGTACGTAAGCGTGATAGTGCTACATAGCTCATGCCTTCTTTAAAACTGTGTTACCAATATCTATCAATGCTTTGTCTAGGGTAAGACCTTGGGATTTATGAATGGTGACTGCATATGCAAGAGTTAGAGAAAATTGTTCTCTGCGTACATACATGTCTTTGAAGAGAAGGAATCGAGCTGTTGAGCGCCTCATCCTTTTTACTTCTAAAGGTTTATTGAGAATATTGACAAACTGAATGTTGTTGTCATGTGGGTATGTTTGAAAGCCAACAACTGTACCTAGTGCTCCCTTAACTAGTCCTTGCTCCACGTCAAGGTTATGTTTAAGCATTACTCTACAGTTTAAGGATAATTTTAATATTTTCTCCAACCCAGCTGTGTTTGTAATAGTCTAATTTGTTTTGGTGTTCTACTGGAAGGAGTAGTAATCGGTGTAAAGTGACACCATCTATGTTGTAGGCAGCTAAACCTGTGGGGCCAGTTACAACAGCTGACAGTTTGTTGTTTGTCAATTGTTGAAGGAACTTGCTGATGATTTTGATTAAGAATGATTTGCCTGTACCAGCTTCACCACTGACGTATAGCAGTATAGGTTTGTAATTTTGGCAGGTATATTCTTTATTTTCGTGTTGTACACCATCTGCAATTTCTTTTATTACTTCTTCAAAAATGGTGCGCTGGTCTTTATTAAGTTTTGATTGTAGTACAGTTAAGTCTTCTGTATCTTCTTCACAGTGACACATGGTGTTTTCTGCTTCTGTCATAGCTAATTCTGCCTCATTTGCAATTAGTGGCTGTCCCAGTGGTTCTTGGCTTCCTGTTCCAAAAGGTTGACTACTGTCGGAAGTGTCCTTATGTAGTTGGGCCTGGAGTTCTTCTTCATGTTGCTGTTCATTGTGCAACATTGTTTTGTACTGCATAAAGTTCACATCGGTGATAGTGCTTTCATTTGCTTTGAAAGCGTCTTCATAGCAGTCATAGTTATCTAGTATATCTTCTTCTGTTCTCCATGGTTTAAAAAGTTATAGCAGGGACATGTAATATAGTTCTTTCTGTTGAGGAGTTTTTAACGACAATTTGACATGATTAATTAAGCTTTGTTTGGTAAGTTTCACTAAGCTGCCTTTACAATCTGTCACTCTATATCTACCTTTGTTTTCATCAGGTTTTATATTATTTTTGTATGCAATGTTTTGGGCTATGTGGTATTGACACATTGTTTCCAAAGTGGTACTCCTGTTCGGGTAGTATGTGTCCAGTAAATTGTTTTTGAAAATGTCTTGGCTGTTGGGATCATTTTAGGCTATTGGTTCTATGTCCTCATATGATTTGAGAACTTTTTTTTCTAGTTTTAGTAGGACCAAGACTTAGCCATACTATATTTTCAGATTTTCCATACAAAGTAGTACCGGTTAAACGATCTGCAGCTTCACAGGCACCACATTCTCTATGAGAGAGCATTTTTATACCTAAACTGTACAATTTCTGAGATAGTGTTTTGTCTGATGATAGGTCATTCCAGATGTCTTCAAGCTCTGTTTTTTCTGCTTTTGTTAAGTAGGCTGTAAAATATCGTGCAACTGCAGTGGAAGTGTCTGCAATGTACTGCACATCTATGTTTGCATTCCATAAGAGGGCAATGATTGCATTTTAATTATTTATATTTTTTGATTTTTCTGTTCTTTTTATGTAATACGTGTTCTTAGGTGATTTACCTTTAACACTATGTTTAACTGAAGACATGAAGTTGTTCACTTCACCTGTTTCTGTAACTGGTCTAGGGAAATCAAAGTGGCATTTGGTGTATTGTTTCCCTTTGTTTTTGTATTTGCAACGGCAATATTTTCCACATTTGTGTCTTTGAAATTATACAATTTGTGCATGAAGGTCACTATGTCTCGTTTGTGAAGGGATTTCACAAGTGACATATTTTTGGATGAACTGCAAAACAGTGGCATCACTGCCCTGACCAAATTTAGGAGCACCTTTAATCCATAAAAGCATGTGAATATGTGGTGCTCCTCTGGCTTTGTATTCTTTTCTCCAAAAGAAGTGTTGCATTTCTGCGAGGGGAGGAACAGTTTTATTACAAATAAAGTGCAGCATAGCAATGAAATCATGGTGGAAATATCTTGAAATATTAACAGGATGTAGAGAGCAAAGTTCTCCAGGTGTTAGTATATCTATGTTGTTTTTGTTTTTGTTTGATATGCGTAGGAAATCATGTAAATCTTCCCATGCATATTCTGCACAACTTAATGTAACAAACCAAGTGGGTGGTCCAAGGTTTCTGATCATATAGCGTACTTCTCTGTGACGTCGGAACCAGTATTCTTTCGTACCATGCATGTTTGCAAACAGATTTGTTATGCTTGATTGTAAAACCTCCTCTTTTTCTTGCACTTTTTGTATTAATTACGCAGTTGACATATTTTGAAAGTGGGTACCCGATTTCAATATGTGTGCAACTCCGTAACATAGGGTTGCTAGTTCACTTTCCAAGAGTAGGTGGAATATGTAGTCCACATTTTGTCTAAATCTGGGATGTTCAGAATACATTCGTAATGAACGGTATTGTGATGCTGTTATCTGAGTGGGTCTATCATCGTATATTCCTTTCCCAGTAGAAACAGTAGAGGAAAAGCATTTGCTTCTATACTTTTTTCCCATATGCTCATTGGTGAACCTTTGGTTTGTCACATTTGGTAAGTTTCTAATGCATCATCTATGCTGTTATTAGAGTGCAATGGATGAAGTGTATAATGGTCCAAAAAATCGAATACGGCAGCAGGATCCAGAAGTTCAAATTGACCAGATTCTGGTGACTCTTGAATTATTTCAGTTGTTTCGCTTAAGCTTTCTTTAATATTTATTTCTTTGTAGTATTCATTATTGTGTTCAAGATATTGCAAGGCTTGTCTAACTTTATGTAAGTACACGAGTTGTTGCCAAATTCTTTTGTCTTTTGTTGGTACACCATTTACTAAGACAATTAAGGATTGCTCTATTGGACGTTGCACTGCTAGAGTGTGCACATTGTCTGTCAGATCTAATGGTAAATACACTACTTTGCCACAAATGCCTTTCACCAATTCAGAGGGAGGTAATTTTGCTGTTTTTGGTTGAAGGCATATTATTGCTTGAAATGGGTGTACTGTTTGAATTATGATGCTCTCATACAAATTGAGTTGTTGCAGGGGTTTTGGTAGTGGGAATAATTCCAAGTTATTTGTGATAGCACGTGAAGGAGTTTGGTTGTTGTCAAGTTTTATAGTGCAGTAACTGCAAACATTTAAGGGTTCACTTATTTCGTATTTGTGTTCTGCTAAAAGGTAGAGAGCTAATTCAAACCATTTGGAATCTTCATTGTCTTCTCTTTTGTATGTTATGTCTATAGTTTTTGTGTTACTTTTGTAAAAAGTTCTGCGGCAACACACACACACATGGTTTGGTACTTTTAAATTTTGGTATTTCTTTTTTGTATGTGTGCAATAGAAGGTTGCCATGTGCAGAATTGTTGCTAGTCTGTTCTAAAGCTATTGCATTTTGTAAGTGGCTTTCACTTCCAAAATATTTGCTCTGGATACGGTTGATTTCTTCTTGTAGGTGTTTGGGTGTACCATGCAGAAGAGTGTTATTTAAATTGGCTAGTTCTAAAGCAGGACTTTTAGCATGGTACAGTTCATACACTAGATTTCTTACATTTGAATGATGTGTTGATATCATTTTGATATCATGAAAGGTGCTTTTGCAAATAGGTCCTGAAATGCAGGCTAATGAATGTCCTTGTAGTCCTGTGTATTTGCGCACTGGACACGTATCCATATTTTGCAGCACTTTCATTTTGATTTTGTCTTTACCTTGCACATACTTATTGAGGAACTGGCGTAAAGATTTGAAAGATGTGTGGGAATGTTACACATTGACGTGCATGGTCATTTGTATATAGGACGTTCTGGTTCAGTCGAATGGAGGGGTAATTCTGAGTTTTCTGGGGATATTTTTGAAAGCAGTGTTTCTTGTTCCATGATGGTATTATTCATTTTTTCATCACCTCGTCCACTGCTATGGATGGCAATTGTTTGATTTTGTTTGTATGCTTCTTCATAAACATATGGCTCTGTGTTCGTGGTGTGACTCCATTCACCTCCACAGATATTTAAGAAATTATTTTGTTGACATTTAGTTTATTGAGAAGATTTTTTTTGTAGTTTAGTACTTAGTTTTGTTAGTGGTTTCATCCTGTTTAAAACTAAAATAAATAACTTCCTTTTCAAAAAGATTGCTCTGTCTACGAGAGCTTCTAGAATTAATTTTCTATGGTAGGTTTTAAGGGTTGTGCATGATTTCGCTCCTGTTCTTATTAGATTCTGAAGGACTCTGTGGCAGAACATTTTTGCTAAAATACTTTTTTTAGTATGGTTAGTTGCTAGTGTATGAGGATTTATAGGAGCAGTGTTAGCAGTAGTGGTAGCCGAATTCTTGTTAAGCAGTTTCTGTTTCGTTTCACATTTTAATGGAGGAGGTAAAGTTTCTGTAGTCGAAGCTTCTTTTGTTTCGCTAAATGACTGCATTAGCTGTTTTGTTTGAACATTTTGTACAAACTCTGGTAGAGATGGATGCTTATTTTAGACACTTTTAATTTCATTTGCTCTATTTCTGCATTGCTTTCTACGGACTTGCTTTTTGGTAGGCATTCTTTGGGGTCTGTTGAAAAAAAAGAAGGTATTGGTTGCTCTATTTTACAATGTATGTGTGCTGTGTGCATGCAGGTATGAGTTTGATGGGGAAGATGTATGTGGTGGTGTGTGAATGTGCATTGGGCAGTTACAATGCGTTGGGAAGGCTATTTTTCTGTTTGTATGTTACTACACTGGGGTTCAGATGTGAGTAGAAAGTGAGCTAGTGGTGAGGGGAAGCATTAATAGTAAACGAAATGGTATACAATTAAAACAGTTCTTTGTTTTGGAGTACTAACATTCTAAGGCTTGAGTATGTTATTTGTGTTCCAAAAAAACAGGGATGTGTGTGTCATTCTGCCTGCTAATCTCTGTTTAATAAATGGGGATTTGTGGGCAGAATGGTTCAGAAATCAATGTTTTTTTTTTGGTGCGCAAATTAAATGAATGAAGCACATAGTCTCTTTGAGGAACAGTAAGAATATAAAGGTAGTATTGTACTTACTTTATTGTGGAATGAACAGGTTTCTTCGGATATGTTGTTTGTAGTTTAGATGCTGCTGATTTTCAGGAGAGTTGTCTTCACTGCAATTGTAAAAGGAAGAAGTTATTAATTTTGTGTGTTTAGAGCACTGATGTTAACGTACACGTTGATTTTTATGTTTTCGTGGTAGTATTCTTGTTTGATATCTGAACATAGTGTATGCATGCATTTTATTTAACTATGTGCAACCTTTTATATTTTATTTGCAGTATGTTAGTTCAACCTGCTTTGCAAATGAGTAGAATTTTAAGTTCATGAAATTCACTTGTTTTTTTTGCAGCTGTGTTGTAGACAGCAGAGAGGTTTGGAAGCGATAGTTCATTATAGTAGATGGGACAAATTTGAATAATTTCATATTATAACTAGACATGCGAACAATCGAGAGCACCTGAGAGGGAGATTTCACCACAGCAATCGGGAACATTTATTTTTCTCATACGATTGCATTGGGATTAGCATTAATTTAGGCGGGAGACAGTAAAAAATTGTGAAATTTTTTTATAAAAAATTGAGTTTTGTGCATAAATCTGGGGGGTTGGCATGTATGTATAGGTTATGCGGGAGACAGTAAAAAGTAGTTCAATTTTTCAATGAAAAATTGGGAGTCTCGCGCTTAAATCGGGAGCGTTGGCATGTATGTATTGGCTATGCAGATTTAGTGGCATTACTTTGTTTATATGGAATCATAGGAGTTGTATATGTACTCTGAATAAAATATGCATACCTGTACTTTGTAATCATGCATGTGGATACACATGGACCTGTAAGTAGAAATCTTCGAGACTTGCACAGCAGTTTTTGTAGTAGGTGCTTTCCAATGATATGAGACTTGTATTCAGAGTGATCAACAGTACATTTGAAGTGCGTAACTCTGATGATAGAGTTAGATGTAGAGGTCTTGGATGTGATTGGTGGATGGTTGTGTGACTGCTTAGCTGTGTCCAATGAGGGAATGGAATTGCGAGTGATGTGGAAAGGGTAGAAGGGCTGGCTAAGAGTTACGTGCCGTGCGGACACCGCGGGTGTCCACGGGTAGGGCGTGCCACATACAGGGTTTTCCAGCAAATCCAGCATGGAAAGGGGACTGTAATCAGATGTTGACGTTGTTGATTTTTGTAGAAAGAGAGTGTGTGTAGTGAAGATGGCAGAGATGGAGACAGTCAGGGTGTTGGTGCTCGGAGATATGTTTGTCCATGGTTTACAGCAGTATTCTCATGGCTGGCATATCGCAAACAATTTTGATGTTAGAGGAGTGGAGGTGGTGTGGAGCGCTGCGACTGACTGCAATGTAGAGGCAATTCTCCAAGTTTGCAGCGATATGCGTAGGATGAACAGTCCCCATGTGGTAGTTTTGCACTATGGTGCTTTCCATTTGGGCTACGTGAGTTCCCCAACTTTGTTGGGAAATTTGGAACAGTTGTTTCAAGCAGTAATCAACATCCTTCCAAATGCGAAATTATTTTTTTCAGGATTACTTCCTAGAGCAAAATGGGACAACAATTCTGTTTTTTGTCCTGATCAAAGCATTGCTAGGTGTGCAATTAATCAAGGCATGCATGCTTTCATGCTAAGAGCTGGTATGTTTTTCTGTAGCAACGAGAACATTGTTTCGAGTAATGTGGCTTATTTTGAAGCAGATGGTGTTTCTTTATCTTTTTTGGGAAATGTCATGTTCTTTGATAATGTAAGGGTTGCTTTGGAACAGGTTATGTGAAGATTTTACCAGTAAACTAGGAAGAAACCCTCCCCAAAAAATACAAAATAAAAGGCATTTGCAAAAAAAACCCAAAAAAGGTTCTTTTCAGAGCCCACCTTAAAGGGGAAATGGGGAACACTATTTAAATGTACATTCACTACGCTCAAATCTTCCACATGTCCGCGGGCATACGGGCATTCTAGGCTGAGAGGCATGCAAATGAAAATGTGCCGAGCTAGGGATTGGTCAGTAAAGTTTAGTGGGTGTGTTGTGTAAGGAGAGATTTAGTGAGGACGTCTTTTTCCTGAGAGAAGAACATATAGCTATGGCTGTGTGTTTTTGAAAACAAAATATCCAGATTTTGGGAGACTCATGGATACATTGGTTGGAGGTGCATGCAGAACGTTGTGGTGTATCTGCAGATTTTGGATTCCCTCATGTGGAAGTGCACTGGCATGGAGTGCGTGGAATGAAGTGGCTGGACTTGTTACCTCTCTGTGCTACTTTACAGACAGAGTGTCATCCTGACATAATTATAAATCATTGTGGAGGGAACAGTTTAGGACATGTGTCTGGAATTTCCTTGCCATTTGCAATGAAAGAAGGACTTGGGAAGGTCATGGACATGTTTCCAAATTCCCAAGTAATTTTTTCTCGTATTGCACAAAGACAAATGTGGCTGCGTTCTTCTTCATTTGGTCCACAAATGGGGAAAGCGAGGCACAATGTCAATAAGGCTGTTTGTGCCTTTCTAAGAGATGTTGCCATGTCCACTTTTCACAATGACAATATTATGTTTCGTAGCACATTCATTTTTCGCAGAGATGGAGTCCATTTTACATGTGCTGGCAATCAGATTTTCCTTAGAAATGTACAAAATGCATTGCAACTTTTTTTGAATTATAGTAATCTATTTGCATCAGATGTTGACAAATCCAAGTTTTTCAAACACACAAAACACCACCAAAAGGCTCTTTTCAGAGCCACCACTTACTCCCAGAGAAAAGTGCATTGGTTTTGCTAGGGGAGCACCCCAAAATTATATCTGTTCTAGGACTATCCGCTGACTTTTAAAAAATGCTCAGGGCCCTGCACTGCTTATTTGACACTTCTATTTTTAAACTGTGAAAGGCAGCTCTGAAAAGAGACATTTTTTTGGATTTTTGTTGTTTTATATTTGTTTTCCTTTTTTATACACAACACACTAGGAGAGGAGGGGTCCTGAAATGTTCAAAAATAAACAAAATGGGGGTGTTCTGAGGACGTTCTCCATATTGTGTGCCTGCTTAGCTGTATCTAATGAGGGAATGGCACAGAGAATGAAGTGGAAATGGTAGAAGGGCTGTCTAAGAGTTATGCGGTCCGCAGACAGGGCGTGCTACATCCAGGGTTTTCCAGCAAATCCACCATGGATAGAAGACTGTAGGGATCAGCCAATGTTGAGGTTGTGGATTTGTGTTCAAAGAGACTGTGTGTAGTGAAGATGGCAGAAGTGGAGAAAGTCAGGGTGTTGGTGCTTGGAGATATGTTTGTGCATGGTTTACAACAGTATGCTCAATGCAGGCATGTTGCAAAGCATTTTGATGTTAAAGGAATGGAGGTGGAGCACTGTGCCTGATTGCAATGTACAGGGAATTGTACAAGTTTGTGAAGATATGGGCAGGATCAACAGTTCCCCATGTGGTAGTTTTGCACTATGGTGCTTTCCATTTGGGCTATGTCAGTGCCCCTACTCTGTTGGCAGATTTGGAGCACTTGGTTCAAGCAGTAATGAACATCCTTCCAAATGCCAAAGTAATTTTTTTCTGTATTAGTAACTAGGGCAATATGGGACACTAGTTCCATTTTTTTTTCCTCAGCAAAACAATGCTAGGTGTGTAATCAACCGAGGCATGTGTGCCTTCATGCTTAGAGTTGGTATGTTCTTCTGTAATAATGAGAATATTGATTCCAGTAATGCTGTTTATTTTAAAGAAGATGGCATTTCCTTATCTTTTATGGGAAATGCCATTCTGTTTTGGAATGTAAGGGTTGTTTTGGAGAAGGTTATGTGAAGATTTTTGGAGTAAAGTAAGAAAAAGAAAAAAGAAAAATACAAAATAACAGGTGTCTGTCAAGCATCTGCAAAAAAAAAAAACGGCTCTTTTCAGAGTCACCCTCAAAGGGGAAATGGGGAACACTATTTAAATTTACATACACCACGCTCAGATGTTCGATATGTCCGCGGATATGGCGGTAGTCCGCGGCCATCGAAATCACTAGCTAGGGGTTCAGTATGTTCTATGTTATATGTATATAAAGTCAGGGATATTATGGTTAAGTTATGCTACTAAAAACATGAAATTCAGTAAAAAAACTTTGTTAAAGGGACGTTATGGTTAAGTTGGGCTACTAAAAACCTATGAAATTCAGTGAAAAAACGTTATTAAAAGGGACGTTATGGTTAAGTTGCGCTACTAAAAACCTATCAAATTCAGTAAAAAAACTTTGCTAAATGGACGTTATGGTTCAAAGTAAAACTGAAAAACCCCTGAAATTCGCCAGTTATGGTAAGATAAGCAACGATAACTCGCGCCACCGTGCACTGCTAACACTAACACCCAGGACGTCAAAGATGACATCACAAATGTCATTGATGACATCACTGATGACTTCACATGTGCATTTACTTTTCATGAAAACTCTGTAGGGGGGATTCTTATAATGTTGACCAAAAAGTGTCAAGGATCATTTCGATAAATATCATGAGCTAATTAGTGCATTAAGTAATGCATTGATATAAATAGCATTCTATTATGAAGTTCTATCCAGTATACTAAGCAACTCATGCAGAAACTTAGGCAGTGTGTGCAGAATACATGATGAAGATGCAACATTCATAATCATGCCATGTAGAATAATGAAATGATAACTGCTTTCTTATTAGAGTTTTGCGTACTGTGAACCATGTAATAAGTAGCTAATAAAATTCACTTAATACATACTTACACTTAATACAGACAAAACACAAAGAGACAACAACACATACAAATATGAGTATATACAGGGACAGAGAAGTAAGCAAAAAGGCAGAAGTAGAAGCAGAAAGTGTTCATAACCTAACTGATTATCTTTATGCAGAGAAATGATTGCTCTGTTTCAAAGCTGCTACTTACTGTATGTATGTGTATCAAATTATGTCAGTGAACCCTGAGGAAAGGAGTGTGAGTACAATGTATACAAATATGAGCATATACAGGGAAGGTATAGTAATAAAAATAAAACTATGAGAAAATGCTGATAACTCTAATGATTATCTTCATGCACAGAAAGTATTGCTCTCTTTCAAGCCTTTGTCTTCCGCTATATATATGTTTCATATGATATGGCTTGACCCTAAGTCTACAAATATAGTACCTTTTCAATTTTTACTTCCTGACTGTTACTAAAGAAAAATATGTGGGTTAGATATGTCAGTAAAGGAGAACAAGGGAGAGCCAGCCATGTGATGTCATCAGTGATGTCATCAATGACATTTGTGAAGTCATCTTTGATGTCTTGGGTGTTCGTGTTAGTGTTAGCCATGCACGGTGGCGCGAGTTATGGTTGCTTATCTTACCATAACTGCCGAATTTCAGGGGGTTTTCGGTTTTACTTTGAACCATAACGTCACTTTAACAACGTTTTTTTACTGAATTTGATAGGTTTTTAGTAGCGCAACTTAACCATAACATCCCTTTTAACAAAGTTTTTTCACTGATATATATATATATATATATATATATACACAAATTGTGAAAGAGAGGGGGAAGCAGAAACTGATACAAAAATAGGGGTATTAGGGTTTTGGAGAGGATGGATGGGAGGGGATAAGGGATGGAACTGTCATCAAAAGGTTTATTTTGTTGTTCACGGTTTGGTGATGGTTCTCTGGGAACTGGAGAGGGGGCACAGGTACAGGTGGGACAATGGTACTTAATTTTTTTCTTTGATGTGGTCTCCACTAACTGTCTCAACTATTGAAATTTTCCTTAAGAATGTCTACTTTTTGCTCAATGCGTTTGAGTGTCTTTTCCATTGTGTCTTCTGAAGTCACATTTTCAATCTTTGTGTTGTCTGTAAAAAATAAACATATATGTTAAATAAACATTAGGTAATGATTCTTAATTGTCTTGTATAGTTAAGTGTCTACCATTATTATCACTCTCTTCAGACATTTCCTCATGTGGAAAATATTGTTCCAGCCACTCGAAAGTACTGCACATTTCTGTGTGAAAAACAAAAATATATTAATTATACTGTACCTCACACAAAATGTACAGCAATATATACCAAAAAATCAAGTTTACTTACTAGTTTCTGGAAAGTTGTAATCATTGTGTTGTGTAGGTCTACTGTTGCTTCTAGCGCTGCATTTTCTGTGAGATAATTATGTTGGAGGTATATCTTTTTTGTTATGGTATAATCCATTTTATTACATATCGTATTTCAATGGCTGGTTGATGTGTTAAATATGTAGTTTCCACTGCTTATTTATTAATATATATAATGTGTATATGTGCTGTTTTTTCAACTTGCGTAGTGTTTATAGGGTATGAAAGAACAATTTCAAATACCCCCTGCATGTTTGGGTAGTGTTGATGTCGTCCGTGCCCATCAGCGGATATCAAAAACATTAGCGGGGTGTTCGGTATGTTCTAATTTAATTGTATATAAAATAAGGGAACCCTAGCACACATCTATCAGATTTACACTATGAAAATGCATATTCAGTAAAAAAACTTTTTCAAAGAGATGTTATTGTTAATTTGCGCTACTAAAAACCTATGAAAATCAGTAAAAAAATAACGTTCTTAAAGGGACGTTATGATTAAGTTCCGCTACTAAACACCTCTGAAATTCAGTAAAAAACTTTGTTAAAGGGACGTTATGGTTCCAAGTCAAACCGGAAATCCCTTGAAATTCACCAGTTATGGTAAGCTAAGCAACCATAACTCGCGTCACCACCATGCACTGCTAAGACTAACACCCAGGACATCAAAGATGACATCACAAATGTCATTGATGACATCACTGATGACATCACATGTGCATTTACTTTTCATGAAAACTCTGTACAAGGGATTCTTATTATAATGTTGACCGAAAAGTGTCAAGGATAATTGGAATAAATATCATGAGCTAATTAGTGCATTAAGCAATGCATTGATATAAATAGCATTATATTATGAAGTTCTATCCAGTATACTAAGCTACTCATGCAGAAACATAGGCAGTGTGTGCAGCATACATGATAAAGTTGTAATATTCATGATCTGCCATGTTGAATAGTGAATTAACTGCTTTCTTATTAGAGTTTTGCGTACTGTGAAACGTGTAACAAGTAGCTAATAAAACCCACTTAATACATAAATGTATTATTACAGACAAAACACAAAGAGACAACAACACATACAAATATGAGTATATACAGGGAAAGTAAAGTAAGCAAAAAAACAAAAGTAGTAGTAGAAAGAGTTCAGAACCTAACTGATCTTCTTTATGCAGAGAAATGATTGCTCTGTTTCAAAGCTGCTACTTACCCTATGTATGTGTATCACATGATGTGAATGGACCATAAGGAAAGGAGTGTGAGTACAATGTATACAAATATGAGCATATACAGGGAAAGTACAGTAATTTAAAAAGAACATACTTGAAGGATATGTCTACAAATATAGTACCTTTTACATTTTTTGTTCCTGACTGTTTCTGAAGAAAACCTTTTGGCCTAAAAAACTTTTTCAGTAAAGGAAAAAAGAGTGAGCCAGACATGTGATATCATCAGTGATGTCATCAATGACATTTGTGATGTCATCTTTGATGTCCTGGGTGTTAGTTTTAGCAGTGCACACTGGTGGTGCGAGTTATGGTTGCTTACCTTATCATAACTGGCACATTTCCAGGGTTTTACTTGGAACCATAATGTCCCTTTAACACGTTTTTTTTTACTGAATTTCATAGGTTTTTAGTAGCGCAATGTAACCATAAAGTCCCTTTAACAAAGTTTATTTTTACTGAATATATATATATATATATATATATATATATATATATATATATATATATATATATATATATATATATATTTGTAATATACATTACATGGCCACGGTAGTAGTTATGGTTAAGTTGCTGTTTCCATAGGAAGAGCACTTTTTGGGCATCTTGTAACTTCGCTCTCCCTGGACGAATCCTCACCAAACTTTGCAAAGTATATGGCCCACTCTGAATTTTTTTGCAAAGTTTGGTGAGAATTCGTTCAGGAGGGGCAAAGTTATAGGGGGGGTCCCAAAACTTTTTTTTCCCATAGACTGAATGGGGAAAAAACTTTGCTTGCGCCTACAGCCCAAACCGCTGGATGGATTTTCACCAAATTTAGACCCAGACTAGCGGCTTAGTCCCGAAAGCATGCTTTTGCAGATTTGGTGAAAATCCATCCAGTAGTTCTTTTTTAAAAAAAACAAAAATTATCTGTGTTGGGTCCACGGACACACTTCCCTGTTTGCTCCGTGGACAGTGTCCTGATTGGCCAATTGGCTTGCGTGATGCCCGCGGACATGCGACATGTTCGCTGATTGGACGGCGTGGAGCTTGAAGTGCGTCAGATTTTCGATAGCGCCCGCCATCTTGGATTCGCATTCGTCCACGGACAGCGCGGTGAAACTTGGTTTAAAATTTGTATTTAGTAGAGTGTGTTGGTGTGTAAGAGTGTTTGGGGCGGGTGGGAGAGTATGAGATAGGTTAAATGTGTTTTTTTATGTGGTGGAGGCTCTTGTTGTGTTCGATTTGTCTGCGGACAAGACGGCTGTTCTGAAATGTTCTAAATACACTAAATGGGGGGGTGTTCTGAGGACGCAATATGTGTCTGTTTTGTTCGCAAGCAAGCTGAAACTGTTCTAAGAACACTCGCGGTGTCCTGAAATGTTCGTAAATAAACAAAATGGGGATGTCCTGAGGTTGCTGTCCGTATTGTTAATTGTGAAGTTTAAAGTGTTCTAAGAACACTCGTGGTGTCCTGACAGGTTCATAGGGGGTGTCCTGAAGACACTGTCCGTATTGTTCTCTGGTAAGTTGAATGTGTTCTAAAAACACCCGTGGTGCCCTGAAATGTTCGTCAATAAACAAAATTGGGGTGTCCTGAGGACGCTGTCCGTATTGTTCGATGGGAAGTTAAATGTGTTCTAAGAACACTTGTGGTGTCCTGAAATGTTCGTAAATAAACAAAATGGGGGTGTCCTGAGGACGCTGTCCGTATTGTTCTCTGGCAAGTTGAATGTGTTTTAAGAACACCTATCGTGTCCTGAAATGTTCGTAAATAAACAAAATGCGGGTATCCTGAGGACGCTGTCCGTATTGTTCTCTGGCAAGTTGAATGTGTTCTAAGAACACACGCAGTGTCCTGAAATGTTCGCAAATAAAGAAAATGGGGGTGTCCTGAGGACGCTGTCCGTATTGTTCTCTGGCAAGTTGAATGTGTTTTAACAACACCTGTGGTGTCCTGAAATGTTCGTAAATAAACAAAATGGGGGTATCCTGAGGACACTGTCCGTATTGTTCTCTGGCAAGTTGAATGTGTTCTAAGAACACACGCGGTGTCCTGAAATGTTCGCAAATAAACAAAATGGGGGTGTCCTGAGGACGCTCTCTGTATTGTTCTCTGGCAAGTTGAATGTGTTCTAAGAACACTCGTGGTGTCCTGAAATGTTCGTAAATAAACAAAATGTGGGTGTCCTGAGGACGCTGTCCATATTGTTCAATGGCAAGTTGAATGTGCTCTAAGAACACTCGCGGTGTCCTGAAATGTTCGCAAATAAACAAAATGGGGGTGTCCTGAGGACCCTGTCCGTATTGTTCGTTGTCAAGTTGAAAGTGTTCTAAGAACACTCTCGGTGTCCTAAAATGTTCATAGGGGGTGTCCTGAAGACACTGTCCGTATTGTTCGCTGGCAAGATAAATGTGTTCTAAGAACACTTGCGGTGTCCTGAAATGTTCGCAAATAAAAAAATGGGGGTGTTCTGAGGACGCTGTCCGTATTGTTCTCTTGCAAGTTGAATGTGTTCTAAGAACACTTGTGGTGTCCTGAAATGTTCGTAAATAAACAAAATGGGGGTGTTCTGAGGACGTTGTCCGTTTTGTTCGTTGTCAAGTTTAAAGTGTTTTAAGAACACTCGCGGTGTCCTGAAATGTTCGTAGGGGGTGTCCTGAAGACGCTCTCCGTATTGTTCTCTGGCAAGTTGAATGTGTTCTAAGAACACTCGTGGTGTCCTGAAATGTTCGTAAATAAACAAAATGGGGGTGTTCTGAGGACGCTGTCCGTATTGTTCTCTTGCAAGTTGAATGTGTTCTAAGAACACTTGTGGTGTCCTGAAATGTTCGTAAATAAACAAAATGGGGGTGTTCTGAGGACGTTGTCCGTTTTGTTCGTTGTCAATTTTAAAAATGTTCTAAGAACACTCGAGGTGTCCTGAAATGTCCTTAAGGGGTGTCCTGAAGACGCTGTCCGTATTGTTCTCTGGCAAGTTGAATGTGTTCTAAGAACACTTGTGGTGTCCGGAAATGTTCGTAAATAAACAAAATGGGGGGGATCCTGAGCATGCTGTGAGTATTGTTCGATGGGAAGTTGAATGTGTTCTAAGAACACTTGTGATGTCCTGAAATGTTCGTAAATAAACAAAATGGGTGTGTCCTGAGGACGCTGTCCGTATTGTTCGATGGGAAGTTGAATGTGTTCTAAGAACACTCGCGGTGTTCTGAAATGTTTGTAAATAAACAAAATGGGGGTGTCCTGCGGACGCTGTCCTTATTGTTCGTTGTCAAGTTGAAAGTGTTCTAAGAACACTCTCGGTGTCCTAAAATGTTCATAGCAGGTGTCCTGAAGACACTGTCCGTATTGTTCGCTGGCAAGTTAAATGTGTTCTAATAAACACTTGCGGCGTCCTGAAATGTTCGCAAATAAAAAAATGGGGGTGTTCTGAGGACGCTGTCCGTATTGTTCTCTTGCAAGTTGAATGTGTTCTAAGAACACTTGTGGTGTCCTGAAATGTTCGTAAATAAACAAAATGGGGGTGTTCTGAGGACGTTGTCCGTATTGTTCGCTGGCAAGTTGAATGTGTTCTAAGTACACTTGCGGTGTCCTGAAATGTTCGTAAATAAACAAAATGGGGGTGTTCTGAGGACGTTGTCCGTTTTGTTCATTGTCAAGTTTAAAGTGTTTTAAGAACACTCGCGGTGTCCTGAAATGTTCGTAGGGGGTGTCCTGAAGACGCTCTCCGTATTGTTCTCTGGCAAGTTTCGCAAATAAAAAAATGGGGGTGTTCTGAGGACGCTGTCCGTATTGTTCTCTTGCAAGTTGAATGTGTTCTAAGAACACTCGTGGTGTCCTGAAATGTTCGGAAATAAACAAAATGGGGGTGTTCTGAGGACGCTGTCCGTATTGTTCTCTTGCAAGTTGAATGTGTTCTAAGAACACTTGTGGTGTCCTGAAATGTTCGTAAATAAACAAAATGGGGGTGTTCTGAGGACGTTGTCCGTTTTGTTCGTTGTCAATTTTAAAAATGTTCTAAGAACACTCGCGGTGTCCTGAAATGTTCTTAAGGGGTGTCCTGAAGACGCTGTCCGTATTGTTCTCTGGCAAGTTGAATGTGTTCTAAGAACACTTGTGGTGTCCGGAAATGTTCGTAAATAAACAAAATGGGGGGGATTCTGAGCATGCTGTGAGTATTGTTCGATGGGAAGTTGAATGTGTTCTAAGAACACTTGTGATGTCCTGAAATGTTCGTAAATAAACAAAATGGGGGTGTCCTGAGGAAGCTGTCCGTATTGTTCGATGGGAAGTTGAATGTGTTCTAAGAACACTTGCGGTGTTCTGAAATGTTTGTAAATAAACAAAATGGGGGTGTCCTTAGGACGCTGTCCTTATTGTTCGTTGTCAAGTTGAAAGTGTTCTAAGAACACTCTCGGTGTCCTAAAATGTTCATAGGGGGTGTCCTGAAGACACTGTCCGTATTGTTTGCTGGCAAGTTAAATGTGTTCTAAGAACACTTGCGGCGTCCTGAAATGTTCGCAAATAAAAAAATGGGGGTGTTCTGAGGACGCTGTCCGTATTGTTCTCTTGCAAGTTGAATGTGTTCTAAGAACACTTTGGTGTCCTGAAATGTTCGTAAATAAACAAAATGGGGGTGTTCTGAGGACGTTGTCCGTATTGTTCGCTGGCAAGTTGAATGTGTTCTAAGTATACTTGTGGTGTCCTGAAATGTTTGCAAATAAACAAAATGGGGGGGGTCCTGAGGATGCTGTCAGTATTGTTCGATGGGAAGTTGAATGCGTTCTAAGAATACTCGTGGTGTCCTGAAATGTTCGTAAATAAACAAAATGGGGGTGTCCTGAGGACGCTGTCCGTATTGTTCGTTGTCAAATTTAAAGTGTTTTAAGAACACTCACGGTGTCCTGAAATGTTCGTAGGGTGTGTCCTGAAGACGCTGTCCGTATTGTTCTCTGGCAAGTTGAATGTGTGCTAAGAACACTCATGGTGTCCTGAAATGTTCACAAATAAAAAAATGGGGGTGTTCTGAGGACGCTGTCCGCATTGTTCTCTTGCAAGTTGAATGTGTTCTAAGAACACTCACGGTGTCCTGAAATGTTCGCAAATAAACAAAATGGGGGTGTTCTGAGGACGTTGTCCGTTTTGTTCGTTGTCAAGTTTAAAGTGTTTTAAGAACACTCGCGGTGTCCTGAAATGTTCGTAGGGGGTGTCCTGAAGACGCTCTCCGTATTGTTCTCTGGCAAGTTGAATGTGTGCTAAGAACACTCATGGTGTCCTGAAATGTTCACAAATAAAAAAATGGGGGTGTTCTGAGGACGCTGTCCGCATTGTTCTCTTGCAAGTTGAATGTGTTCTAAGAACACTCACGGTGTCCTGAAATGTTCGTAAATAAACAAAATGGGGGTGTCCTGCGGACGCTGTCCTTATTGTTCGTTGTCAAGTTGAAAGTGTTCTAAGAACACTCTCGGTGTCCTAAAATGTTCATAGCAGGTGTCCTGAAGACACTGTCCGTATTGTTCGCTGGCAAGTTAAATGTGTTCTAATAAACACTTGCGGCGTCCTGAAATGTTCGCAAATAAAAAAATGGGGGTGTTCTGAGGACGCTGTCCGTAGTGTTCTCTTGCAAGTTGAATGTGTTCTAAGAACACTTGTGGTGTCCTGAAATGTTCGTAAATAAACAAAATGGGGGTGTCCTGAGGACGCTGTCCGTATTGTTCGTTGTCAAATTTAAAGTGTTTTAAGAACACTCACGGTGTCCTGAAATGTTCGTAGGGTGTGTCCTGAAGACGCTGTCCGTATTGTTCTCTGGCAAGTTGAATGTGTGCTAAGAACACTCATGGTGTCCTGAAATGTTCACAAATAAAAAAATGGGGGTGTTCTGAGGACGCTGTCCGCATTGTTCTCTTGCAAGTTGAATGTGTTCTAAGAACACTCACGGTGTCCTGAAATGTTCGCAAATAAACAAAATGGGGGTGTTCTGAGGACGTTGTCCGTTTTGTTCGTTGTCAAGTTTAAAGTGTTTTAAGAACACTCGCGGTGTCCTGAAATGTTCGTAGGGGGTGTCCTGAAGACGCTCTCCGTATTG
Source organism: Ambystoma mexicanum (assembly GCF_040938575.1). NCBI lineage: Eukaryota > Metazoa > Chordata > Amphibia > Caudata > Ambystomatidae > Ambystoma > Ambystoma mexicanum. The sequence continues at coordinate 408,863,219 of NC_090931.1, read as the reverse complement.
TTCTCTGGCAAGTTGAATGTGTGCTAAGAACACTCATGGTGTCCTGAAATGTTCACAAATAAAAAAATGGGGGTGTTCTGAGGACGCTGTCCGCATTGTTCTCTTGCAAGTTGAATGTGTTCTAAGAACACTCACGGTGTCCTGAAATGTTCGTAAATAAACAAAATGGGGGTGTCCTGCGGACGCTGTCCTTATTGTTCGTTGTCAAGTTGAAAGTGTTCTAAGAACACTCTCGGTGTCCTAAAATGTTCATAGCAGGTGTCCTGAAGACACTGTCCGTATTGTTCGCTGGCAAGTTAAATGTGTTCTAATAAACACTTGCGGCGTCCTGAAATGTTCGCAAATAAAAAAATGGGGGTGTTCTGAGGACGCTGTCCGTAGTGTTCTCTTGCAAGTTGAATGTGTTCTAAGAACACTTGTGGTATCCTGAAATGTTCGTAAATAAACAAAATGGGGGTGTTCTGAGGACGTTGTCCGTATTGTTCGCTGGCAAGTTGAATGTGTTCTAAGTACACTTGCGGTGTCCTGAAATGTTCGTAAATAAACAAAATGGGGGTGTTCTGAGGACGTTGTCCGTTTTGTTCGTTGTCAAGTTTAAAGTGTTTTAAGAACACTCGCGGTGTCCTGAAATGTTCGTAGGGGGTGTCCTGAAGACGCTCTCCGTATTGTTCTCTGGCAAGTTGAATGTGTGCTAAGAACACTCATGGTGTCCTGAAATGTTCACAAATAAAAAAATGGGGGTGTTCTGAGGACGCTGTCCGCATTGTTCTCTTGCAAGTTGAATGTGTTCTAAGAACACTCACGGTGTCCTGAAATGTTCGTAAATAAACAAAATGGGGGTGTCCTGCGGACGCTGTCCTTATTGTTCGTTGTCAAGTTGAAAGTGTTCTAAGAACACTCTCGGTGTCCTAAAATGTTCATAGCAGGTGTCCTGAAGACACTGTCCGTATTGTTCGCTGGCAAGTTAAATGTGTTCTAATAAACACTTGCGGCGTCCTGAAATGTTCGCAAATAAAAAAATGGGGGTGTTCTGAGGACGCTGTCCGTAGTGTTCTCTTGCAAGTTGAATGTGTTCTAAGAACACTTGTGGTGTCCTGAAATGTTCGTAAATAAACAAAATGGGGGTGTTCTGAGGACGTTGTCCGTATTGTTCGCTGGCAAGTTGAATGTGTTCTAAGTACACTTGCGGTGTCCTGAAATGTTCGTAAATAAACAAAATGGGGGTGTTCTGAGGACGTTGTCCGTTTTGTTCGTTGTCAAGTTTAAAGTGTTTTAAGAACACTCGCGGTGTCCTGAAATGTTCGTAGGGGGTGTCCTGAAGACGCTCTCCGTATTGTTCTCTGGCAAGTTGAATGTGTTCTAAGAACACTCGTGGTGTCCTGAAATGTTCGGAAATAAACAAAATGGGGGTGTTCTGAGGACGCTGTCCGTATTGTTCTCTTGCAAGTTGAATGTGTTCTAAGAACACTTGTGGTGTCCTGAAATGTTCGTAAATAAACAAAATGGAGGTGTTCTGAGGACGTTGTCCGTTTTGTTCGTTGTCAATTTTAAAAATGTTCTAAGAACACTCGCGGTGTCCTGAAATGTTCTTAAGGGGTGTCCTGAAGACGCTGTCCGTATTGTTCTCTGGCAAGTTGAATGTGTTCTAAGAACACTTGTGGTGTCCGGAAATGTTCGTAAATAAACAAAATGGGGGGGATCCTGAGCATGCTGTGAGTATTGTTCGATGGGAAGTTGAATGTGTTCTAAGAACACTTGTGATGTCCTGAAATGTTCGTAAATAAACAAAATGGGGGTGTCCTGAGGACGCTGTCCGTATTGTTCGATGGGAAGTTGAATGTGTTCTAAGAACACTTGCGGTGTTCTGAAATGTTTGTAAATAAACAAAATGGGGTGTCCTGAGGACGCTGTCCTTATTGTTCGTTGTCAAGTTGAAAGTGTTCTAAGAACACTCTCGGTGTCCTAAAATGTTCATAGGGGGTGTCCTGAAGACACTGTCCGTATTGTTTGCTGGCAAGTTAAATGTGTTCTAAGAACACTTGCGGCGTCCTGAAATGTTCGCAAATAAAAAAATGGGGGTGTTCTGAGGACGCTGTCCGTATTGTTCTCTTGCAAGTTGAATGTGTTCTAAGAACACTTGTGGTGTCCTGAAATGTTCGTAAATAAACAAAATGGGGGTGTTCTGAGGACGTTGTCCGTATTGTTCGCTGGCAAGTTGAATGTGTTCTAAGTACACTTGTGGTGTCCTGAAATGTTCGCAAATAAACAAAATGGGGGGGTCCTGAGGATGCTGTCAGTATTGTTCGATGGGAAGTTGAATGCGTTCTAAGAATACTCGTGGTGTCCTGAAATGTTCGTAAATAAACAAAATGGGGGTGTCCTGAGGACGCTGTCCGTATTGTTCGTTGTCAAATTTAAAGTGTTTTAAGAACACTCACGGTGTCCTGAAATGTTCGTAGGGTGTGTCCTGAAGACGCTGTCCGTATTGTTCTCTGGCAAGTTGAATGTGTGCTAAGAACACTCATGGTGTCCTGAAATGTTCACAAATAAAAAAATGGGGGTGTTCTGAGGACGCTGTCCGCATTGTTCTCTTGCAAGTTGAATGTGTTCTAAGAACACTCACGGTGTCCTGAAATGTTCGCAAATAAACAAAATGGGGGTGTTCTGAGGACGTTGTCCGTTTTGTTCGTTGTCAAGTTTAAAGTGTTTTAAGAACACTCGCGGTGTCCTGAAATGTTCGTAGGGGGTGTCCTGAAGACGCTCTCCGTATTGTTCTCTGGCAAGTTGAATGTGTTCTAAGAACACTCGTGGTGTCCTGAAATGTTCGTAAATAAACAAAATGGGGGTGTTCTGAGGACGCTGTCCGTATTGTTCTCTTGCAAGTTGAATGTGTTCTAAGAACACTTGTGGTGTCCTGAAATGTTCGTAAATAAACAAAATGGGGGTGTTCTGAGGACGTTGTCCGTTTTGTTCGTTGTCAATTTTAAAAATGTTCTAAGAACACTCGCGGTGTCCTGAAACGTTCTTAGGGGGTGTCCTGAAGACGCTGTCCGTATTGTTCTCTGGCAAGTTGAATGTGTTCTAAGAACACTCGTGGTGTCCGTAAATGTTCGTAAATAAACAAAATGGGGGGATCCTTAGCATGCTGTGAGTATTGTTCCATGGGAAGTTGAATGTGTTCTAAGAACACTCGTGATGTCCTGAAATGTTCGTAAATAAAGAAAATGGGGTGTCCTGAGGACGCTGTCCGTATTGTTCGATGGGAAGTTGAATGTGTTCTAAGAACACTCGCGGTGTTCTGAAATGTTTGTAAATAAACAAAATGGGGGTGTCCTGTGGACGCTGTCCTTATTGTTAGTTGTGAAGTTGAAAGTGTTCTAAGAACTGTCGCGGTGTCCTGAAATGTTCGTAGGGGGTGTCCTGAAGACGCTGTCCGTATTGTTCGCTGGCAAGTTGAATGTGTTCTAAGTACACTCGCGGTGTCCTGAAATGTTCGCAAATAAACAAAATGGGTGGGTCCTGAGGATGCTGTCAGTATTGTTCGATGGGAAGTTGAATGTGTTCTAAGAATACTCGTTGTGTCCTGAAATGTTCGTAAATAAACAAAATGGGGGTGGCCTGAGGACGCTGTCCGTATTGTTCATTGTCAAATTTAAAGTGTTTTAAGAACACTCACGGTGTCCTGAAATGTTCGTAGGGTGTGTCCTGAAGACGCTGTCCGTATTGTTCTCTGGCAAGTTGAATGTGTGCTAAGAACACTCATGGTGTCCTGAAATGTTCACAAATAAAAAAATGGGGGTGTTCTGAGGACGCTCTCCGTATTGTTCTCTTGCAAGTTGAATGTATTCTAAGAACACTCGCGGTGTCCTGAAATGTTCGCAAATAAACTAAATGGGGGGTCCTGAGGATGCTGTCAGTATTGTTCGATGGGAAGATGAATGTGTTCTAAGAATACTCGTGGTGTCCTGAAATGTTCGTAAATAAACAAAATGGGGGTGTCCTGAGGACGCTGTCCGTATTGTTCATTGTCAAATTTAAAGTGTTTTAAGAACACTCACGGTGTCCTGAAATGTTCGTAGGGTGTGTCCTGAAGACGCTGTCCGTATTGTTCTCTGGCAAGTTGAATATGTGCTAAGTACACTCGCGGTGTCCTGAAATGTTCGCAAATAAACAAAATGGGGGGGTCCTGAGGATGCTGTCAGTATTGTTCGATGGGAAGTTGAATGTGTTCTAAGAATACTCGTGGTGTCCTGAAATGTTCGTAAATAAACAAAATGGGGGTGTCCTGAGGACGGTGTCCGTATTGTTCGTTGTCAAATTTAAAGTGTTTTAAGAACACTCACGGTGTCCTGAAATGTTCGTAGGGTGTGTCCTGAAGACGCTGTCCGTATTGTTCTCTGGCAAGTTGAATGTGTGCTAAGAACACTCGTGGTGTCCTGAAATGTTCACAAATAAAAAAATGGGGGTGTTCTGATGACGCTGTCCGTATTGTTCTCTTGCAAGTTGAATGTGTTCTAAGAACACTCGCGGTGTCCTGAAATGTTCGCAAATAAACTAAATGGGGGGTTCTGAGGACGCTGTCCGTATTGTTCGTTGTCAAGTTGAAAATGTTCTAAGAACTGTCGTGGTGTCCTGAAATGTTCGTAGGGGGTTTCCTGAAGACGCTGTCCGTTTTGTTCGCTGGCAAGTTGAATGGGTTCTAAGTACACTCCCGGTGTCCTGAAATGTTCGCAAATAAAAATGGGGATGTTCTGAGGACGCTGTCCTTATTGTTCGCTGGCAAGTTGAAAGTGTTCTAAGAACACTCATAATGTCCGCGGACATTAAAGGTTTCCATAGGCCATAGTTGAAATGTTTGACTCTATGGGTGTGATATGCTGCAGTGTTTGTGGCCAGGGCATAGAGTGTTGGGTGCATGGCCATTTGGCCATGCACCCAACACTCTATGCCCTTGCCACAACCACTGCAGCATATCAAACTCATAGTTGCTTATAACTTTGAGTCAAAAACAAATTTATAAGGAACACATTTATAAGCCACTATGGGTGTGATATGCTGCGATGGTTGTACTTATTATAATATACTTACTGTTTGGTTTTGTAACTGGAGTACATGTATTTCTTGTTCATTTCTGTGATAAAAGAAAATAGTGTTAGTATTAGTATTTTGTATTGACTTATTACATTGTATAATCAACAATTTTTTTTTGGATTGGACCCTCATATTTAGTAGAAGACAAAACCAGAGTACTGTGCAATTTGCTCAGTTTCTGTGTTTGTTGCTAAAATCATTGGGGCTGTGGGAGAAAAAAAAATCCATGTTGGATTAAAAAAAAAACCTTTTTCTGTTATGCTACAGTTTATTTGTTTGTTTGTTTTCAGTGTTCACTTGTTGTTTCTGGCTAATGCTTTATACATTTGCTTGTTGCAGTTTTTTGGAGCAGTAACAAATTATTTATTTGTTTAGATATTGTAAAACTTTGGAGCAGTTAGATACCAGTAGGCATATTCTAACTGTCTATTTTTTTTATATATTTTGGTGGTATTGATTTATCTGTTTGGATATTGTTAAATTTTGGGACAGTTAGATACCAATTGGTGTATTCTAACTGTCTATTTTTTGCTCTAATTTAGTGGTATTAATTTATCTGATTAGTTGTTGTAGAATCTTTGGGCAGTTAGATAGCTTTTGGAATATTCTAACAGTTTATATGTTTTTACTATACGTTTACTTAAGGTTTAAGTACAGTTTAGTTATAACATTTTGGTTTTAAGAACATTAAATAAGCATGTGTAAGATTTGCTGATAATCTCTGCTTTAGAGTAATGGTACTATCATTACATTCAAACCATCCACATTTCTTTTTTATATATGCAGTGTAGTGCCCTGAATTGGTTGTGGCTCCTGCGTGGTAGATTATACCTATTGTTGTGAAGGTTTTCTTACAAAGTGATATTTGACCATGAGTGAATCCAGTCAGCTTGCAGTTGTTTTTGGTACCATCTGCTTTGTAACGTAGACACATTAGTATTATGTATTTACTATGTGTTTGTATTACTAACGTGGAGCGATTATCCGAATTGTAGGTAGTACATAATGTACAATGGTTTGCATTTTCTACAAGTTGCTGAAATGGAATGGATTCACAATTTGGTATTGATATATATATATATATATATATATATATATATATATATATATAGCGTTCATTGGGGATTTCTTCTTGTGTCACATTGTTGCAGAGAGTGCATGTATGTTTCCACATGTATGAAATCTGGAAGATTTCATTTATAGGTATGTTTTTATTTTCCAGTACTTGTAGTAAGTACATTAGAAATTCTTGTGGATCTTCCTGTGAGTTTATGGTGAATTTAACCATTCCAGCACAGTAGTTCAATTTTTGTCTTATTCCATAAACACTATACGTGGTATCAGGATTGTTTGTTGCATTTCTGTGAAGTACTAACATTTGCAAATACAATTGGTCTGTACTGTGTAAGTAAATGTTGTCAACAATTGGTGGCAATTGAAATAGAACATTAATTGCTACATTTGCCTAGCAACTTACTCCAACTATATTTGAGAGTTTAAATGGACCAGGTAGTTCTGTATCTGATTGGTTTTGTGTTAGTTTGTCTTCCTTCTTTGATGAAGTACCTGGTTTACTTTCCCTAATGGGTTCTTTTAAGTTTGTGGTACTTTATGAAGTTTTAGTTTCTTTTATTCTCTTTGGAGGATTTGCAGTGACATCCTGCTGCATTTCTGTTTGATTTAGTTTTCTTTTACAACGTTTTACTTTTTGGGGTACAGAATATGTGTTTAGATGGGGGTGTATAGTGAGAGAAGTCTATTGTATTCTAAAATGCAAGGAATATCAGCGTTTACTTTACTTGCATCAAAGTTGATTAGAAATAGACCGTCAAGTGTACGTAAGCATGATAGTGCTACGTAGCTCATGCCTTCTTTAAAGACGGTGTTACCAATGTCTATCATTACTTTGTCTAGGGTAAGACCTTGTGATTTATGAATTGTGATTGCGTATGCAAGAGTTAGAGAAAATTGTTCTCTGCGTACATACATGTCTTTGATGAGAAGGAATTGAGCTGTTGAGCGTCCTATCCTTTTTACTTCTGAAAGTTTGTCAAAGAGAATATTGACAAACTGAATTTTGTTGTCACGTGGGTATGTTTGAAAGCCAACAACTGTACCCAGTGCTCCATTAACTAGTCATTGGTCCACGTCAAGGTTACTTTTAAGCATTACTCTGCAATTTAAGGATAATTTTAATATCTTTTCCAATCCTGCTGTGTTTGAGATTGATTTTTCTAAACTATTTAGTCTTGTTGTGGCTTGTTCACACATGGGTAGTGTCATACCATGTACATCTAGTTTGTCTGTGGCGCTAATTTCCATTATTGGCTGCATTTCTTTACTTAACATTATTTCATTGAATTTGAAACAGCTTGCAAGAGTTGGCATTAAGGCCATACAATTGACATTTTTGTGGGCTACTTGTTCCATAACATCTGTAGCACATGATTTATCACCATAAAGTGCATAAATGTGCCGGGTATTCAATATTGCTTCTTCTTCTTTAGAAAGTATACCAACTCTGATACTTTTTAAGATGTTGGCATAAGTGAGATCTGCAGATTGCTGCATGTTTTCTGTTAATTCTCTATTGGAACTTTTGCCAAAGGTTGACATTTCCAATGCTGCCAACAGTTTTACGGCAGAGTTTGTGTCCTAATGTTTTAAAAATAGGCTTACCTTTTACTGGTGTCAATTGAAGAAGATCTCTATAAACACTTGTGGTGTCCTGAAATGTTTGTAAAAAAAACAAAATGGGGGTGTTCTGAGGACGCTGTCCGTATTGTTCTCTTGCAAGTTGAATGTGTTCTAAGAACACTTGTGGTGTCCTGAAATGTTCGTAAATAAACAAAATGGGGGTGTTCTGAGGACGTTGTCTGTATTGTTCGTTGTGAAGTTTAAAGTGTTCTAAGAACACTCGCGGTGTCCGGAAAGGTTTGTAGGGGGTGTCCTGAAGACGCTGTCCGTATTGTTCTCTGGAAAGTTGAATGTGTTCTAAGAACACTTGTGGTGTCCTGAAATGTTTGTAAATAAACAAAATGGGGGTGTCCTGAGGACGCTGTCCGTATTGTTCTCTGGCAAGTTGAATGACTTTTAAGAACACTCGTGGTGCCCTGAAATGTTCGTCAATAAACAAAATTGGGGTGTCCTGAGGACGCTGTCCGTATTGTTCGATGGAAAGTTAAATGTGTTCTAAGAACACTTGTGGTGTCCTGAAATGTTCGTAAATAAATAAAATGGCGGTGGCCTGAGGACGCTGTCCGTATTGTTCTCTGGCAAGTTGAATGTGTTTTAAGAACACCTGTGGTGTCCTGAAATGTTCGTAAATAAACAAAATGGGGGTATCCTGAGGACGCTGTCCGTATTGTTCTCTGGCAAGTTGAATGTGTTCTAAAAACACACGCGGTGTCCTGAAATGTTCGCAAATAAACAAAATGGGGGTGTCCTGAGGACGCTCTCTGTATTGTTCTCTGGCAAGTTGAATGTGTTCTAAGAACACTCGTGGTGTCCTGAAATGTTCGTAAATAAACAAAATGTGGGTGTCCCGAGGACGCTGTCCGTATTGTTCAATGGCAAGTTGAATGTGCTCTAAGAACACTCGCAGTGTCCTGAAATGTTCGCAAATAAACAAAATGGTGGTGTCCTGAGGACCCTGTCCGTATTGTTCGTTGTCAAGTTGAAAGTGTTCTAAGAACACTCTCAGTGTCCTAAAATGTTCATAGGGGGTGTCCTGAAGACACTGTCCGTATTGTTCGCTGGCAAGTTAAATGTGTTCTAAGAACACTTGCGGTGTCCTGAAATGTTCGCAAATAAAAAAATGGGGGTGTTCTGAGGACGCTGTCCGTATTGTTCTCTTGCAAGTTGAATGTGTTCTAAGAACACTTGTGGTGTCCTGAAATGTTCGTAAATAAACAAAATGGGGGTGTTCTGAGGACGTTGTCCGTTTTGTTCATTGTCAAGTTTAAAGTGTTCTAAGAACACTTGCGGTGTCCTGAAATGTTCGTAAGGGGTGTCCTGAAGACGCTCTCCGTATTGTTCTCTGGCAAGTTGAATGTGTTCTAAGAACACTCGTGGTGTCCTGAAATGTTCTTAAATAAACAAAATGGGGGTGTCCTGAGGACGCTGTCCGTATTGTTCGTTGTTAAATTTAAAGTCTTTTAAGAACACTCACGGTGTCCTGAAATGTTCGTAGGGTGTGTCCTGAAGACGCTGTCCGTATTGTTCTCTGGCAAGTTGAATGTGTGCTAAGAACACTCATGGTGTCCTGAAATGTTAACAAATAAAAAAATGGGGGTGTTCTGAGGACGCTGTCCGTATTGTTCTCTTGCAAGTTGAATGTGTTCTAAGAACTCTCGCGGTGTCCTGAAATGTTCGCAAATAAACTAAATGGGGGGTTCTGAGGACGCTGTCCGTATTGTTCGTTGTCAAGTTGAAAGTGTTCTAAGAACACTCTCAGTGTCCTAAAATGTTCATAGGGGGTGTCCTGAAGACACTGTCCGTATTGTTCGCTGGCAAGTTAAATGTGTTCTAAGAACACTTGCGGTGTCCTGAAATGTTCGCAAATAAAAAAATGGGGGTGTTCTGAGGACGCTGTCCGTATTGTTCTCATGCAAGTTGAATGTGTTCTAAGAACACTTGTGGTGTCCTGAAATGTTCGTAAATAAACAAAATGGGGGTGTTCTGAGGACGTTGTCCGTTTTGTTCGTTGTCAAGTTTAAAGTGTTCTAAGAACACTTGCGGTGTCCTGAAATGTTCGTAGGGGGTGTCCTGAAGACACTCTCCGTATTGTTCTCTGGCAAGTTGAATGTGTTCTAAGAACACTCGTGGTGTCCTGAAATGTTCTTAAATAAAAAAAATGGGGGTGTCCTGAGGACGGTGTCCGTATTGTTCGTTGTCAAATTTAAAGTCTTTTAAGAACACTCACGGTGTCCTGAAATGTTCGTAGGGTGTGTCCTGAAGACGCTGTCCGTATTGTTCTCTGGCAAGTTGAATGTGTGCTAAGAACACTCATGGTGTCCTGAAATGTTCACAAATAAAAAAATGGGGGTGTTCTGAGGACGCTGTCCGTATTGCTCTCTTGCAAGTTGAATGTGTTCTAAGAACTCTCGCGGTGTCCTGAAATGTTCGCAAATAAACTAAATGGGGGGTTCTGAGGACGCTGTCCGTATTGTTCATTGTCAAGTTGAAAGTGTTCTAAGAACTGTCGCGGTGTCCTGAAATATTCGTAGGGGGTGTCCTGAAGACGCTGTGCGTATTGTTCGCTGGCAAGTTGAATGTGTTCTAAGTACACTCCCGGTGTCCTGAAATGTTCGCAAATAAAAATGGGGATGTTCTGAGGACGCTGTCCTTATTGTTCGCTGGAAAGTTGAAAGTGTTCTAAGAACACTCATAATGTCCGCGGACATTAAAGGTTTCCATAGACCATAGTTGAAATGTTTGACTCTATGGGTGTGATATGCTGCGGTGGTTGTGGCCAGGGCATAGAGTGTTGGGTGCATGGCCATTTGGCCATGCACCCAACACTCTATGCCCTGGCCACAACCACTGCAGCATATCAAACTCATAGTTGCTTATAACTTTGAGTCAAAAACAAATTTATAAGGAACAAATTTATAAGCCACTATGGGTGTGATATGCTGCGATGGTTGTACTTATTATAATATACTTACTGTTTGGTTTTGTAACTGGAGTACATGTATTTCTTGTTCATTTCTGTGATAAAAGAAAATAGTGTTAGTATTAGTATTTTGTAATGACTTATTACATTGTATAATCAACAATTTTTTTTTTGGACCCTCATATTTAGTAGAAGACAAACCAGAGTACTGTGCAATTTGCTCAGTTTCTGTGTTTGTTGTTAAAATCATTGGGTCTGTGGGAGAAAAAAAAATCCATGTTGGATTAAAAAAAAAAACCTTTTTCTGTTATGCTACAGTTTATTTGTTTGTTTGCTTTCAGTGTTCACTTGTTGTTTCTGGCTAATGCTTTATACATTTGCTTGTTGCAGTTTTTTGGAGCAGTAACAAATTATTTATTTGTTTAGATATTGTAAAACTTTGGAGCAGTTAGATACCAGTAGGCATATTCTAACTGTCTATTTTTTGATATATTTTGGTGGTATTGATTTATCTGTTTGGATATTGTTAAATTTTGGGACAGTTAGATAGCAATTGGTGTATTCTAACTGTCTATTTTTTGCTCTAATTTAGTGGTATTAATTTATCTGATTAGTTGTTGTAGAATATTTGGGCAGTTAGATAGCTTTTGGAATATTCTAACAGTTTATATGTTTTTACTATACGTTTACTTAAGGTTTAAGCACAGTTTAGTTATAAAATGTTGGTTTTAAGAACATTAAATAAGCATTTGTAAGATTTGCTGATAATCTCTGCTTTAGAGTAATGGTACTATCATTACATTCAAACCATCCACATTTCTTTTTTATATATGCAGTGTTGTGCCCTGAATTGGTTGTGGCTCCTGCGTGGTAGATTATACCTATTGTTTTGAAGGTTTTCTTACAAAGTGATATTTGACCATGAGTGAATCCAGTCAGCTTGCAGTTGTTTTTGGTACCATCTGCTTTGTAACGTAGACACATTAGTATTATGTATTTACTATGTGTTTGTATTACTAACGTGGAGCGATTATCCGAATTGTAGGTAGTACATAATGTACAATGGTTTGCATTTTCTACAAGTTGCTGAAATGGAATGGATTCACAATTTGGTATTGATATATATATATATATATATATATATATATATATATATATATATATATATATATATATATATAAGCGTTCATTGGGGATTTCTTCTTGTGTCACATTGTTGCAGAGAGTGCATGTATGTTTCCACATGTATGAAATCTGGAAGATTTCATTTATAGGTATGTTTTTATTTTCCAGTACTTGTAGTAAGTACATTAGAAATTCTTGTGGATCTTCCTGTGAGTTTATGGTGAATTTAACCATTCCAGCACAGTAGTTCAATTGTTGTCTTATTCCATAAACACTATACGTGGTATCAGGATTGTTTGTTGCATTTCTGTGAAGTACTAACATTTGCAAATACAATTGGTCTGTACTGTGTAAGTAAATGTTGTCAACAATTGGTGGCAATTGAAATAGAACATTAATTGCTACATTTGCCTAGCAACTTACTCCAACTATATTTGAGAGTTTAAATGGACCAGGTAGTTCTGTATCTGATTGATTTTGTGTTAGTTTGTCTTCCTTCTTTGATGAAGTACCTGGTTTACTTTCCCTAATGGGTTCTTTTATGTTTGTGGTACTTTATGAAGTTTTAGTTTCTTTTATTCTCTTTGGAGGATTTGCAGTGACATCCTGTTGCATTTCTGTTTGATTTAGTTTTCTTTTACAACGTTTTACTTTTTGGGGTACAGAATATGTGTTTAGATGGGGGTGTATAGTGAGAGAAGTCTATTGTATTCTAAAATGCAAGGAATATCAGCGTTTACTTTACTTGCATCAAAGTTGATTAGAAATAGACCGTCAAGTGTACGTAAGCATGATAGTGCTACGTAGCTCATGCCTTCTTTAAAGACGGTGTTACCAATGTCTTTCATTGCTTTGTCTAGGGTAAGACCTTGTGATTTATGAATGGTGATTGCGTATGCAAGAGTTAGAGAAAATTGTTCTCTGCGTACATACATGTCTTTGATGAGAAGGAATTGAGCTGTTGAGCGTCCTATCCTTTTTACTTCTGAAAGTTTGTCAAAGAGAATATTGACAAACTGAATTTTGTTGTCACGTGGGTATGTTTGAAAGCCAACAACTGTACCCAGTGCTCCATTGACTAGTCATTGGTCCACGTCAAGGTTACTTTTAAGCATGACTCTGCAATTTAAGGATAATTTTAATATCTTTTCCAATCCTGCTGTGTTTGAAATTGATTTTTCTAAACTATTTAGTCTTGTTGTGGCTTGTTCACACATGGATAGTGTCATACCATGTACATCTAGTTTGTCTGTGGCGCTAATTTCCATTATTGGCTGCATTTCTTTACTTAACATTATTTAATTGAATTTGAAACAGCTTGCAAGAGTTGGCATTAAGGCCATACAATTGACATTTTTGTGGGCTACTTGTTCCATAACATCTGTAGCACATGATTTATCACCATAAAGTGCATGAATGTGCCGGGTATTCAATATTGCTTCTTCTTCTTTAGAAAGTATACCAACTCTGATACTTTTTAAGATGTTGGCATAAGTGAGATCTGCAGATTGCCGCATGTTTTCTGTTAATTCTCTATTGGAAATTTTGCCAAAGGTTGACATTTCCAATGCTGCCAACAGTTTTACGGCAGAGTTTGTGTCCTAATGTTTTAAAAATAGGCTTACTTTTTACTGGTGTCAATTGAAGAGGATCTCCATAAACACTTGTGGTGTCCTGAAATGTTTGTAAAAAAAACAAAATGGGGGTGTTCTGAGGACGCTGTCCGTATTGTTCGTGGTGAAATTCAAAGTGTTCTAAGAACACTCGCGGTGTCCGGAAAGGTTTGTAGGGGGTGTCCTGAAGACGCTGTCCGTATTGTTCTCTGGTAAGTTGAATGTGTTCTAAGAACACTTGTGGTGTCCTGAAATGTTCGTAAATAAACAAAATGGGGGTGTCCTGAGGACGCTGTCCGTATTGTTCTCTGGCAAGTTGAATATCTTTTAAGAACACTCGTGGTGCCCTGAAATGTTCGTCAATAAACAAAATTGGGGTGTCCTGAGGACGCTGTCCGTATTGTTCGATGGAAAGTTAAATGTGTTCTAAGAACACTTGTGGTATCCTGAAATGTTCGTAAATAAATAAAATGGGGGTGGCCTGAGGACGCTGTCCGTATTGTTCTCTGGCAAGTTGAATGTGTTTTAAGAACACCTGTGGTGTCCTGAAATGTTCGTAAATAAACAAAATGGGGGTATCCTGAGGACGCTGTCCGTATTGTTCTCTGGCAAGTTGAATGTGTTCTAAGAACACACGCGGTGTCCTGAAATGTTCGCAAATAAACAAAATGTGGGTGTCCTGAGGACGCTGTCCGTATTGTTCGATGGCAAGTTGAATGTGTTCTAAGAACACTCGTGGTGTCCTGAAATGTTCGTAAATAAACAAAATGTGGGTGTCCTGAGGACGCTGTCCGTATTGTTCAATAGCAAGTTGAATGTGCTCTAAGAACACTCGCAGTGTCCTGAAATGTTCGCAAATAAACAAAATGGTGGTGTCCTGAGGACCCTGTCCGTATTGTTCGTTGTCAAGTTGAAAGTGTTCTAAGAACACTCTCAGTGTCCTAAAATGTTCATAGGGGGTGTCCTGAAGACACTGTCCGTATTGTTCGCTGGCAAGTTAAATGTGTTCTAAGAACACTTGCGGTGTCCTGAAATGTTCGCAAATAAAAAAATGGGGGTGTTCTGAGGACGCTGTCCGTATTGTTCTCTTGCAAGTTGAATGTGTTCTAAGAACACTTGTGGTGTCCTGAAATGTTCATAAATAAACAAAATGGGGGTGTTCTGAGGACGTTGTCCGTTTTGTTCATTGTCAAGTTTAAAGTGTTCTAAGAACACTTGCGGTGTCCTGAAATGTTCGTAAGGGGTGTCCTGAAGACGCTCTCCGTATTGTTCTCTGACAAGTTGAATGTGTTCTAAGAACACTCGTGGTGTCCTGAAATGTTCTTAAATAAACAAAATGGGGGTGTCCTGAGGACGCTGTCCGTATTGTTCGTTGTCAAATTTAAAGTCTTTTAAGAACACTCATGGTGTCCTGAAATGTTCGTAGGGTGTGTCCTGAAGACGCTGACCGTATTGTTCTCTGGCAAGTTGAATGTGTGCTAAGAACACTCATGGTGTCCTGAAATGTTAACAAATAAAAAAATGGGGGTGTTCTGAGGACGCTGTCCGTATTGTTCTCTTGCAAGTTGAATGTGTTCTAAGAACTCTCGCGGTGTCCTGAAATGTTCGCAAATAAACTAAATGGGGGGTTCTGAGGACGCTGTCCGTATTGTTCGTTGTCAAGTTGAAAGTGTTCTAAGAACACTCTCAGTGTCCTAAAATGTTCATAGGGGGTGTCCTGAAGACACTGTCCGTATTGTTCGCTGGCAAGTTAAATGTGTTCTAAGAACACTTGCGGTGTCCTGAAATGTTCGCAAATAAAAAAATGGGGGTGTTCTGAGGACGCTGTCCGTATTGTTCTCATGCAAGTTGAATGTGTTCTAAGAACACTTGTGGTGTCCTGAAATGTTCGTAAATAAACAAAATGGGGGTGTTCTGAGGACGTTGTCCGTTTTGTTCGTTGTCAAGTTTAAAGTGTTCTAAGAACACTTGCGGTGTCCTGAAATGTTCGTAGGGGGTGTCCTGAAGACACTCTCCGTATTGTTCTCTGGCAAGTTGAATGTGTTCTAAGAACACTCGTGGTGTCCTGAAATGTTCTTAAATAAACAAAATGGGGGTGTCCTGAGGACGCTGTCCGTATTGTTCGTTGTCAAATTTAAAGTCTTTTAAGAACACTCACGGTGTCCTGAAATGTTCGTAGGGTGTGTCCTGAAGACGCTGTCCGTATTGTTCTCTGGCAAGTTGAATGTGTGCTAAGAACACTCATGGTGTCCTGAAATGTTCACAAATAAAAAAATGGGGGTGTTCTGAGGACGCTGTCCGTATTGCTCTCTTGCAAGTTGAATGTGTTCTAAGAACTCTCGCGGTGTCCTGAAATGTTCGCAAATAAACTAAATGGGGGGTTCTGAGGACGCTGTCCATATTGTTCATTGTCAAGTTGAAAGTGTTCTAAGAACTGTCGCGGTGTCCTGAAATATTCGTAGGGGGTGTCCTGAAGACGCTGTGCGTATTGTTCGCTGGCAAGTTGAATGTGTTCTAAGTACACTCCCGGTGTCCTGAAATGTTCGCAAATAAAAATGGGGATGTTCTGAGGACGCTGTCCTTATTGTTCGCTGGCAAGTTGAAAGTGTTCTAAGAACACTCATAATGTCCGCGGACATTAAAGGTTTCCATAGACCATAGTTGAAATGTTTGACTCTATGGGTGTGATATGCTGCGGTGGTTGTGGCCAGGGCATAGAGTGTTGGGTGCATGGCCATTTGGCCATGCACCCAACACTCTATGCCCTGGCCACAACCACTGCAGCATATCAAACTCATAGTTGCTTATAACTATGAGTCAAAAACAAATTTATAAGGAACAAATTTATAAGCCACTATGGGTGTGATATGCTGCGATGGTTGTACTTATTATAATATACTTACTGTTTGGTTTTGTAACTGGAGTACATGTATTTCTTGTTCATTTATGTGATAAAAGAAAATAGTGTTAGTATTAGTATTTTGTAATGACTTATTACATTGTATAATCAACAATTTTTTTTTTTGGACCCTCATATTTAGTAGAAGACAAACCAGAGTACTGTGCAATTTGCTCAGTTTCTGTGTTTGTTGTTAAAATCATTGGGTCTGTGGGAGAAACAAAAATCCATGTTGGATTAAAAAAAAAAACCTTTTTCTGTTATGCTACAGTTTATTTGTTTGTTTGCTTTCAGTGTTCACTTGTTGTTTCTGGCTAATGCTTTATACATTTGCTTGTTGCAGTTTTTTGGAGCAGTAACAAATTATTTATTTGTTTAGATATTGTAAAACTTTGGAGCAGTTAGATACCAGTAGGCATATTCCAACTGTCTATTTTTTTATATATTTTGGTGGTATTGATTTATCTGTTTGGATATTGTTAAATTTTGGGACAGTTAGATACCAATTGGTGTATTCTAACTGTCTATTTTTTGCTCTAATTTAGTGGTATTAATTTATCTGATTAGTTGTTGTAGAATCTTTGGGCAGTTAGATAGCTTTTGGAATATTCTAACAGTTTATATGTTTTTACTATACGTTTACTTAAGGTTTAAGCACAGTTTAGTCATAAAATGTTGGTTTTAAGAACATTAAATAAGCATTTGTAAGATTTGCTGATAATCTCTGCTTTAGAGTAATGGTACTATCATTACATTCAAACCATCCACATTTCTTTTTTATATATGCAGTGTAGTGCCCTGAATTGGTTGTGGCTCCTGCGTGGTAGATTATACCTATTGTTGTGAAGGTTTTCTTACAAAGTGATATTTGACCATGAGTGAATCCAGTCAGCTTGCAGTTGTTTTTGGTACCATCTGCTTTGTAACGTAGACGCATTAGTATTATGTATTTACTATGTGTTTGTATTACTAACGTGGAGCGATTATCCGAATTGTAGGTAGTACATAATGTACAATGGTTTGCATTTTCTACAAGTTGCTGAAATGGAATGGATTCACAATTTGGTATTGATATATATATATATATATATGAAGCGTTCATTGGGGATTTCTTCTTGTGTCACATTGTTGCAGAGAGTGCATGTATGTTTCCACATGTATGAAATCTGGAAGATTTCATTTATAGGTATGTTTTTATTTTCCAGTACTTGTAGTAAGTACATTAGAAATTCTTGTGGATCTTCCTGTGAGTTTATGGTGAATTTAACCATTCCAGCACAGTAGTCCAATTGTTGTCTTATTCCATAAACACTATACGTGGTATCAGGATTGTTTGTTGCATTTCTGTGAAGTACTAACATTTGCAAATACAATTGGTCTGTACTGTGTAAGTAAATGTTGTCAACAATTGGTGGCAATTGAAATAGAACATTAATTGCTACATTTGCGTAGCAACTTACTCCAACTATATTTGAGAGTTTAAATGGACCAGGTAGTTCTGTATCTGATTGATTTTGTGTTAGTTTGTCTTCCTTCTTTGATGAAGTACCTGGTTTACTTTCCCTAATGGGTTCTTTTATGTTTGTGGTACTTTATGAAGTTTTAGTTTCTTTTACTCTCTTTGGAGGATTTGCAGTGACATCCTGTTGCATTTCTGTTTGATTTAGTTTTCTTTTACAACGTTTTACTTTTTGGGGTACAGAATATGTGTTTAGATGGGGGTGTATAGTGAGAGAAGTCTGTTGTATTCTAAAATGCAAGGAATATCAGCGTTTACTTTACTTGCATCAAAGTTGATTAGAAATAGACCGTCAAGTGTACGTAAGCATGATAGTGCTACGTAGCTCATGCCTTCTTTAAAGACGGTGTTACCAATGTCTATCATTGCTTTGTCTAGGGTAAGACCTTGTGATTTATGAATGGTGATTGCGTATGCAAGAGTTAGAGAAAATTGTTCTCTGCGTACATACATGTCTTTGATGAGAAGGAATTGAGCTGTTGAGCGTCCTATCCTTTTTACTTCTGAAAGTTTGTCAAAGAGAATATTGACAAACTGAATTTTGTTGTCACGTGGGTATGTTTGAAAGCCAACAACTGTACCCAGTGCTCCATTAACTAGTCATTGGTCCACGTCAAGGTTACTTTTAAGCATGACTCTGCAATTTAAGGATAATTTTAATATCTTTTCCAATCCTGCTGTGTTTGAGATTGATTTTTCTAAACTATTTAGTCTTGTTGTGGCTTGTTCACACATGGGTAGTGTCATACCATGTACATCTAGTTTGTCTGTGGCGCTAATTTCCATTATTGGCTGCATTTCTTTACTTAACATTATTTAATTGAATTTGAAACAGCTTGCAAGAGTTGGCATTAAGGCCATACAATTGACATTTTTGTGGGCTACTTGTTCCATAACATCTGTAGCACATGATTTATCACCATAAAGTGCATGAATGTGCCGGGTATTCAATATTGCTTCTTCTTCTTTTGAAAGTATACCAACTCTGATACTTTTTAAGATGTTGGCATAAGTGAGATCTGCAGATTGCTGCATGTTTTCTGTTAATTCTCTATTGGAAATTTTGCCAAAGGTTGACATTTCCAATGCTGCCAACAGTTTTACGGCAGAGTTTGTGTCCTAATGTTTTAAAAATAGGCTTACTTTTTACTGGTGTCAATTGAAGAGGATCTCCATAAACACTTGTGGTGTCCTGAAATGTTTGTAAAAAAACCAAAATGGGGGTGTTCTGAGGACGCTGTCCGTATTGTTCGTGGTGAAATTCAAAGTGTTCTAAGAACACTCGCGGTGTCCGGAAAGGTTTGTAGGGGGTGTCCTGAAGACGCTGTCCGTATTGTTCTCTGGTAAGTTGAATGTGTTCTAAGAACACTTGTGGTGTCCTGAAATGTTCGTAAATAAACAAAATGGGGGTGTCCTGAGGACGCTGTCCGTATTGTTCTCTGGCAAGTTGAATGTCTTTTAAGAACACTCGTGGTGCCCTGAAATGTTCGTCAATAAACAAAATTGGGGTGTCCTGAGGACGCTGTCCGTATTGTTCGATGGAAAGTTAAATGTGTTCTAAGAACACTTGTGGTGTCCTGAAATGTTCGTAAATAAATAAAATGGGGGTGGCCTGAGGACGCTGTCCGTATTGTTCTCTGGCAAGTTGAATGTGTTTTAAGAACACCTGTGGTGTCCTGAAATGTTCGTAAATAAACAAAATGGGGGTATCCTGAGGACGCTGTCCGTATTGTTCTCTGGCAAGTTGAATGTGTTCTAAGAACACACGCGGTGTCCTGAAATGTTCGCAAATAAACAAAATGTGGGTGTCCTGAGGACGCTGTCCGTATTGTTCGATGGCAAGTTGAATGTGCTCTAAGAACACTCGCGGTGTCCTGAAATGTTCGCAAATAAACAAAATGGGGGTGTCCTGAGGACCCTGTCCGTATTGTTCGTTGTCAAGTTGAAAGTGTTCTAAGAACACTCTCAGTGTCCTAAAATGTTCATAGGGGGTGTCCTGAAGACACTGTCCGTATTGTTCGCTGGCAAGTTAAATGTGTTCTAAGAACACTTGCGGTGTCCTGAAATGTTCGCAAATAAAAAAATGGGGGTGTTCTGAGGACGCTGTCCGTATTGTTCTCTTGCAAGTTGAATGTGTTCTAAGAACACTTGTGGTGTCCTGAAATGTTCGTAAATAAACAAAATGGGGGTGTTCTGAGGACGTTGTCAGTTTTGTCCGTTGTCAATTTTAAAAATGTTCTAAGAACACTTGCGATGTCCTGAAATGTTCTTAGGGGGTGTCCTGAAGACGCTGTCCATATTGTTCTCTAGCAAGTTGAATGTGTTCTAAGAACACTCGTGGTGTCCGGAAATGTTCGTAAATAAAAAAATGGGGGGGATCCTGAGCATGCTGTGAGTATTGTTCGATGGGAAGTTGAATGTGTTCTAAGAACACTCGTGATGTCCTGAAATGTTCGTTAATAAACAAAATGGGGGTGTCCTGAGGATGCATCCGTATTGTTCGCTGGCAAGTTGAATGTGTTCTAAGTACACTCGCGGTGTCCTAAAATGTTCGCAAATAAACAAAATGGGGGGGTCCTGAGGATGATGTCAGTATTGTTCGATGGGAAGATGAATGTGTTCTAAGAATACTCGTGGTGTCCTGAAATGTTCGTAAATAAACAAAATGGGGGTGTCCTGAGGACGCTGTCCGTATTGTTCATTGTAAAATTTAAAGTGTTTTAAGAACACTCACGGTGTCCTGAAATGTTCGTAGGGTGTGTCCTGAAGACGCTGTCCGTATTGTTCTCTGGCAAGTTGAATATGTGCTAAGTACACTCGCGGTGTCCTGAAATGTTCGCAAATAAACAAAATGGGGGGGTCCTGAGGATGCTGTCAGTATTGTTCGATGGGAAGTTGAATGTGTTCTAAGAATACTCGTGGTGTCCTGAAATGTTCGTAAATAAACAAAATGGGGGTGTCCTGAGGACGCTGTCCGTATTGTTCTCTGGCAAGTTGAATGTGTGCTAAGAACACTCGTGGTGTCCTGAAATGTTCACAAATAAAAAAATGGGGGTGTTCTGATGACGCCGTCCGTATTGTTCTCTTGCAAGTTGAATGTGTTCTAAGAACACTCGCGGTGTCCTGAAATGTTCGCAAATAAACTAAATGGGGGGTTCTGAGGACGCTGTCCGTATTGTTCGTTGTCAAGTTGAAAATGTTCTAAGAACTGTCGCGGTGTCCTGAAATGTTCGTAGGGGGTGCCCTGAAGACGCTGTCCGTTTTGTTCGCTGGCAAGTTGAATGGGTTCTAAGTACACTCCCGGTGTCCTGAAATGTTCGCAAATAAAAATGGGGATGTTCTGAGGACGCTGTCCTTATTGTTCGCTGGCAAGTTGAAAGTGTTCTAAGAACACTCATAATGTCCGCGGACATTAAAGGTTTCCATAGGCCATAGTTGAAATGTTTGACTCTATGGGTGTGATATGCTGCGGTGTTTGTGGCCAGGGCATAGAGTGTTGGGTGCATGGCCATTTGGCCATGCACCCAACACTCTATGCCCTTGCCACAACCACTGCAGCATATCAAACTCATAGTTGCTTATAACTTTGAGTCAAAAACAAATTTATAAGGAACAAATTTATAAGCCACTATGGGTGTGATATGCTGCGATGGTTGTACTTATTATAATATACTTACTGTTTGGTTTTGTAACTGGAGTACATGTATTTCTTGTTCATTTCTGTGATAAAAGAAAATAGTGTTAGTATTAGTATTTTGTAATGACTTATTACATTGTATAATCAATTTTTTTTTTTTTGGATTGGACCCTCATATTTAGTAGAAGACAAAACCAGAGTACTGTGCAATTTGCTCAGTTTCTGTGTTTGTTGCTAAAATCATTGGGGCTGTGGGAGAAAAAAAAATCCATGTTGGATTAAAAAAAAAACCTTTTTCTGTTATGCTACAGTTTATTTGTTTGTTTGTTTTCAGTGTTCACTTGTTGTTTCTGGCTAATGCTTTATACATTTGCTTGTTGCAGTTTTTTGGAGCAGTAACAAATTATTTATTTGTTTAGATATTGTAAAACTTTGGAGCAGTTAGATACCAGTAGGCATATTCTAATTGTCTATTTTTTGATATATGTTGGTGGTATTGATTTATCTGTTTGGATATTGTTAAATTTTGGGACAGTTAGATACCAATTGGTGTATTCTAACTGTCTATTTTTTGCTCTAATTTAGTGGTATTAATTTATCTGATTAGTTGTTGTAGAATCTTTGGGCAGTTAGATAGCTTTTGGAATATTCTAACAGTTTATATGTTTTTACTATACGTTTACTTAAGGTTTAAGTACAGTTTAGTTATAAAATTTTGGTTTTAAGAACATTAAATAAGCATGTGTAAGATTTGCTGATAATCTCTGCTTTAGAGTAATGGTACTATCATTACATTCAAACCATCCACATTTCTTTTTTATATATTCAGTGTAGTGCCCTGAATTGGTTGTGGCTCCTGCGTGGTAGATTATACCTATTGTTGTGAAGGTTTTCTTACAAAGTGATATTTGACCATGAGTGAATCCAGTCAGCTTGCAGTTGTTTTTGGTACCATCTGCTTTGTAACGTAGACACATTAGTATTATATATTTACTATGTGTTTGTATTACTAAGGTGGAGCGATTATCCGAATTGTAGGTAGTACATAATGTACAATGGTTTGCATTTTCTACAAGTTGCTGAAATGGAATGGATTCACAATTTGGTATTGATATATATATATATATATATATATATATATATATATATATATAGCGTTCATTGGGGATTTCTTCTTGTGTCACATTGTTGCAGAGAGTGCATGTATGTTTCCACATGTATGAAATCTGGAAGATTTCATTTATAGGTATGTTTTTATTTTCCAGTACTTGTAGTAAGTACATTAGAAATTCTTGTGGATCTTCCTGTGAGTTTATGGTGAATTTAACCATTCCAGCACAGTAGTTCAATTGTTGTCTTATTACATAAACACTATACGTGGTATCAGGATTGTTTGTTGCATTTCTGTGAAGTACTAACATTTGCAAATACAATTGGTCTGTACTGTGTAAGTAAATGTTGTCAACAATTGGTGGCAATTGAAATAGAACATTAATTGCTACATTTGCCTAGCAACTTACTCCAACTATATTTGAGAGTTTAAATGGACCAGGTAGTTCTGTATCTGATTGATTTTGTGTTAGTTTGTCTTCCTTCTTTGATGAAGTACCTGGTTTACTTTCCCTAATGGGTTCTTTTAAGTTTGTGGTACTTTATGAAGTTTTAGTTTCTTTTATTCTCTTTGGAGGATTTGCAGTGACATCCTGCTGCATTTCTGTTTGATTTAGTTTTCTTTTACAACGTTTTACTTTTTGGGGTACAGAATATGTGTTTAGATGGGGGTGTATAGTGAGAGAAGTCTATTGTATTCTAAAATGCAAGGAATATCAGCGTTTACTTTACTTGCATCAAAGTTGATTAGAAATAGACCGTCAAGTGTACGTAAGCATGATAGTGCTACGTAGCTCATGCCTTCTTTAAAGACGGTGTTACCAATGTCTATCATTACTTTGTCTAGGGTAAGACCTTGTGATTTATCAATTGTGATTGCGTATGCAAGAGTTAGAGAAAATTGTTCTCTGCGTACATACATGTCTTTGATGAGAAGGAATTGAGCTGTTGAGCGTCCTATCCTTTTTACTTCTGAAAGTTTGTCAAAGAGAATATTGACAAACTGAATTTTGTTGTCACGTGGGTATGTTTGAAAGCCATCAACTGTACCCAGTGCTCCATTAACTAGTCATTGGTCCACGTCAAGGTTACTTTTAAGCATTACTCTGCAATTTAAGGATAATTTTAATATCTTTTCCAATCCTGCTGTGTTTGAGATTGATTTTTCTAAACTATTTAGTCTTGTTGTGGCTTGTTCACACATGGGTAGTGTCATACCATGTACATCTAGTTTGTCTGTGGCGCTAATTTCCATTATTGGCTGCATTTCTTTACTTAACATTATTTCATTGAATTTGAAACAGCTTGCAAGAGTTGGCATTAAGGCCATACAATTGACATTTTTGTGGGCTACTTGTTCCATAACATCTGTAGCACATGATTTATCACCATAAAGTGCATAAATGTGCCGGGTATTCAATATTGCTTCTTCTTCTTTAGAAAGTATACCAACTCTGATACTTTTTAAGATGTTGGCATAAGTGAGATCTGCAGATTGCCGCATGTTTTCTGTTAATTCTCTATTGGAAATTTTGCCAAAGGTTGACATTTCCAATGCTGCCAACAGTTTTACGGCAGAGTTTGTGTCCTAATGTTTTAAAAATAGGCTTACCTTTTACTGGTGTCAATTGAAGAAGATCTCTATAAACACTTGTGGTGTCCTGAAATGTTTGTAAAAAAAACAAAATGGGGGTGTTCTGAGGACGCTGTCCGTATTGTTCTCTTGCAAGTTGAATGTGTTCTAAGAACACTTGTGGTGTCCTGAAATGTTTGTAAATAAACAAAATGGGGGTGTTCTGAGGACGTTGTCTGTATTGTTCGTTGTGAAGTTTAAAGTGTTCTAAGAACACTCGCGGTGTCCGGAAAGGTTTGTAGGGGGTGTCCTGAAGACGCGTCCGTATTGTTCTCTGGAAAGTTGAATGTGTTCTAAGAACACTTTTGGTGTCCTGAAATGTTTGTAAATAAACAAAATGGGGGTGTCCTGAGGACGCTGTCCGTATTGTTCTCTGGCAAGTTGAATGACTTTTAAGAACACTCGTGGTGCCCTGAAATGTTCGTCAATAAACAAAATTGGGGTGTCCTGAGGACGCTGTCCGTATTGTTCGATGGAAAGTTAAATGTGTTCTATGAACACTTGTGGTGTCCTGAAGTGTTCGTAAATAAATAAAATGGCGGTGGCCTGAGGACGCTGTCCGTATTGTTCTCTGGCAAGTTGAATGTGTTTTAAGAACACTTGTGGTGTCCTGAAATTTCGTAAATAAACAAAATGGGGGTATCCTGAGGACGCTGTCCGTATTGTTCTCTGGCAAGTTGAATGTGTTCTAAAAACACACGCGGTGTCCTGAAATGTTCGCAAATAAACAAAATGGGGGTGTCCTGAGGACGCTCTCTGTATTGTTCTCTGGCAAGTTGAATGTGTTCTAAGAACACTCGTGGTGTCCTGAAATGTTCGTAAATAAACAAAATGTGGGTGTCCTGAGGACGCTGTCCGTATTGTTCAATGGCAAGTTGAATGTGCTCTAAGAACACTCGCAGTGTCCTGAAATGTTCGCAAATAAACAAAATGGTGGTGTCCTGAGGACCCTGTCCGTATTGTTCGTTGTCAAGTTGAAAGTGTTCTAAGAACACTCTCAGTGTCCTAAAATGTTCATAGAGGGTGTCCTGAAGACACTGTCCGTATTGTTCGCTGGCAAGTTAAATGTGTTCTAAGAACACTTGCGGTGTCCTGAAATGTTCACAAATAAAAAAATGGGGGTGTTCTGAGGACGCTGTCCGTATTGTTCTCTTGCAAGTTGAATGTGTTCTAAGAACACTTGTGGTGTCCTGAAATGTTCGTAAATAAACAAAATGGGGGTGTTCTGAGGACGTTGTCCGTTTTGTTCATTGTCAAGTTTAAAGTGTTCTAAGAACACTTGCGGTGTCCTGAAATGTTCGTAAGGGGTGTCCTGAAGACGCTCTCCGTATTGTTCTCTGGCAAGTTGAATGTGTTCTAAGAACACTCGTGGTGTCCTGAAATGTTCTTAAATAAACAAAATGGGGGTGTCCTGAGGACGTTGTCCGTATTGTTCGTTGTCAAATTTAAAGTCTTTTAAGAACACTCACGCTGTCCTGAAATGTTCGTAGGGTGTGTCCTGAAGACGCTGTCCGTATTGTTCTCTGGCAAGTTGAATGTGTGCTACGAACACTCATGGTGTCCTGAAATGTTAACAAATAAAAAAATGGGGGTGTTCTGAGGACGCTGTCCGTATTGTTCTCTTGCAAGTTGAATGTGTTCTAAGAACTCTCGCGGTGTCCTGAAATGTTCGCAAATAAACTAAATGGGGGGTTCTGAGGACGCTGTCCGTATTGTTCGTTGTCAAGTTGAAAGTGTTCTAAGAACACTCTCAGTGTCCTAAAATGTTCATAGGGGGTGTCCTGAAGACACTGTCCGTATTGTTCGCTGGCAAGTTAAATGTGTTCTAAGAACACTTGCGGTGTCCTGAAATGTTCGCAAATAAAAAAATGGGGGTGTTCTGAGGACGCTGTCCGTATTGTTCTCATGCAAGTTGAATGTGTTCTAAGAACACTTGTGGTGTCCTGAAATGTTCGTAAATAAATAAAATGGCGGTGGCCTGAGGACGCTGTCCGTATTGTTCTCTGGCAAGTTGAATGTGTTTTAAGAACACCTGTGGTGTCCTGAAATGTTCGTAAATAAACAAAATGGGGGTATCCTGAGGACGCTGTCCGTATTGTTCTCTGGCAAGTTGAATGTGTTCTAAAAACACACGCGGTGTCCTGAAATGTTCGCAAATAAACAAAATGGGGGTGTCCTGAGGACGCTCTCTGTATTGTTCTCTGGCAAGTTGAATGTGTTCTAAGAACACTCGTGGTGTCCTGAAATGTTCGTAAATAAACAAAATGTGGGTGTCCTGAGGACGCTGTCCGTATTGTTCAATGGCAAGTTGAATGTGCTCTAAGAACACTCGCAGTGTCCTGAAATGTTCGCAAATAAACAAAATGGTGGTGTCCTGAGGACCCTGTCCGTATTGTTCGTTGTCAAGTTGAAAGTGTTCTAAGAACACTCTCAGTGTCCTAAAATGTTCATAGAGGGTGTCCTGAAGACACTGTCCGTATTGTTCGCTGGCAAGTTAAATGTGTTCTAAGAACACTTGCGGTGTCCTGAAATGTTCGCAAATAAAAAAATGGGGGTGTTCTGAGGACGCTGTCCGTATTGTTCTCTTGCAAGTTGAATGTGTTCTAAGAACACTTGTGGTGTCCTGAAATGTTCGTAAATAAACAAAATGGGGGTGTTCTGAGGACGTTGTCCGTTTTGTTCATTGTCAAGTTTAAAGTGTTCTAAGAACACTTGCGGTGTCCTGAAATGTTCGTAAGGGGTGTCCTGAAGACGCTCTCCGTATTGTTCTCTGGCAAGTTGAATGTGTTCTAAGAACACTCGTGGTGTCCTGAAATGTTCTTAAATAAACAAAATGGGGGTGTCCTGAGGACGCTGTCCGTATTGTTCGTTGTCAAATTTAAAGTCTTTTAAGAACACTCACGGTGTCCTGAAATGTTCGTAGGGTGTGTCCTGAAGACGCTGTCCGTATTGTTCTCTGGCAAGTTGAATGTGTGCTAAGAACACTCATGGTGTCCTGAAATGTTAACAAATAAAAAAATGGGGGTGTTCTGAGGACGCTGTCCGTATTGTTCTCTTGCAAGTTGAATGTGTTCTAAGAACTCTCGCGGTGTCCTGAAATGTTCGCAAATAAACTAAATGGGGGGTTCTGAGGACGCTGTCCGTATTATTCGTTGTCAAGTTGAAAGTGTTCTAAGAACACTCTCAGTGTCCTAAAATGTTCATAGGGGGTGTCCTGAAGACTCTGTCCGTATTGTTCGCTGGCAAGTTAAATGTGTTCTAAGAACACTTGCGGTGTCCTGAAATGTTCGCAAATAAAAAAATGGGGGTGTTCTGAGGACGCTGTCCGTATTGTTCTCATGCAAGTTGAATGTGTTCTAAGAACACTTGTGGTGTCCTGAAATGTTCGTAAATAAACAAAATGGGGGTGTTCTGAGGACGTTGTCCGTTTTGTTCGTTGTCAAGTTTAAAGTGTTCTAAGAACACTTGCGGTGTCCTGAAATGTTCGTAGGGGGTGTCCTGAAGACACTCTCCGTATTGTTCTCTGGCAAGTTGAATGTGTTCTAAGAACACTCGTGGTGTCCTGAAATGTTCTTAAATAAACAAAATGGGGGTGTCCTGAGGACGCTGTCCGTATTGTTCGTTGTCAAATTTAAAGTCTTTTAAGAACACTCACGGTGTCCTGAAATGTTCGTAGGGTGTGTCCTGAAGACGCTGTCCGTATTGTTCTCTGGCAAGTTGAATGTGTGCTAAGAACACTCATGGTGTCCTGAAATGTTCACAAATAAAAAAATGGGGGTGTTCTGAGGACGCTGTCCGTATTGCTCTCTTGCAAGTTGAATGTGTTCTAAGAACTCTCGCGGTGTCCTGAAATGTTCGCAAATAAACTAAATGGGGGGTTCTGAGGACGCTGTCCGTATTGTTCATTGTCAAGTTGAAAGTGTTCTAAGAACTGTCGCGGTGTCCTGAAATATTCGTAGGGGGTGTCCTGAAGACGCTGTGCGTATTGTTCGCTGGCAAGTTGAATGTGTTCTAAGTACACTCCCGGTGTCCTGAAATGTTCGCAAATAAAAATAGGGATGTTCTGAGGACGCTGTCCTTATTGTTCGCTGGCAAGTTGAAAGTGTTCTAAGAACACTCATAATGTCCGCGGACATTAAAGGTTTCCATAGACCATAGTTGAAATGTTTGACTCTATGGGTGTGATATGCTGCGGTGGTTGTGGCCAGGGCATAGAGTGTTGGGTGCATGGCCATTTGGCCATGCACCCAACACTCTATGCCCTGGCCACAACCACTGCAGCATATCAAACTCATAGTTGCTTATAACTTTGAGTCAAAAACAAATTTATAAGGAACACATTTATAAGCCACTATGGGTGTGATATGCTGCGATGGTTGTACTTATTATAATATACTTACTGTTTGGTTTTGTAACTGGAGTACATGTATTTCTTGTTCATTTCTGTGATAAAAGAAAATAGTGTTAGTATTAGTATTTTGTAATGACTTATTACATTGTATAATCAACAATTTTTTTTTTGGACCCTCATATTTAGTAGAAGACAAACCAGAGTACTGTGCAATTTGCTCAGTTTCTGTGTTTGTTGTTAAAATCATTGGGTCTGTGGGAGAAAAAAAAATCCATGTTGGATTAAAAAAAAAAACCTTTTTCTGTTATGCTACAGTTTATTTGTTTGTTTGTTTTCAGTGTTCACTTGTTGTTTCTGGCTAATGCTTTATACATTTGCTTGTTGCAGTTTTTTGGAGCAGTAACAAATTATTTATTTGTTTAGATATTGTAAAACTTTGGAGCAGTTAGATACCAGTAGGCATATTCTAACTGTCTATTTTTTGATATATTTTGGTGGTATTGATTTATCTGTTTGGATATTGTTAAATTTTGGGACAGTTAGATACCAATTGGTGTATTCTAACTGTCTATTTTTTGCTCTAATTTAGTGGTATTAATTTATCTGATTAGTTGTTGTAGAATCTTTGGGCAGTTAGATAGCTTTTGGAATATTCTAACAGTTTATATGTTTTTACTATACGTTTACTTAAGGTTTAAGTACAGTTTAGTCATAAAATTTTGGTTTTAAGAACATTAAATAAGCATTTGTAAGATTTGCTGATAATCTCTGCTTTAGAGTAATGGTACTATCATTACATTCAAACCATCCACATTTCTTTTTTATATATGCAGTGTAGTGCCCTGAATTGGTTGTGGCTCCTGCGTGGTAGATTATACCTATTGTTGTGAAGGTTTTCTTACAAAGTGATATTTGACCATGAGTGAATCGAGTCAGCTTGCAGTTGTTTTTGGTACCATCTGCTTTGTAACGTAGACTCATTAGTATTATGTATTTACTATGTGTTTGTATTACTAACGTGGAGCGATTATCCGAATTGTAGGTAGTACATAATGTACAATGGTTTGCATTTTCTACAAGTTGCTGAAATGGAATGGATTCACAATTTGGTATTGATATATATATATATATATGAAGCGTTCATTGTGGATTTCTTCTTGTGTCACATTGTTGCAGAGAGTGCATGTATGTTTCCACATGTATGAAATCTGGAAGATTTCATTTATAGGTATGTTTTTATTTTCCAGTACTTGTAGTAAGTACATTAGAAATTCTTGTGGATCTTCCTGTGAGTTTATGGTGAATTTAAGCATTCCAGCACAGTAGTCCAATTGTTGTCTTATTCCATAAACACTATACGTGGTATCAGGATTGTTTGTTGCATTTCTGTGAAGTACTAACATTTGCAAATACAATTGGTCTGTACTGTGTAAGTAAATGTTGTCAACAATTGGTGGCAATTGAAATAGAACATTAATTGCTACATTTGCGTAGCAACTTACTCCAACTATATTTGAGAGTTTAAATGGACCAGGTAGTTCTGTATCTGATTGATTTTGTGTTAGTTTGTCTTCCTTCTTTGATGAAGTACCTGGTTTACTTTCCCTAATGGGTTCTTTTATGTTTGTGGTACTTTATGAAGTTTTAATTTCTTTTACTCTCTTTGGAGGATTTGCAGTGACATCCTGTTGCATTTCTGTTTGATTTAGTTTTCTTTTACAACGTTTTACTTTTTGGGGTACAGAATATGTGTTTAGATGGGGGTGTATAGTGAGAGAAGTCTATTGTATTCTAAAATGCAAGGAATATCAGCGTTTACTTTACTTGCATCAAAGTTGATTAGAAATAGACCGTCAAGTGTACGTAAGCATGATAGTGCTACGTAGCTCATGCCTTCTTTAAAGACGGTGTTACCAATGTCTATCATTGCTTTGTCTAGGGTAAGACCTTGTGATTTATGAATGGTGATTGCGTATGCAAGAGTTAGAGAAAATTGTTCTCTGCGTACATACATGTCTTTGATGAGAAGGAATTGAGCTGTTGAGCGTCCTATCCTTTTTGCTTCTGAAAGTTTGTCAAAGAGAATATTGACAAACTGAATTTTGTTGTCACGTGGGTATGTTTGAAAGCCAACAACTGTACCCAGTGCTCCATTAACTAGTCATTGGTCCACGTCAAGGTTACTTTTAAGCATGACTCTGCAATTTAAGGATAATTTTAATATCTTTTCCAATCCTGCTGTGTTTGAGATTGATTTTTCTAAACTATTTAGTCTTGTTGTGGCTTGTTCACACATGGGTAGTGTCATACCATGTACATCTAGTTTGTCTGTGGCGCTAATTTCCATTATTGGCTGCATTTCTTTACTTAACATTATTTAATTGAATTTGAAACAGCTTGCAAGAGTTGGCATTAAGGCCATACAATTGACATTTTTGTGGGCTACTTGTTCCATAACATCTGTAGCACATGATTTATCACCATAAAGTGCATGAATGTGCCGGGTATTCAATATTGCTTCTTCTTCTTTAGAAAGTATACCAACTCTGATACTTTTTAAGATGTTGGCATAAGTGAGATCTGCAGATTGCCGCATGTTTTCTGTTAATTCTCTATTGGAAATTTTGCCAAAGGTTGACATTTCCAATGCTGCCAACAGTTTTACGGCAGAGTTTGTGTCCTAATGTTTTAAAAATAGGCTTACTTTTTACTGGTGTCAATTGAAGAGGATCTCCATAAACACTTGTGGTGTCCTGAAATGTTTGTAAAAAAAACAAAATGGGGGTGTTCTGAGGACGCTGTCCGTATTGTTCGTGGTGAAATTCAAAGTGTTCTAAGAACACTCGCGGTGTCCGGAAAGGTTTGTAGGGGGTGTCCTGAAGACGCTGTCCGTATTGTTCTCCGGTAAGTTGAATGTGTTCTAAGAACACTTGTGGTGTCCTGAAATGTTCGTAAATAAACAAAATGGGGGTGTCCTGAGGACGCTGTCCGTATTGTTCTCTGGCAAGTTGAATGTCTTTTAAGAACACTCGTGGTGCCCTGAAATGTTCGTCAATAAACAAAATTGGGGTGTCCTGAGGACGCTGTCCGTATTGTTCGATGGAAAGTTAAATATGTTCTAAGAACACTTGTGGTGTCCTGAAATGTTCGTAAATAAATAAAATGGGGGTGGCCTGAGGACGCTGTCCGTATTGTTCTCTGGCAAGTTGAATGTGTTTTAAGAACACCTGTGGTGTCCTGAAATGTTCGTAAATAAACAAAATGGGGGTATCCTGAGGACGCTGTCCGTATTGTTCTCTGGCAAGTTGAATGTGTTCTAAGAACACACGCGGTGTCCTGAAATGTTCGCAAATAAACAAAATGTGGGTGTCCTGAGGACGCTGTCCGTATTGTTCGATGGCAAGTTGAATGTGCTCTAAGAACACTTGCGGTGTCCTGAAATGTTCGCAAATAAACAAAATGGGGGTGTCCTGAGGACCCTGTCCGTTTTGTTCGTTGTCAAGTTGAAAGTGTTCTAAGAACACTCTCAGTGTCCTAAAATGTTCATAGGGGGTGTCCTGAAGACACTGTCCGTATTGTTCGCTGGCAAGTTAAATGTGTTCTAAGAACACTTGCGGTGTCCTGAAATGTTCGCAAATAAAAAAATGGGGGTGTTCTGAGGACGCTGTCCGTATTGTTCTCTTGCAAGTTGAATGTGTTCTAAGAACACTTGTGGTGTCCTGAAATGTTCGTAAATAAACAAAATGGGGGTGTTCTGAGGACGTTGTCAGTTTTGTCCGTTGTCAATTTTAAAAATGTTCTAAGAACACTCGCGATGTCCTGAAATGTTCTTAGGGGGTGTCCTGAAGACGCTGTCCATATTGTTCTCTAGCAAGTTGAATGTGTTCTAAGAACACTCGTGGTGTCCGGAAATGTTCGTAAATAAAAAAATGGGGGGATCCTGAGCATGCTGTGAGTATTGTTCGATGGGAAGTTGAATGTGTTCTAAGAACACTCGTGATGTCCTGAAATGTTCGTTAATAAACAAAATGGGGGTGTCCTGAGGATGCATCCGTATTGTTCGCTGGCAAGTTGAATGTGTTCTAAGTACACTCGCGGTGTCCTGAAATGTTCGCAAATAAACAAAATGGGGGGTCCTGAGGATGCTGTCAGTATTGTTCGATGGGAAGATGAATGTGTTCTAAGAATACTCGTGGTGTCCTGAAATGTTCGTAAATAAACAAAATGGGGGTGTCCTGAGGACGCTGTCCGTATTGTTCATTGTCAAATTTAAAGTGTTTTAAGAACACTCACGGTGTCCTGAAATGTTCGTAGGGTGTGTCCTGAAGACGCTGTCCGTATTGTTCTCTGGCAAGTTGAATATGTGCTAAGTACACTCGCGGTGTCCTGAAATGTTCGCAAATAAACAAAATGGGGGGGTCCTGAGGATGCTGTCAGTATTGTTCGATGGGAAGTTGAATGTGTTCTAAGAATACTCGTGGTGTCCTGAAATGTTCATAAATAAACAAAATGGGGGTGTCCTGAGGACGGTGTCCGTATTGTTCGTTGTCAAATTTAAAGTGTTTTAAGAACACTCACGGTGTCCTGAAATGTTCGTAGGGTGTGTCTTGAAGACGCTGTCCGTATTGTTCTCTGGCAAGTTGAATGTGTGCTAAGAACACTCGTGGTGTCCTGAAATGTTCACAAATAAAAAAATGGGGGTGTTCTGATGACGCCGTCCGTATTGTTCTCTTGCAAGTTGAATGTGTTCTAAGAACACTCGCGGTGTCCTGAAATGTTCGCAAATAAACTAAATGGGGGGTTCTGAGGAAGCTGTCCGTATTGTTCGTTGTCAAGTTGAAAATGTTCTAAGAACTGTCGCGGTGTCCTGAAATGTTCGTAGGGGGTGTCCTGAAGACGCTGTCCGTTTTGTTCGCTGGCAAGTTGAATGGGTTCTAAGTACACTCCCGGTGTCCTGAAATGTTCGCAAATAAAAATGGGGATG
Source organism: Ambystoma mexicanum (assembly GCF_040938575.1). Classification (NCBI taxonomy): domain Eukaryota; kingdom Metazoa; phylum Chordata; class Amphibia; order Caudata; family Ambystomatidae; genus Ambystoma; species Ambystoma mexicanum. The sequence goes on along the minus strand of NC_090931.1, from coordinate 408,829,640 downwards.
TTCTGAGGACGCTGTCCTTATTGTTCGCTGGCAAGTTGAAAGTGTTCTAACAACACTCATAATGTCCGCGGACATTAAAGGTTTCCATAGGCCATAGTTGAAATGTTTGACTCTATGGGTGTGATATGCTGCGGTGTTTGTGGCCAGGGCATAGAGTGTTGGGTGCATGGCCATTTGGCCATGCACCCAACACTCTATGCCCTTGCCACAACCACTGCAGCATATCAAACTCATAGTTGCTTATAACTTTGAGTCAAAAACAAATTTATAAGGAACAAATTTATAAGCCACTATGGGTGTGATATGCTGCGATGGTTGTACTTATTATAATATACTTACTGTTTGGTTTTGTAACTGGAGTACATGTATTTCTTGTTCATTTCTGTGATAAAAGAAAATAGTGTTAGTATTAGTATTTTGTATTGACTTATTACATTGTATAATCAACAATTTTTTTTTGGATTGGACCCTCATATTTAGTAGAAGACAAAACCAGAGTACTGTGCAAATTGCTCAGTTTCTGTGTTTGTTGCTAAAATCATTGGGGCTGTGGGAGAAAAAAAAATCCATGTTGGATTAAAAAAAAAAACCTTTTTCTGTTATGCTACAGTTTATTTGTTTGTTTGTTTTCAGTGTTCACTTGTTGTTTCTGGCTAATGCTTTATACATTTGCTTGTTGCAGTTTTTTGGAGCAGTAACAAATTATTTATTTGTTTAGATATTGTAAAACTTTGGAGCAGTTAGATACCAGTAGGCATATTCTAACTGTCTATTTTTTGATATATTTTGGTGGTATTGATTTATCTGTTTGGATATTGTTAAATTTTGGGACAGTTAGATACCAATTGGTGTATTCTAACTGTCTATTTTTTGCTCTAATTTAGTGGTATTAATTTATCTGATTAGTTGTTGTAGAATCTTTGGGCAGTTAGATAGCTTTTGGAATATTCTAACAGTTTATATGTTTTTACTATACGTTTACTTAAGGTTTAAGTACAGTTTAGTCATAAAATTTTGGTTTTAAGAACATTAAATAAGCATTTGTAAGATTTGCTGATAATCTCTGCTTTAGAGTAATGGTACTATCATTACATTCAAACCATCCACATTTCTTTTTTATATATGCAGTGTAGTGCCCTGAATTGGTTGTGGCTCCTGCGTGGCAGATTATACCCATTGTTGTGAAGGTTTTCTTACAAAGTGATATTTGACCATGAGTGAATCCAGTCAGCTTGCAGTTGTTTTTGGTACCATCTGCTTTGTAACGTAGACGCATTAGTATTATGTATTTACTATGTGTTTGTATTACTAACGTGGAGAGATTAAACGAATTGCAGGTAGTACATAATCTACAATGGTTTGCATTTTCTACAAGTTGCTGAAATGGAATGGATTCACAATTTGGTATTGATATATATATATATGAAGCGTTCATTGGGGATTTCTTCTTGTGTCACATTGTTGCAGAGAGTGCATGTATGTTTCCACATGTATGAAATCTGGAAGATTTCATTTATAGGTATGTTTTTATTTTCCAGTACTTGTAGTAAGTACATTAGAAACTCTTGTGGATCTTCCTGTGAGTTTATGGTGAATTTAACCATTCCAGCACAGTAGTCCAATTGTTGTCTTATTCCATAAACACTATACGTGGTATCAGGATTGTTTGTTGCATTTCTGTGAAGTACTAACATTTGCAAATACAATTGGTCTGTACTGTGTAAGTAAATGTTGTCAACAATTGGTGGCAATTGAAATAGAACATTAATTGCTACATTTGCGTAGCAACTTACTCCAACTGTATTTGAGAGTTTAAATGTACCAGGTAGTTCTGTATCTGATTGATTTTGTGTTAGTTTGTCTTCCTTCTTTGATGAAGTACCTGGTTTACTTTCCCTAATGGGTTCTTTTATGTTTGTGGTACTTTATGAAGTTTTAGTTTCTTTTACTCTCTTTGGAGGATTTGCAGTGACATCCTGTTGCATTTCTGTTTGATTTAGTTTTCTTTTACAACGTTTTACTTTTTGGGGTACAGAATATGTGTTTAGATGGGGATGTATAGTGAGAGAAGTCTATTGTATTCTAAAATGCAAGGAATATCAGCGTTTACTTTACTTGCATCAAAGTTGATTAGAAATAGACCGTCAAGTGTACGTAAGCATGATAGTGCTACGTAGCTCATGCCTTCTTTAAAGACGGTGTTACCAATGTCTATCATTGCTTTGTCTAGGGTAAGACCTTGTGATTTATGAATGGTGATTGCGTATGCAAGAGTTAGAGAAAATTGTTCTCTGCGTACATACATGTCTTTGATGAGAAGGAATTGAGCTGTTGAGCGTCCTATCCTTTTTACTTCTGAAAGTTTGTCAAAGAGAATATTGACAAACTGAATTTTGTTGTCACGTGGGTATGCTTGAAAGCCAACAACTGTACCCAGTGCTCCATTAACTAGTCATTGGTCCACGTCAAGGTTACGTTTAAGCATTACTCTGCAATTTAAGGATAATTTTAATATCTTTTCCAATCCTGCTGTGTTTGAGATTGATTTTTCTAAACTATTTAGTCTTGTTGTGGCTTGTTCACACATGGGTAGTGTCATACCATGTACATCTAGTTTGTCTGTGGCGCTAATTTCCATTATTGGCTGCATTTCTTTACTTAACATTATTTCATTGAATTTGAAACAGCTTGCAAGAGTTGGCATTAAGGCCATACAATTGACATTTTTGTGGGCTACTTGTTCCATAACATCTGTAGCACATGATTTATCACCATAAAGTGCATGAATGTGCCGAGTATTCAATATTGCTTCTCATTCTTTAGAAAGTATACCAACTCTGATACTTTTTAAGATGTTGGCATAAGTGAGATCTGCAGATTGCCGCATGTTTTCTGGTAATTCTCTATTGCCGCATGTTTTCTGGTAAATTCTGATATTTGGAAATTGTGCCAAAGGTTGACATTTCCAATGCTGCCAACAGTTTTACGGCAGAGTTTGTGTCCTAATGTTTTAAAAATAGGCTTACCTTTTACTGGTGGCAATTGAAGAAGATCTCCATAAACAATAATGTGTTTTCCTGCAAAGAGCTCTTCATAGTTTGTTTTGAGTACTTCTTGTAATCTGAGGTGAATCAAAGCCAACATTAGGTTGGACACCATGCTCACTTCATCTATTAGAAGCATTTTCATTTGTTTCAATACTCTGCGTAGTTCCATTGCAGCTTCTGTAGAAAGATTTTTTATATGTCTAATTTGTTTTTGTGTTCTACTGGCAGGAGTAGTAATCGGTGTAAAGTGACACCGACTATGTAGTAGGCAGCTAAACCTGTGGGGCAGTGACAACAGCTGACAGTTTGTTGTTTGTCAATTGTTGAAGAAACTTACCTATGATTTTGATTAGGAATGTTTTGCCAGAACCAGCTTCACCACTGACGTACAATAGTATAGGTTTGTAATTTTGGCAGGTGCATTCTTTGTTTTCATGTTGTACACCATGTGCAATTTCTTTTGTTACTTCTTGAAAAATGCTACGTTGCTCATTGTTTAGTTTTGATTGTAGTATAGTTAAGTCTTCTTTGTCTTCATACTGACACATGGTGTTTTCTACTTCTATCATAGCTAATTCTGCCTCTTTTGTTATTATTGGCTCTCCCAGTGGTTCTTGGCTTCCTGTTACAGAAGGTTGACTACTGTCAGGAGTGTCCTTATCTAGTTGGGCCTGGAGTTCTTCTTCGTGTTGCTGTTCATTATGCAACATTGTTTTGTACTGTATAAAGTTTACATCAGTTATAGTGCTTTCATTTGCTTTGAAAGCATCTTCATAGGAGTCATAGATATCTTTTAACTCTTCTTCTTTTCTCCTTGGTTTAAAAAGTTATAGCAGGGACATGTAATATAGTTCTTTACGTTGAGGAGTTTTTAATGACAATTTGATATGATTAATTAAGCTTCGTTTGGTAAGTTTCACTAAGCTGCCTTCACAATTTGTCACTCTGTATCTAACTTTTTTTTCATCGGGTTTTATATTGTTGTATGTGAAGTTTTGGGCTATGTGGTATAGACACATGGTTTCCAAAGTGGTACTCCTGTTTGGGTAGTATGTTTGTGTCTTTGAAATTGTTCAATTTGTGCATGAAGATCACTATTTGTTGCTTCTGATGGAATTTCACAAGTGACATATTTTTCGATAAACTGTATAACAGTCGCATCACTGAATTGCCCAAATTTAGGAGCATATTTAATCCATAAAAGCATTTGGATATGTGGTGCTCATCTGGCTCATTATTCTTTTCTCCAAAAGAAGTGTTGAACTTCTCTGAGGGGAGGAACAGTTTTATTAGAAATACAGTGTAGCATAGCAATGAAGCCATGCTGGAAATATCTTGAAACATTAACAGGATCTAGAAAGAAAAGTTCTCCAGGTGTTAGTATATCTATGTTTGTTTTGTTTTTGTTTGATATGCGTAGGAAATCATGTAAATCTTCCCATGCATATTCTGCACAACTTAATGTAATAAACCAAGTGGGTGCGCTAAGGTTTCTTATCATGCAAGGTTCATCTCCGAGACGTTGGAACCAGTACTCTTTAGTACCACGCATGTTTGCTAACAGATTTGTAATGCTTACTTGTAAAACCTCATCTTGTTCTTGCACTTTTTGTAGTAATTGCGTAGCTGACATATTTTGAAAGTGGGTACCTGATTTCAATATGTGTTCAACTCCGGAACGTAGAGTTGATAGTTCACTTTCAAGTGGAATATGTATTTAACATTTTGTCTAAATCCGGTATCTTCAGAATACTTTCATAATGAGCGTTATTCTGATGCTGTTATCTGAATGGGTCTATCATCGTACCTTCCTCCTTTACCAGTAGGAAAGGGTAGAGGAAAAGCACATGCTTCTATACTATTTTCCCATAGGCTGATTTGTGATCCTTTGGTTTGTCGCATTTGGTACGTTTCTAGTGCATCATCTATGGTGTCATTAGAGTGTAATGGATGAATTATATAATGGTCTAACATATTGGATACTGTAGCAGGATATAGAAGTTCAAATTGACCAGTTCCTGGTGACCCTTGAATTATTTCAGTGGTTTCCCTTAAGTTTTCTTCAATATTAATTTCTTTGTAGTATTCATTATTGTCTTTTAGATATTGCAAGCTTGTCTAATTTTATGTAAGTCTACGAATTGTTGCCAAATTGTTTTGTCTTTTGTAGTTACACCATTTACTAAGACAACTAAATATTGCTCTGTTGGACATTGCACTCCCAGAGTGTGCACATTTTCTTTCAGATCTAATTGTCAATAAACTACTTTGCCACAAATGCCTTTCACTGATTCAGAGGGAGGTAATTTTGTTGTTTTTGGTTGAAGGCGTATTATTGCTTGAAATGGGTGCACTGATTTAGTTATGATGCTCTCATATAAATTGAGTTGTTGCATGGGTTTTGAGAGTGGTCTAACTCCAAGTTATTTGTGATAGCACATGAAGGAGTTTGGTTGTTGTCAAGTTTTGTAGTGCAGTAACTGCAAAGTATTAAGGGGTCGGTTTTTTCGTATTTGTGTTCTGCTATAAGGTAGAGAGCTAATTTAAACCATTTGGAATATCTTCATTGTCTTTTATTTTGTATGTTACGTCTACAGTTTTTGTGGTACTTTAATAAAAAGTTCTGTGGCAACACACACACACATGGTTTGGTACTTCAGCCGATGTCCTTTTACATTTTAGTATTTCATTTTTGTATGTGTGTAGTAGAAGGTTGCCATCTGTACAATTGTTGCTAGTTTGTTTTAAAGCTATTGCATTTTGTAAGTTGCTTTCACTTCCAAAATATGTTATCTGGATATGCTTTATTTCTTCGAGTAGGTCTTTGGCTGTACCATGTAGAAGATTGTTATTTAAATTGGCTACTGCTAAAGCAGGGCTTTTAGCATAGTACAGTTTATAGACTAGATTTCTTATAGTTGAATGATGTGTTGATATAATTCTAATATAATGGAAGGAGCTTTTGCAAATAGGTCCTGAAATTCAGGCTAATGAATGTCCTTGTAGTACTGTGTATTTGCACACTGGACAGGTATCCATATTTTGTATTAGTTTCATTTTGATTTTGTCTTTGCCTTTCACGTACTGATTGAGGACTTGCATAAAGACTTCAAAGATGGCACTGTTACACATTGATGTGCAAGGCCATTTGTATACTGGACATTCTGGTTCAGTCGAATGGAGATGTGATACTGAGTCATCTGGGGATATTTTTGTAAGCAGTATTTCTTGTTGCATTATGGTATTATTAAGTTTTTCATACCCTTGTGCACTGTTATGTATGGCAATTGTGTTTGTTTGCTTGTTTGTATGCTTCTTCATTGAAATACGGTTCTGTGCTTGTGGTGTGACTCCATCATCATTGGCCAAGCTCATTCAAAAAGACAAAAAACCTTCAAGTGGAAAATTGAGGATAACTGTCTTGATACAGTCAATTCAATAAGATACTTGGGAATTATCTTCAACAACTCAGTCCATGAACATCACTGGAAGGTTGACATGGTCAATCGAATGATTCAATTTAGCATCCAGTGTCAGCTGTTGAACAGAAGTTATACAAGTTTGGTCTAGCACCAGTCCTGATTTTCTATACCCAAAAGGTGGTTCCGGCAATGACCTTTGGATCAGAATCAGGCTGGAATATAGATGTTTCATTCTGGCACAAGTTGGAAGGAATCTTCTGGCGGCGTGTTTTGAAGCTTCCTACCTATATTTAAATGACTCAAATCAGACATGAACTCTCACTAAACTCTTTACATTCTCATGTAATGTGGAAATCTTTAACAGTATTTTGAAAGATGAATTTGTCTCCAATAGCGCCCGCTTTGCAAATTTTCTCTGCTACAAGCGAAACAGGAAATTGAAAACTTCTTGCTGAGTGGAAACAAATCATGCTGTCGATTCTTGCCGCTGTTGATCTCAACCTGAATGACCTGTTGCTGAGACCACAACAAGTCAAAAAAAAGTTTGAACAGTGGTGCTGGATATTGAATAATGATTTATGTCTTTCGAAGCCGACCACCTTAAATGCTGGAATAGGGGATCACAAGCTAAATGTGACAAGTAATTACTTAAAAAACTGCCCGTCCCGACATCATCGCGAGCAGTTTTTGAGGTTCCGCTTAAATGCCGTAAAAACAAAAGACATGATGTGGACCCGTCACTTTAAAGAAGTGAAAGGCAACATATGCTGCTTCTGTCATTGCAAAATTGAAACTTCGGAACATCTCCTTACTAGCTGTAAAGAAACTACTGCCAAATGGATGACGCACTTGGGAGGCTTCATTCCAGTGGACGGTATCAGTCGAGACTGGTGGTCTTATGCGGCAGCTGGGCATTGTATAAAATTAAGCTGTGCCGTAGTTGACTACTTGGACTCTTTACGTCTCGACACAAATTTTAATTGATATACATGTTTTAGCCAGTATGTTCTATGATGGCTTCAAGCTATGGTTACAGCACCATGGAATTCAGTTTAGGGAACTTTTTGGGAACTTTTTCTTTTTCTAGATAAATTGTAATAAAAGTCGGATGTCACAATGTTCTCATTGAGACATGACGGACTGGTGTTTCAATAAAAAAAATAAAAATAAAAAAAAGGCGTGACTCTATTCACCTCCACAGATATTTAAGAAGTTATTTATGTTGACATTCCGTTTACTGAGATGTCTTTTTTGTAATTTAGTATTGAGTTTTGTTAGTGGTCTCATTCTGTTTAACACTAAAATAAATAACTTCCTTTTGAGAAGGATTGCACTGTCTATCAAAGTTTCTAAGATTAATTTTCTATGGTAGGTTTCAAGGGTTGTGCATGATTTGTCTCCTCTTTTTATAAGATTCTGAAGGACTCTGTGGCGGAAAATGTTTGCTAAAATTATTTTTTTGGTATGGTTACTTGACACTACATAAAGATTTATAGGAGCAGTGTTAGCAGTAGTTGTAGTTGAATTCTTATTAATCGCTTTCTGTTTCGTTTTACATTTTGATAGAGGAGGCAAAGTTTCTGTACTGCAAGCTTGTTTTGTTTCACTTAATGACTGTATTAGCTGTTTTGTTTGAACTTTTTGTACACATTCTGCTAGAGACGGATGCTTATTTTGGACACTTTAATTTTCATTTGCTCTACTTCTGCGTTGCTGTATACGGACTTGCTTTTTGGTAGGCATTCTTTGGGGTCTGTTGAAAAAAAAAGAAGGTATGGGTTGAGCTGTTCTGCAATGTGTGTGTGCTGTGTGCATGTGTGTCTGAGTATGATGGTAAGGATGTATGTGGTGGTGTGTGATTGTGCATTGGGCAGCTACAACTAGTTAGGAAGGCTATTCTTCTATTTGTGTGTTACTATACTGCGGTTCAGATGACAGTAGAAAGTAAGCTAGTGGTGAGGAGTAGCACTAATACTAAAGCTAATGGTATAGAATTAAAACAGTTCTTTGTTCTGTAATACTATCATTCTAGGGGCTGAGTTATGTCATTTGTGGGCCAAAAAACGGGGATTTGTGTGCCATTCTGCCTGTTAATCCCTGTTTAACAAATGGGGATTTGTGGGCTGAATGGTGCACACATTTCCGTTTTCGGTGCACAAATTCCATGAATCAACCCCACAGTGTGTTTGAGTAACAGTAAGAATATTATGGTAGTATTGTACTTACTCTTTCTGTGTGGAATGAGCAGGTTTCTTCTGAGTTGTTGTTTGTACTTCAGATGCTGCTGTTTTTCAGGAGAGTGGTCTTCACTGCAATTGTAAAAGAAAGAAGTCGGTAATTTTGTGTGTTTATAGCACTGATGTTAATTTAGACATTGATTTGTATGTTTTTGTAGTAGTATTCTTCTTTCATATCTGAACATAGTGTGTGCATGCAGTTTCCTTTGACTATGTGTAGCCTTTATATTTTACTTAGAATATGTTAGTTCAACATGCTTTGCTAATGAGTAGAATACTAAGTGTATGAAACTCACTTGTTTTTTTTTTAAGGCTGTGTTATTGAATGTTAGGAGAAAGAAGAAATAATGATATATTTATTTTGCAATTTGTATAAGGAAAATGGCAGAAACTCTATAGAAAAGCATGGAATGTATGTATTTGTGAAGGTGTGGGTAATAAAGCTGAAGGATGTGATTTACAGGCAGTGGTGTTATTGCAGCGGGGAGCTTTTCAATGATAGTGTCAATCTGTGGGAGTGTATGAAGATGCATGACCTTATCCTGGCTGTGTGTAATTTTATAATACACTACTAAGTGTTTTTCTACAATTATACTGTTATTCCTCCCATCTTCTAATATTATAATTTTTTAATAGCTGTGTGTGTAAAACGAATTTAGATAGCAGACACGTTTGGAAGTGACAGTTGATTATAGGTGATGGGAAAAATAACAGTAAGTTCATTTTATAGGTTATACAGGTTAAGTGACAGTTACTCTGTTTATATGCATTCATAAGAGTTGTACATGTACTGTGCAGATAATATGCATACCTGTAGTTTGTATTCATGCATGTGGATATGCGTGCAGCTGCAAGTAGAAATCTTGGAGACTTGTACAGTAGTTTTTGTAGTAGGTGACTTCCAATTATATGAGACTTGTACTCAGAGCGATCAACAGGACATTTGAAGTGCTGAACTCTAATGATGGAGATGTAGAAGTCTTGGATGTGATTGGTGGATTGTTGTGTGACTGCTTAGCTGTATCCCATGAGGGAATGGCACAGACAGTGATGTGGAAACGGTAGAAGGGCTGTCTAAGAGTTACACGGCCCACAGACACCGCGGACACCGCGGCTGTCCTGGGACAGGGCGTGCCACATCCGGGTTTTTCAGCAAATCCAGCATGGAATGAGGACTATAGGGATCAGCCAATCAGATGTTGAGGTTGTAGATTTGTGTTTAAAGACACTGGCCCTCATTACGACCCTGGCGGAAATCACGGTGCTAAATGCACCGCGGAGCACGGCGGAAAGCTGCCGATAGCGCCATGGAGGTTGGCGGATTTTCCGCCCCATGCCGACCTTGGCGGGGCGGTAAATCCCCAATCCCCATTTTACCCTTCCCCATTCCCATTTTTGCCCCATAGGGTATAATGGGAGTGGGGAAGGCGTTAATTGCGCCACCGTAAAATACGGTGGCGTAATTAACATCAAGGTCCCGTAGCGCCATGGATTTCTCCGCCCGGAAAAACCAGGCGGAAAACGTTCCATGGCGCTACGGGAACTCGTAGTAGGGCGGACGGGTCCGCCGCAAATACCGCTGGCGTAAACCCACTCCGCCAGGGTCGTAATGAGGGCCACTGTGTGTAGTGAAGATGGCAGAGGTGGAGAAAGTCAGGGTGTTGGTGCTTGGAGATATGTTTGTGCATGGTTTATAGCAGTATGCTCAATGCAGCATGTGTCAAACAATTTTGATGTTAAAGGAGTGGAGGGGTTGTGGAGCACTGTGTCTGATTGCAATGTACAGCGAATTGTACATGTTTGTGAAGATATGGGCAGGATGAACAGTCCCATATGGTAGTTTTGCACTATGGTGCTTTCCATTTGGGCAATGCCAGTGCCCCTACTTTGTTGGCAGATTTGGAACACTTGGTTCAAGCAGTAATGAACATCCTTCCAAATGCCAAAGGAATTTTTTCTGGATTAGTACCTAGGGTAATATGGGACAATAGTTCTGTTTTTTGTCCTCAGCAAAACATTGCTAGGTGTGTAATCATCTGAGGCATGTGTGTTTTCATGCTTAGAACTTCTATGTTCTTCTTTAATAATGAGAATATTGATTCCAGTAATTCTGTTTATTTTAAAGAAGATGGCATTTCTTTATCTTTTATCGGAAATGCCATTCTGTTTTGGAATGTAAGGGTTGCTTTGGAGAAGGTTATGTGAATATTTTAGGAGTAAAGTAAGAAAAAAAAAGAAAAAAATATACAAAATAACAGGTGTCTGTCAAGCATCTGCAAAACCCTCCAAAAAACAGCTCTTCTAAGTGCCAAGCTCAAAGGGGAAATGGGGTACACTATTTGAATTTACATTCACCACGCTCAGAATTTTCGGTATGTCTGCGGACATGGCGGTAGTCTGCGGACAGCGCGTATTACATTTGGAGATTTTGGGGTGGAGAGGCATGCAAATGAGAATGAACAGAGCAAGGGATTGGTCAGTAAAGTTTACTGGGTGTGTTGTGTAAGGAGAGAGTTTGTCAGAAAGTCTTTTTCCTGAGAGAAGAACAGATAGCTATGGCTGTGTGTTTCAGAAAACAGATTAAATGGATTTTGGGAGACTGCTGGATACATTGGTTGGAGGTGCAGGCAGAACGCTGTGGAGTAGCTGTAGATCTTGGATTCCCTCATGTGGAAGTGCACTGCCATGGAGTGCTTGGAATGAAGTGGCTGTACTTGGTACCTCTCTGTGCTACTTTGGAGACAGAGCATCATCCAGACATAATTATAATTCATTGTGGAGGGAACAGTTTTGGACATGTGTCTGGAATTGTATTGCAATTTCCAATGAAAGAAGGACTTGGGAAGGTCATGGACATGTTTCCAAATTCCCAAGTAATTTTTTCTCGTATTGCGCAAAGACAAATGTGGCTGCGTTCTTCTTCATTTGGTCCACAAAGGGAGAAAGCGAGGCACAATGTCAATAAGGCTGTTTGTGCCTTTCCAAGAGATGTTGGCATGTCCTCTTTTTACAATTAAAATATTATGTTTCGTAGAACATTCATTTTTCGCAGAGATGGAGTCCATCTCACTTATGCTGGCAATCAGATTTTTCTGAGAAATGTACAAACATTTGTGCAACCTTTTTTGGAATTGCAGCCACCCATTTTGCAGTAGGTGTTGACCATTTCAAGTTTTTCAAACACAAAAAAACCCCACCAAAAGTCTCTTTTCAGACACACCACTTCCTCCCAGAGAAAAGTGCAATGGTTTTGCTATGGCAGCACCATAAAATTTTAGATGTCCGCGAAATGTCCGTGGACTTCTAAAAAATGTACAGGGCCCTACACCATTTATTTGCCACTTCTACTTTTAAACTGTGAAAAGCGGCTCTGAAAAGAGCCTTTTTTGGGGGATTTTTTTTTTTGTTTTTTTACACAGGAAACACTAGCAGAGGAGGGGAAAGGAGGGTAAGGAAGGGACACCAACTATGGGGATAAGAAAGGGCAGGTGGAGAGAGGAATATGTAGGGTGGGTCTTACTTAGGTAGGTAGCAGGTCTTCTGCTGCTCCATGACCACAGTCTCGAAAGCACTTTGAAAACTCTCCCCCCTGCAGAGTACTGCATCGCAGTACATACACAATATTGTGACCCTCGAAAGGTAAGGGTAAACAGCATTGTGAATGGCCTGTGAGGCAGCTGGAGGGATGCGCTCTCCCACAGGAGTGTCTCTTGTGGTGAGAGGAGCGGAAACAGAGGATGTGGTAGAGGAACTCAACCTACTATGTTGATCACAAGGTACAACCTTGCGAATGGCCCCACCGTGGAACGACCTTAGGTGTTGCTTCATGGATGTTGTACCAAAGCTGTACAAACCAGGCTTCCCACGACTCAGCGCCATTTTGCACTGGTTGCAGGTGACCTTGTTCGCATGTGCTTTTGGTACGTCACCATGAATGGTAAACAACAGCCACACCCAAGACTCACGGCAAGTGCTGGTAGTAGGGACTTCCACTACCTCATCCTCATCATCCTCTTCATCCTCCTCCTCTACATCCTCACGCATGTTCCCCTCTGCAGGCCCTTGGGGAGGTTGTGGTGGTGGAGGGGTTGGGGATGGTGCTTAGGCAGATGTAGCAACAGCAGCCATGGATGCCATCAGAGTTGATGAACAATCTCAGTAAGAGCCGCAAAGGCAGCAAAAGTCAATCTGCAATAGCCAGAAGCACAATGAAGATCATCTCTGGGGTGTGGCCTTTTATAGGAGTGCAGGGGCGTGCTCCGCAGACAGCCGCGCTGTCCACAGACAGATTGAACACCCCAAAAAGACTGAAAAAGTTCCAAAAAGTATGTAGAAAGCCAGGGCCATTGTCTGGGACATGTGCACTGGTAAATTTCTACCATAAAATACTTTGGATTGCCTGAAAAAGTACTTTTAAAATGTTCAGGGACCTGGACAGTGTCCGCAAATCAGGACACATGCTCAGTGTGGATGCGGTCACATGATGACGTCACGAACACGTCCCCGAAGGGAATGGGTGTCCGCAGGACACCAAATGCACAGGAACGGTCATGCGCGCGGGTATTCTACGGACAGTGTTCGGGTCCTCAATCTAATTAAAAGTACGACACAAGTGAGACGGACAGTTACGGACAGGCACGATGTTCATAAGACTTATGGGTGTGGTGCGCATGTGCGTAGATGTTCTACAGACAGTACAGACAGGTATAGTGTCCTTAGAACACCCTATCATTTGGTTAAATTGTGAACATTCTAGACACAAGGTGTGTTCTAAGAACAGTTCTATGCTGCTTGCAAACAGTACGGATAGGTATAGTGTCCTTAGGAAACCTCCATTCTGGTTAATTACGGACATCCTGGTCATCGTGTGTGTTCTAGGAAAAGTTCCATTTTGCTTGCGTACAGTACGGACAGGTATAGTGTCCTTTGGGCACCTCCATTTTGTTTAATTACGGACATCCCGGACACCGAGTGTGTTTTAAGAGCAGTTTCAACTTGCTTGCAGACCGTACAAACAGGTATAGTGTCCTTAGGACACCACCATTTTGGTTAATTGCGGACATCCCGGACACCTGCGCTGTCCGCGGACATCCCAACTGTCTTTTTAAAAGAAATAAGATACAAAGGACTGAATTAAAAGACACACAATATTTGTTTTATTATTTACAGATATAAAATTTATGAAAGAGAGGGGGAAGCAGAAACTGACACAAATACAGGGGAATTAGGGGTTCGGAGAGGATGGATGGGAGGGGATGTCATCAATGACATTTGTGATGTCATCTTTGATGTCCTGGGTGCTAGTCTTAACAATGCACGTTGGTGGTGCGAGTTATGGTTGCTTAGCTTATCATAACTAGCGAATTTCGGGGGGTTTTCGGTTTTACTTTGAAACATAACATCCCTTTAAGTTTTTTTACTGAATTTCATAGGTTTTTAATAGCGCAACTTAACCATAAAGTCCCTTTAACAAAGTTTTTTTGCTGAATATATATATATATATATATATATATATATATATATATATATATATATATATATATATATATATATATATATATATATATTTGGTTGTTGAAGGCTGAGAAAAATATGCTTTAAAGAGTTGCAAGAGTTCAAAAATTCAAATACAACATGTAAAGGGTCAGTGACATGCATCTCAGAAGGATTTAGATGAGCACTTTTATGTCACCATGGATATAAAGGATTCTTGAATGTACACTTCATCTTAATGTAATAAAAGTACAACATGTTAGTAGAAGAATTGATTTTTTATAAATTGCTGCATCCTGCAGAACAGACCGGTAGACCATATTGAGGCCTGAACACAGCCCATAGGGTCAGAAGTGAGTTTCTGCTTGGCAGGCTAAAGGGATTTACTGTGCCTCATTACGAGGCAGGCACTCCTGTAATGAAGGGTGCAGGTACGGGACCGGCACCCTTCATTACGTGATGCCCTATTACGAGGTTACGTTTGCGGGACCCGGTAAGGACGCCTGGTAATTCCAGGCCTCCTTAGCAGGTGCCGCAAGGGGACCAGGGACCTAATATTAGCTCCCTCTCGATTCCCATTGAGCCCTATGGGGGTTCAAATGGGAATGGTGATGGGTTTTCCCAATGAGGATTTACCGGGTCCTCCAAGGTTAGAATAGCCCGGTAAGTCCTCATTGGAGGAACCAGGTACTGGAACCCGGTATGGCTGCCTCCATACTCGTAATGAGAACCACTGAATCTCTCAACAAGATTCAGTGTTCTCTGGGAGGCTATCAGGCACAGTATTCCTTACACTTTTTCTTTGTGGATTATGTTAGGCTGCAAGAATAAGCGTTTACAAAGCAATCCACAAACTCTTTGAGAGGATTTTGGAGGAGCTTGGTGATTATTTCTGGCAGTGCATTAAATTACCATCAATTTCGATCCCTATTAACCGCCATTTCTCTGCTTGTGTGTTTGTTAGTCCACCATTGCTGGCTTTCCCTTTTACCCTTACTTTCCATAATTATTTAAACAAAAAAAAATGAAAACTCATGCGACAGGCCATAAATGAGTCTCGTTTTCACACAAAAATGGGGAGGTTGCCTAGGTTTTACAAACAAGTGGTACTACAAAAGAGAACAGCTTGCATTGTTTAAGTGTATTTGGGTTTAAAGGCAAGGTTATTGGAAACACATGGAAGACTATGAATGAGATATGGCTATACCTTTTGACAAAGTGGGTGTTTAGTCATGGCCTCTATGTGATCTGTATTAACAGTGTGAGGGTAGGGCAGGGACATCAGACGTCACATTGAGTGGTAACACATGGGAACTGGGATACACTCATTTTATTTTTTATTCGGAATAATTGCAATACTATTTTATAATAATGTTCACAGTTACAGAGCGGTTGTATTTGCATATAAAGTATGCCTTGGTCTTTTACTTTAAAAGCTCTCTGTGACAAATCACATGCATTATAATCTTGGTGAGCTGGTAGGGAACAAAGCAGTGTGTTATACCATGCTATTTGATTTTTTGATGATTTCTAGCTCTAGTGTGGTGTGGATGGCAGAGAGAGAGTTTGTTCCCTTCCCATTGTTTGCTGGCACACATATATGTACTTTTAAACACAAACACTCCTGGAACTCATTGAAGCCAGTATCAGGAACTCCAAAATCACATAACAGAGCCTGTAGATAGAGGGAAGTGAAGATTTCACAACATTAGTGTACTAGATTAAAAGGTCAGGTATGTCTCTCCTCCACTTACAATTATTTTGGGGGGAAACCGAGGTCACTATACCAATAGTTGTCTTTACACTTGAACTGCTGTAAATTTAGTGTTGATTTGTAGCTGAGTTTGTTTGGTGAAATATTTGTGTAACTTTAGAAAGAGGCAATCATCTTTCCCACCCCTCTACCAAAGTTGCCTTGTGAAAGCCATGTGATAAAAGATGTATTTTCATGTTTTATGTCTTTACAAAGATGCATCCTTGAATCCTTGAGGTCTCACATCTGGAAACAAAACTACTTTGGTGTACACTTCATCATCATTACATTTTATTTGAATTGCGCCATGACAATTCATTAAAGCACAGAAAGTGATAAACACATGCAACAATAAAAACAAACAAAAGAGAATATGAAAAAAGGAACAATAAATTAGCCATCAAAGTGGGTCAGTGAGATAAAAACAATGGGCTCATCATGACATGTCGCGCCTAGAAACACATGTGTACAGGCGCGTTATAAATGACTTATCATATGATATCATATCATAAGTTTCAGCGTCTTGGATCCGAGCCAGAGTGGATTTCTAAAAAAGACATTCAGGGCGGAGTTTATCCACAGCTCTGTGCTTGAAACTAGATATTATAGACCAGGAGGCCTTTCCTTACATTAGTATACTTCAAAATTGGAATCAAATGATGAGCATATATATCTTACCTTGGGCATATTAAAACAAAATGCAGACTTTTTTCAGAATTGTTGACATAAAGGAGCAAGAGCATGTGTAGCTACTCCAGGTGGCAAACTATGCATTAAGTGGCAGCAAATTGAAACAAAGCCTAGTCAGGACCCAGCGTTCATGATTGTGCATTGTAGAACTAAGCTATAGCTGAATGGCATTAGTCGAAATAGCCTGAAACTCTATAGGTTTTTAAATGTTTCATGATTACTGGAGAAGAAGGATGTGCTTCCGACCATCGAGGCACACGCACTGCAAATTCCAATTCGATTGGCACCAGTGGTTTAAAAAACACTTTGACGATGGCTGCTGCTGTGCCCTGCCTGCCTTCACCAAAAGGTATGGGAAGCCATTCGGCAGCACCATGCATATCCGATTGGATGTCTCCCACAGCAAATCCAGAGGTCAGGGAGAGCCATGAAGTGAAGCTGGGCCCAGACCAAAGGCCCGGGTCCAAGGCCCTTGTCTTTGCTTCAGCATTCCTGGAGAAGAAGGATGTGCCTCTGACCATCGAGGCAACAGCACTGCAAATTCTAATTCTAATTGACACCAGTGGTTTAAAAAACAATTTGAAGATGGCTGCCTCTTCGCCCTGCATGCCTGCCCTCACCAAAATGCATAGACAGCCACTCTTCAGCACCATGCACTCTGATTGTATGTCTCCCGCAGCAATTCCAGAGGTCCGGCAGAGCCGTGAGGCAAAGCCGGGGCAAGACCAAATGCCCTTCTCTAAGGCCCCTGTCTTTGCATTTCTGCCCATGGCTGCCAGCCCGAAGGATGTTCCCATGCAACACTTGGGAGCTATGTAAATCCGTTGATTGTGACCACAGACCTTTCTCCCGCACGTCAGGTCTACAAATTCAACTTCTCCGGTAAGAGGTGCTTGTGCCCCTCTTACATCCAGTCAAAATTGCTCAATTGCACACCCCTGGTCCCCTCTGGGGGTTGCCATGTCCAGTACCCACTTGGCCTACTCTTCACCCTTCCCCCATGAGTCAGTAAGACTCTCTGGTCGTTTCTCATCCTGAAATATCTCCATCGCAATAGCCTTCCTGTTTCCCGCTATCTTCCTGCCTGCCTCCAGTGTGTAGGTATTTTCACACTCTTTGGACTGTTTAGAGCCACTTGTCATTCTGGAAATTTATACTGTCTATAAATCTATGCTCACTCTCCTTATTTGCATGTACACGAAACCAGTAGCATTCACATTTTCTGCTCTAAACTTCGCACAGTCATGCAGTACTGCTTGCTGCTTTCTGCATGCCCTGCTTGCTGCTGCTCCACAGGCCCTAAACACCCTGCCATGCTATGTTAGTGAAGTATTCTCTTTTATTTGTTGTAATGCTCTTGTTCGCGTCTCTCCTAATTTGTCTATCGAGGTCCTGTGCGCCTCAAATGCCATGCCTTGTTATGCCATTGTTCTGCTTGCATTGTGGCACTTTCATGACTTTAATGATGATATCTCTATTCTCACCATTGCTGTTTCGCTCGCCACCAGGTTTCCACCCTCCAATGTATTGGATTAAGTGCATCATCACGTTGCAATTATGCTGATACCACCTTATACACTTTGCCCACCAATTGCTTCTCATGGCCCCAATATGTTGCCTTACATTATTACTGGACTGTCACTTAACTTCTCCTAATCTACCGGCCTTGACTCGGCAGCCTGTGCTGTGCATTGCACCAATTTTACCAATTTCCTGTATGTTTACCTGTAACGCTGATGCAGCCCCTAGTACCAGGAGGTGTGGCTTTTCTAGAGCGTGCACCCTTACCTATTTTGTCTGAAATTATAACCTGTAAACTACTCATGCCTATATATCTGATGCAGCCCCCCCATACCATGAAGTTCGGCTTTTCCAGAGCATGCACCCTTACCTATTTTGTCTGAAATGATAATCTGTAACCTACGTACTCCTGCATGCCTGTTGCAGCATGCCCGTACCACGAGGCACGGCCCTGCCAGTTGCTTTTAAGAACCACTTGTATTTTGAATCTGTATACTTGTATTTGTAACATGTATATGGAGTCTTGCCCTTTGAAAAATGTCACGTCAAACTTACTGTAACTGGCGCCCTGATGCCTGAGGGTTTGGTGCACTGCTATTAATGCAAAATAAATGTTGTGCCAGCCAATTCCCCTATTTTCCCAATAGATGATGTCCAGCTTTATGGTTAACTGTTTGATTTCCAGTTTGGAAGAAGAAAAGCTGGAAGACCACATATTGAGCACACTCACGCCAACTAGGCTCTTTAAAACATGGCTGCAATATGGGATTTTTTGGGAGGAACATTATGTGATCTACAATGATGTTAATTAATGTTAGGGTTAAAGATTAGAGCATGAAGATAGCCACAATTATTATAATTATTATTAATTATTAGCTTAAGTGGTGTGCTCAACCAGGATTGAGAGATCAGGTTAATACCTCATAAAATATACACTTTGAAGCACAGTGAGCAATTTGTTAGACCTAATATTCTGCAGCAAAATTGGTTTTCCACCACTTGCAATGTATGAGGGTCATCATAGCCCCAAACCTCTGTGCCATATATGCTGATAGCTTTAGGGTGGCCGTGTAGATTTCCATTATGATCCACAGAGACTATCCTCCAAAGACAGAAACAAACTTGCTAAGAGCAAACGTACTTTGGGTCATCTTCCTGGCAACAATATTCAAGTGTGAGAGACCCCTTACACTTTTATCAAAAGTTACCACCAAGAAGGTAAAGTGGTCTTTCTCTGAGTTATTTTTGCCTGGCCCCGTGGTGTAAATGAAGCACTTTTTTGGCTCTCGCTGGCTAAAAACTGAGAACCATGGAGTTGGCCGTATTTACTTTTAAAACCAGACAGGCCATAACATTCACATATCTTGTGATCGATTTGTGAAAGTGAACAGGGTGGACTTGCGATACGGGCCACATCATTGGCAGAGGTGAAAACGGGTGTTAATTTGGACCCAAAGCGAGGGACGTCCACTTGGCCCTAGAGCAGTGCACTTTCGAGATTATTAGTATGTAGGGAGAATAGCAGGAGCGCTAGAGACCCACCCCTGCCTATCTACCTTAATACATATGGAACAATCCCCCAGCTGGCCTACTCTCACTCCTGCTCGATTACGTCTCTGGAGCTCTGCCGGGATCCTAACCATATATTCCGGAATGCCATGTTCAAGAAGGACCATACAGAGCTTTGTCCTATTGACAAAATCAAAGGCTGTGGATCGGTCCATTTAGGAAAAAGACAAAGGGAATAAAGAGGTAAATGTGATAATTCATTGCGAGGGGAAAATAAGTTACCAGGCCACTTGAAACAATGGGATCTGTGCTCTGAACAAGCAAGTGAGATATTTTCAACATGCTATTGTGTTTTGTAAGACCTTAACCAACATAGAGTTTACATCAACAATTATTATGCAGGTGGTATTGCAATAAAAGATAACGTGGTGCCATTGGTCCTCTAAAAAGGGTAGGCCATAAGAGCGAGATTTATAATGACAAGTGAGATGAAGTGGCATTAAGAACAATGTTACCGCACATGCCAAGTCAGCAGACACTCAAATGTGGTACAAAGGGCCCTCGAGCAGTGCACTTTCAAGATTATTAGTATATAGGGAGAATAGCAGGGGCGCTAGGGACCCACCCCTGCCGTACACTCCTATCTACATATGTATGGAACGATCCCCCAGATGGCCTACTCTCACTCCCACTCGATTACGTCTCTGGAGCTCTGGCAGGATCCTAACCATATATTACAGAATGCCAAGTTCAAGAAGGACCATGCAGATCTTTGTCCTATTGACAGAATCAAATGCTGTGGATAGGTCCATTTAGGAATTCATGTCTATGCTAATGTTGTTTCAGAGAAAAATTGAGTCGTCTTGGAACTTCAATTCTTTAATGTGGTATAGATTGAAAATAAATTCAAACTTTACACATATTACAAATTACAAACATACATAATTCATAAATATACAAAAAGCATGAATTAATAATCATATAGCATAAAATCAACTAAAAAGGACAATTAAACAACTTTCCTTAAGCTATTTACATACAAATTCAAATCCAAGTGTACTACATAAGACAGCCTGCATAAGGATGTAATTAAATTGAGTATTTTTAGGCCTTAAACAATATCTATCTCATAAAGAGTACTCAGTGTATTCCTTGATACCCCTACTGTTTGGAATAGTTACATTCCACGGGCCAGGCTAATTTCTACCTGTTGCCAAACGTTATATAATGCAATGAATAAATGCATATTGCAGGTGTTAGTGCAATAACGCCAGAATGTTATTTCGCATATAGTTTTAGGGTTGTGCGCAAATTCGCCCAGATAGCGTAAGATTGTATTCTTCAGAGATAGACATTCCGTAAGAAGATGTCTAGCTGTCTCCAGACATTCTGAGGATTTACACAGACGGCATATACGCTCAGCAACCGGGATATTATCCCATGCTCCTCTGATGTACAGAGTAGGCAATTGCTCCAATCGGAACAGTATAATGAAGCGTCTAAGTATTCTGGAGGGGCATAGATATAGATAGGCTTGTGGTTTCATAAAATTAAATAATCTATATTTCACAAATTGATGTGTCTTCAGGCTCCCTATATGTGTCAAATTCTCGAGCCAATCCCAGAGGTCTACTTTTTTCCTTAGCGCATTTAGGGTTTCCTTGGTGATAGTAGCCCCTCTATGTGTCCATCCAATATCTGCAAGGAATTTGGTCATGTCTTTATGTAGGGGAGAAGAAGTGTATTTTTTGGTCACCTCCTGATGTATCACAGTTAGTAAGGGGTTCATAGTGCCACCTATCATCTTAAGGTAAAACCCTGCTATTTTCTTCAATACCATAGCCTTCAAAGAGGGAAGGCCCAGTTCAAGTCTAATCAGGGCCATAGGTACCCCAGGGGATAACCCCAATATCCGTCGCCAGAACTTGCCCTTCAGCACTTGCAGCCATGCTAGGTCTAATGTGTGCAATGACTCCAGGCCATATATAATCATGGGGGCAAACACTTGGATATAAAGGTGGCGCATTCCCCAGAGGGTAAAGCCACCCTGCTTGTTTGTGAAGGCAGAAATAAATGCAATAGCTTGCATCGCCCTAGTAATGCGACCCTGTCTGCATAGTAAGTAATCACCAAGGGGCTCAATTTCGACTCCAAGATAGCGATAGGATGGAGCATAGGGTATAAGATTATGGTGTACTATCAAATTTACTCGCGATACTCTTCTTCTCGTAAATCTAAGGACTTTTGTTTTGTCTATATTGATGGTCAATCCGTTTATCCTGGCATAGTCCCATAGGGCAGTAGCGGAACGCCTCAAACCACCTATGGTATTGTCAAATACAACCAGATCGTCCACATATGCTAATACAGCACACGATGCATCACCAATTTTAGCAGGGCAATTGTCAACCTCAGCTAATACTGCAGGAATATCATACACATATAGATTATAAATAAGGGGAGCAGTGACACATCCCTGCTTTACCCCCCTATCTTGGGACACATTTCTGGTCATATTTCCGTCCTGATCTAACCTCAGGCGCACCGTAGTATTTTGATGGAGTAATCTAAGGTAGTATAATAACCCAGGCCGACATCCCAATTTCTCTAGCTTAATCCATAACCTCTCCCGTGGGATGGAGTCAAATGCGGCCTGGAAATCGATGTAAAGAGCGTACAACGGGGGCTGCCCCTTACTAAGCGCCCGTGTTCAGAGTATTTCCATGACCAAGAGGTTATGTGAGGTGGAAAAATCCTGTCTAAAGCCACATTGGAATCTGCTGAGTATTTTGGCATCTTCTACCCATTTCTGCATCTCACAAATCAACAGTGAGGCAAAAAGTTTACCTGAGATATCAAGCATGGATAGAAGCCTGTAGTTAATAGGGTCAGAACGGCTGCCTTTTTTGAATACAGGAATAAGAATCGCTGTCTGCCAGGACCGGGGGATTATCCCCTGCACTAGGATCTTATTGAATAGTAAAGAGAACAAATCGGCCCAAAAAAGAGGGTGGTTCTTAATCACTACGTTAGCTAGCCCATTAGGGCCAGGGGCTCTGGAGGACTTGAAGGTAGCTATTTTATTCAGTATTGCCTCTGCTGATACATCGAAAGGCGGATGGATAGGAGCCCTCTCCAATACTCTGCTCATGGGTTCCACTCACCCTGAATTTCAGATTAGTAGGAATTGTACCCATGTCTCCTCACATATAGGGTTAGTTAAAGGGCCTTTTGCCTTCTCTCTATTCTCATTGAGTAATGACCAAATACTACGAGAATTTCTCGCACAGATCGTTTGTATCAGCCACTGATATCTGGTATTTTTCTCTGTTGCCTTAATGTTCTTAATATTCGCGTTATAGCGGTTTTTGATATTTCTTAATTTTTCGCGGTATAAAGCTCCCGATAAGTTCATGTGTTTCAGGCCTCTAATTGACTTTCTTAGCCCTCTCTTGGCATCCCTGATTTCCCTATTAAAGGGAAGTATTGCACCCCCAATTTTTAACATATGTTTTTTATTGACCGTGGCATGCTGACCTGAGAATCCCGATATCCAGTCTTCGATTTAATTTGCCGTCATAAGTTTGAAGTCACAGAAGCCCCGCTCTACGATGAATTCCAGAGCTTCTGTGGCCAATCTTATGTTCTTCTCAGACCACACTATTCTAGATCCTGCCTGGTTAGCTTGGATGATACCCATGTTAGCAGGAGAGGGAGATGATATAGGTATACTAAATATACACTGTAGCGATGCGTGGTCGCTCAATTTATTAGGCTTGACTATCATATTGCTTACTCTGCTCTGCATCACGGGGCACATGAATATATAATCTAATGTGCTCATTGATGACCCACTCGCCCATGTGTGTCTTCTCGGCCAATCTCCTGAAGTACGGCCATTGATCATAGCCATATCCCCGGCTTCAAACAATTGCAGCCAGCCTAATCCTTCGGCCTCCCTCTTTCCATGGGACATCCAACATCTTTCATTGAGATCAGAGTTAGAAGATATAAGAGTCTCGTCCGTCATATGGCAATTAAAATCACCCATAACCACCACCGCAACATTGCCCGTTCTTAGCAGCCATGTAGACAATAGATCTTGTATTGCCTCTTGCAGTGAGTCCCGAAACAATTCTCCTGGAGGGTTATACAGATTAATTAAAAGGAACCTTCCCGAGTCATTTTCCTCATGATATTCGACCTCTACTGCCAATAGCAGCTAATCAGATTTGCATTGAATCTTTCGGGACATAAACATGTTCGATACCCCCGTGAGTAAACCACCGTATGGACGCCCCTTGCTGCCCCGTTTAGCAAACGCTTGATGTATAACAAAACCATCTAACAGTAAAGGGTCGAGAGACCATGTCTCTTGTAGACATATACAACTATGTTGGAACAGTAAGTCTACTGAGCCTTCCAACCTCAAGAGATGGGAAAAGCCTCTGCAGTTCCAAGAAAGTAAAGACAAACATCAATGGTCCTGTAGCAGTTGCGGGATGGATTCTAAAAGTGACTTCAGGACTTGCTGTATTTCTTTTAACGCAGGATTGTCCCCTAGTCCCGATTTGAGCACATTAGCCACAGGAGCTGTTACCATAGTGTTCTCTGGATGATCCGAGGGTACCTTCTCCAGCGGGTCCACATCAATGTCAATGTCCACTGCATTCAGATCTTCTTTGTATTTTCTGATGAGTTGCGCCGTAGTCGGAAAAAATGCAATGTAAGGCAGAGACATTAGGGTTGGGGCCCGACAGGGGTTCTACAAATAAGAAATCCTCAGATTTTAGGACACGAAGTTGAGGTATGTGATATAATCTTGTTAATAGCTCCGAGCGTGATAACCAGGGATTTTTGCCGCTTGGGTACAAATTCTTAATGAAACAGATACGGTTCGTATTTATGTCTTACACTTCCTTCTTCTGGTCCAATGGTAAGGGCTCGGTAGGTTCTTCCACCGCCCGTTTTTCAGGGAGAGGCTCCGGCTGCATATGTATACTGGTTTCCAACTCAGGCTCAAAGGTCATAACTGAATCATCATCTGGGTCCATTTCCATTGTCTTCTCTTCTGGTATCAGCCAGTCTATTAGTGGTCCCTTAGCCTTTGCCGCCCTTTGAGCTGCTCTCACAAGTCTTTTCCTGGCCTTTTTTGAGCGGGTCTCAGGTGCCGGTTTGGGCACTGTTATAGGTGGTTGGGCCCCTTTTGCAGCTGACTTGTTTTTAAGTGCCTTTTTTGCGAGTCTTCATTGTTTCCGTGAGGGAGGGCACCGGGGGTTTTGCTCATGCTCTGGATCATCAGCCTCCACAGGGATTTCCTCAATTATGCTGTCACTATTGGGCACATATTGTGCTTCATCCCCCTCCACCACATCTTCCTGCTCGTCAATCTCCTCGACTGTCTGTAAAGCATCAGATAGATTCATTTCTGCCTCTTCTCGGAGGAGATCCTTTTGCTCTAAGGCCAGTGTGATGGTGTTAGTATTGGCCAAAATATGCCCTGACATTTGTAGGAATATTTTAAGGGCAAATTGGAGAGCAGCCACCAATGATTGTAGCTCAGTTATCTGTAATGAGCTTGGCTGTGATTCGATATTATCTTCCATCACATTATCCGGTTCGTCCTCCATTGACGCCATTACCAGATTTGGAGAAGCAGACAGACGTCTGCTAATTCCCCCACCGGTATGCACCCCTGAGACACTATTCATGCTGTTTTCTTTTAATGGCGTTATGCCACCGAGTGACCTCAGGGGCGTTTGTGTTCGCATCCCTCTCTGTATCGTTAGACAAAGGTCTAAGAGGGAATTATTGTCTATGTCGTCGAAATTGGAGGTATTTAAAGAAATGCCGCCACTCTCTATCGGTGCCGGTGTTTCCTCAATTACAGTGGAATTTGTGGCCAGGGGTGGGTTCACAGGAAAGAACTCAGTTATAGCCCCTTGCGCCACCGGGATAGCATATTTGGCATTCTTTTTGGATTTGCTCCCTTTCTTGTGGGATTCCTTGGGTTCCTTTATGGGTTGAGATTTATTTTTACGTAGATTATAAATGGAGTGGGGTGTTCTTCTTCCCCGCTGCATGTCTACGTTATGGCTCAATTCACTTCAAGAATTTATTTCCCGAAGGTGCAGGTCAGTCCAGGCAGGTAAGGTAGTAAGGGCTGCTGCTAGAGGACAGGAGAAGTTTTACCTCTAGAACCGCTCTGGTGAGGTAACTATGTGGTATTCCCCACCTTTTACTGGTTCCTCCCCCCCACCAGTATAATGACCTGGGGAACTTGCAAGCCCGGATCAAAGGCTACAGCCCACAGTCTCCGGTAGAAGTTCACAGTTCCCCTTCTTCTCAGGGTCCACTCCAAGCCCACTTCAAGAAGTGTCACAAGAAGCCACAGGGAGCCACCGTGCCGCGCTGTATTACAGCAGGGGAAGAAATTCCACGTCTGTACACTGCGCGGCTAGCTTCCGCGTGCTTTCGTTCTTCTGGCTCCAAACCCGCTTCTCACTTTTGGGCTGCCAAGTCAGCCCTGCTCGCCTCAATCTCCCCGCGTGAGGCCTCCTGCTCACTCGCTCACCCGGGAGGGGATAGGTGTTGCGAGGCGGAGGGGGAGATCACTATCCCCCAGCTCTCAACTCGCCACTCGCAATTTCTCACCTTTACCGCACTCGCCTCACACCTCGCCTTACACCTCACCCTCGGGTCTTTACCTCCTCTCGTTCCGACCAGGACCTCTCCTCGGCTCCTCGACGGTCCGCGCAATCACGTCCTTCATTCCGCGTCTCGCCGAGCACCGACGAGCACTGCTGATCGCCGCTTCCGGCTGTGCGGCGTTAGAGGAACGGACCCAGCACTCACAGCCACTCCTACGCTCTCACGTTAGACCGCGTCAGACCGCGCGTCAAGCCGCACCAGCAGTTACTCGCTCTCTCACAGAGTGTCGCGTAACGTGGCCGCTTCCGACACGCATCGACACTTCACAATAACAACACGAGACATTTGATTTTCAAATGTAGGCAGGTATGTCTCAGACTCCCCAGCACTTGAAACACCTGTATCTGATTACAGATTTATACTGTCCAGAAGACGTGATGGGTTATAGAAGTAACATTGTGCAGGGTCTAGTCTACACAGAGAGTTAATTTGGGAAAAGCGGAAGCCGGCGTGTTCCTGAATAAATTCCTGTTAATTGTTTTCTAATGTGTAGAGAGGAAAGAGACATGTAGTGTGAATGTGGTATGAAGTATGAATGGGATAATTCGTATCTGGAGTGAATTAATGGCTATTTGTAGCCTATTGAATTGCACTTTATTGACAGCACTAGCACTTTAATAGAACACTGGCGGTGAAGAGCTGAGGGCCGCTTGTTTGATATTGATAATAGCAATGTATGTATATCTTTTTTTTCATAATTTTATTTACTGTGCATTTGCTACAAAAGAAAACGAAACCTTAAGCGCAGTTTGTAAACGTTACTATTTAAAATCAATACAAATTGTCATTCTGTCATCAGCATTTAAAAATTAAGTACATTTATAAATCAATCCATTATCAGATTCAAATGTGCATAGCTAGTTCAATGAGGGCCAGTGCTTTTCCATCAACGAATAAAAGCTTCCAATTCATACTCTAACAAACCTTCCCTCATATTGCCACTTATGGACCTAAAAGTGGTTTTACAGCCTCCTTCCATACATAGAACCCCTCCCCAGAAATTATAACAAAGATGCCTGTACATACTACTCCAAAATTGGTCTCTTTGTACATTTCTGAGATCTGTAACAAATGAGGCATATGCCTTTTTGAGATTGATCTTTCAATAGAGGACACTGCGTTAGTATATGCTGATTTATTTCTATTGAGATATGACAAAGTCTACATCTTCAGTCATCATTAGGTGCCCCTATCCACCTTCCCGTAAAGTCACACATGGGAAGGATATTTAGGCAAAGGAAGGTAATACATTCCTTAAATCTCCCATAGCACAATTTAAGCACATAAGAGCAAGGACCATCTCTAGGGAAGGCCTGTTGAGCGGACTCCATATATCGCCTTTTGTAATTTAGCTTTTCAATAGTGTCTATCCTATCCCTTACCCAAGTCTTCTTCTTAAGCTGTTCCACATAGTTCAGATTTAAAACTATCTCTTGCATTGTGAAATTAATATTATTACATTGGGTGCAAGCAGTGCTTTTTAAAGACAGCAAGAAAGGGTTGAGGGATTCTATATTTAGTCTGGACGCCACTAGGCCCATTAACGTAGTCACTTCAGACGTTCTGTGTACTAGAGCACAATACAATTTAGTACGCTGTATGAGGTCTACGAGGTCGCCGGCCCATTTCACAACGCAGTGCTTCTACTGGAGCTCGACTTGGTACCTTTAGCATTGTTCTGGGTATTTTCCCTTCCAGCCGCTCCAACCATCTCACATGATGTTCTGAAAGTAAGTTGATCCAATAGGTAATTGCAGGCATAATATTAGTTTCATATATTTTTGTGAGGCCTTCTGTATTGTCTCCGTCTGAATTGCTAATAAATCACTTAATTAAATATAATGTTTTTAATATTGGGGGGACTATATAATCTCCATTATGTGAAATAGTTGGTATACCATGGATTGGGAATCCCAGATATACATAATAATTAAACAGGTGAAACTTAACATCCTGGAGTTTGCATATGAATAGGCCCTGCTTTTTAGTTTTGCTCCCAATCACCATGATTTTTGTTTTTGGGACATTACTAATCAGATTATTTTCCCTTGCATACCTGGCCATGCATCAATAGAACACTGAAGACCAATGTGCGTGTGATCCATAAGAATCGTGTCTTCAGCTTACATAAGATTTGCTCTCTTGCTACGTCAGCCTGCTGACTTGCTGTTATTATACCGCCGGTACTTTTATTGTACCTGTCACAGATTTGCTCTCTTGCTACGTCAGCCTGCTGACTTGTTGTCATTATACCGCCTGTACTTGTACCCTACTGCCTCACCCCCATCTTGGGGTCCAAGAATACTGTCACACCATGTTTCTGTAAACCTGTAACTCTTGTAACTTCTGTAATCCTGTAACATCTGTAACCAAGCTGTAAGCCCTCGTGTCACATGCGCCCTGCTACCTCCGGGTCTGGCACGCATAATAAATAAATAAACAAACAAACAAACAAACATAAGCCAAGGAGTTCAATCTCTTCCAATGCGTGGTTTGCTTCAACCAAAGTGGAATTAAAGTTGGATCTATATATGTTACATAACAGTGGTGCAAGGACACACACCTGTTTAAATCCAACATTCGCTTTAATTTGGTATGTTAACTCCCCATCTAGGGATAGTCCGACAGATATCAATGTCCCAATGTATAGTGCCTTGATAAAATGTAGTAGTACAGGATCAAGTCCCCATTTTTCAAGTTTACTCCAGAGCTTCGTACGAGACACTATATCAAAGCCTTGGAGAAATCCACAAAGCATTCATAAACTTTACATTAGCTATGTTTCACATCTGCCAGTATATAATGTAATGCGCAGTAATTATACATTGTGCTGTGTGCCTTTTCTAGACGCAGTTTGATGCCTGTGGAGATGGCCTCTGTTTTCCGCCCATTTATCAAGTTTTTTTAAGAGTAAGGTGGTACAAATCTTGGCACTTCTATCAATAATTGCAAGATGCCTATAATTAGTTGGATCAGATTCGCCACCTTTTTTATAGACAGGAATCAGAATAGATTCCTTCCAACTATTGGGAATCTTACCTGAAGCTAAGTTTTTACCAAAGCATTAAGCCTCCCAACAAGTGGGGTTTGTTTTAGACACTATGTTAGGCACAGTGTCCGGGCCGGGAGCCCTATAAGCTTTATACATTTTTGATTGCCACTTCAACATCCTGCCTTTCAAAATCTTCAAGTACTCTCCACTCTGTGGGACAGGGTGAAGTGGCGTGATGTTCTATAGTGGGGTCCTAATATAAGCTTCTTAAATGAGCTAAGAGATCAGGGTAATAGGGTTGAGCTCCTACATCGTACACCCGTCCAAATAGGACCTGAAATACGACCAAAATATTTTATTGTCGTAGGTGTGAAGTCATCTAAACAGACATTTCCAGTTTGCATTAATAAGTGACCTACAATGCTGTCATACCCATTTCTTATACCTAGTTGTCAGTGCATTTTTCTTTAGAAAGATCCTCATGCTTCCTTATTATTGCCTGTGCTCCCCACAGCTCTTTCTTTCTTTGATATATAATGATGTCAGAAGAGCCACACCTCATCTTTTTGCTCTCCTTATTTGCCTTACATAACTTAAAATGATCAAAGAAAGATAAAGATGTGGGGTTTTGGTCCCAGTCACTATCAGTCACTCTATTAACGATATGAATGGATTCCCTGTGCAAAAAACAATGAATTTCCCTCAAAGTATCCTACGTCCAATCTACTTGTTTGCCCTGATTGCTAACCAGAATCTTAGCACAGCATCTTCTATGTAAAGGCTTCATGGATTTTTCTATTATATACACCCAAGTCACTACTAAGTGATCACTGAGATTGGTGTGTACATGAGTTATAGTGCGTGTTTACCGCCATCATTCCTGACTAATAAATCAGTAGTCCACACAGGACGCATATTTCCCATCAGGACAAGTGTTATCAATGGTAGTGTGGGATTTCCCCTTTAGGTTCAAACAGTCAAGATTATACATTTCTAAATAATGACTCCAGCCACTGGTTATAAGAGGTCTTTCATTTTTACATTTGTAAGTACCATAAGGACATGGAACACCATCTTCTGCCTTGCATACATGCTAATTAAAATTCCCTGCAATCATCACTCTCCGCCGAGGGTTACGGGCATACCAATAATCCAATATTTCCGCAACCTTCCTTTGTATGGTATGGCTATACTTCACTTTCGGAGGCCTATAAAGATGTATGAGCACATCCTAAGCCTGTAGACAACACTTTCAAACAGGAGCACAGAGAGAACATAGGAGGATGCTTTCCCCATGGAAAATGGTTTTAAACCTAGAGAGACTCTAGCCTCAATTGCCAAACCTCCCATAGGGCGACCCTGCACCTTCTGTCTAGCTGGAAGAAATATTGGGCCTCATTACGACCCAGGCGGTAAGGGGTTTACGGCAGAGTAAACAGCGCCGACCCTTACCGCCTGAGTACGAGGTCCCTTAGTGCCATGGCGGATTTTACACCTGCTTTTAGCAGGTGTTAAAATCCATGGCGCTAAGGGACCATGGAGTTAATTACGCCACCGTAATTTACGGTGGCGTAATTAACGCCTTCCCCACTCCCATTATGCCCTATGGGGCAAAATGGGAATGGGGAAGGGTAAATGGGGATTGGGGACTTACCCCCCGCCAAGGTCGGAATGGGGCGGTAAGTCCGCCAACCACCATGGCGTAAACGTAGTTTACGCCATGGTGGTAAAGTCACGGCCCAGGCGGTAACTTACAGCCTGGGTCGTAATGAGGCCCATTGTATTATATTGATCAATAAAAAAGGCCTCCGTCTGCCAGGTCTCTTGTATAAAGAACACAATTAGAACCTGGAGACCAATAGGATTGACCAAAAAACACTCAAAATCACGTGCATTGCAAGAAGCCCATTTAATATGGGCTATGTTAGGCAAAAACCTGTGCAGTTCCCTTAGGGACCCCTGCAAAAGGCGTAAGACTCCAGGTGTTGGTAGTAAACCCAATTGGTAGCAGTCTGTACCACCCAGATTTACCTGGTAGCTGTGGCTGAGCAGCCAGACTTCTCTCAAGAAGAGTTAGACAGTATATAGAGTATATAAGATAGGTACAAACGTACAGCAGCACAAGTGAACATTGACCAGAGCTTGGGTATAAAAGTATATAATTATTTACTTAAAAACACACTTTGTAATATACACTAACACTAATATGGCAAGCAAGTTCAAACACAGTCACTATTAATATATATACATCCCTGATTACTTATTGAACAAGTCTTAGTTAAAACACCACTTATTTTCAGACAGAGGTGAGCGCTTAACCTAAGATGGTACTCCAATAAGTTAACTAAAAAGGGAGGGAAAAAGACAGAATTAGGAAAATACACAATACCAACACTTTAAGAGAACCAGAGCAAGTCAGAAAAGGCAAGGTCTACTGAGGAGCAAGAAAGTCACAGGTCAGGCCCACTCTTGGAGAGAGCAAGGCGGAATGTGCCCAGGATCACACAGTTGAATAGTACGTTTAAGAGTCGTTGCAGATAGTTCAAAAAGGGTTGGATCAGTTCAGAAAAAGTTAGTTAGCAGGTCCCAAGTCACCCCAGGATAGAAAGTCAAGGATCTACGGGACACCTTGAACAGTCTGTTGCAAGGGAGACCTGGCAGGACACAGTAACTGAAATGGTGAGAAACCTCCAGCGGGGGCAGTTGTTCCTGGCAGCGTGTGCAAGTCGGTGCCTCGTCCAGGGGAAGAGAAGGTCTCGATGTGGAGGAAAGCTGGAGGTCGTTGCACTGCCAGGGAAGAAACCAGCCGCAGAGTTTCCCGGTTAAAAGGTACTACCCTTTTATTCGCTGTAGTGGTGAAGTGTGGCTATCCAGCCGCCGGGGTGCTTGGCACTGGCGATTCGACCACAGGACGGTCCAGGAAGGCAAAAAGAGGGTGAACTGGTTATCCCCACCATTTCAGAGGAAGAAGACTCTCCGGGATGAAGATCTTCTCTGTCGTTGGGAAGTGGTGAG
Organism: Ambystoma mexicanum; assembly: GCF_040938575.1. Taxonomy (NCBI): domain Eukaryota; kingdom Metazoa; phylum Chordata; class Amphibia; order Caudata; family Ambystomatidae; genus Ambystoma; species Ambystoma mexicanum. The sequence goes on along the minus strand of NC_090931.1, from coordinate 408,797,250 downwards.
ACGGTTCTGCAGGGCTCCACCAGTGATGTCGTTGTTGCAGGTCGGTTCAGCTTCTCCCTCTTCGGATTCTTTGGTCCTGTGACGACTTCTCAAGTTCCAGTCCCCAAAGCCCTGCTTTTATGCAGAAAACCCCCATTCATCAGTCCTAGCTGTCACTCAAAAATGCTAAGTGGTGAGCCAGGCGGCTCACCACTGGGCCAATAACACAAGAGTGTGACTTGAGTTGCCAAGGCAACTCAGTCCAGGGTGCCTAAACCCCCCTCCCACACATCCTGTAGACCCAGACAGAGTGGCACCACTTTTGGAGGCTTCTGTGGAGAAGCCTGCCAAAAAGTGGAACAAAGGGCTCGACTTGGGTTGGAGTTACAGAGGCGAACACAAACACCATTTTAAGACCGAGTCCTGGCAAAAAGACCCAACCGGGGAATAAATATTAAATAAATAACCCGCCGGTATCTTTAACATTGCACCACAAAGTGGGGCGTTTAAAATGAATGGGAAAATCCCATAGAAAATATTCCGATGAAATATTTTGCGTGGTAACCACTGCCACCAGCCAGAAACTCGACGAGGGGGGACTGCACAGTGCCCCTTCGAAAAACAGACCCAGGGGCAATCTAATTACCCCTACCAGTACTTCCACAATATGATGGTTTGTACTGGTTCTGTTCACAATTTAAGACTAGTAAAGTCAATGGTGACTTTACATGCCCTGGGAGACACTAGTCAGTCCCAGGGTATGGAGTCTATGTTGGAGGGTCACTATGACACCCCTGTGTTACTGCACTGAGGGTGCTGTGTAACACACTTACCAAAAACCACATGAAACCCTATGGAGTAAAAGACCCCATAGCCCATAAAACACATTACAAAGTCAAAGGATATCTCAAATCATGTCTAAGAGTGGGAGAAAAAGAGTCTGACTCTTAGCAGGAGAAAAAAATAACCCCCAAAAATCCAGCAACGGAAATTAGCCTTAACAGAGCAATCTCCCTAACAGGTTAAACTCTCAGTCTTTCATTCTGGGTTAGATTTGGGGGATGGACATGTATCTAGCAACCAGGGGGGTCGTTTTGTGTTCATCTCTTGAGGTCCTTACTTTGCCCTTGGGAGCAGTTGGGGAGCAGTTGTAACTGTGTAATTTGTAATTGGGTCCTTCGATGTACTCAATGTGTAAAGGATTTTGCCCCTATTCAGATTCCAATCCATCTCGGATACTTTGTCTGTCTGCTTCCGACAGACTGTCAACTATTATCCCAACTTCATTAATGCTGGCTGATGATGGCTCAGGAGTGCTGTTGTAACTGGTGAAGTCATTTAAATTATGGCTCAATTAGCAGGGCTATATATATTCGGAATAATTATAAAATTCTTTCTGTTAATGTTTCTCAATGTTGGTATTTGATGGAAGAGCTCCATTGAATGAATTCTATTCAGAAATGGGCTGGTAAAGAATAGAGTAACTACTTCCCATTGAATACCTCTCCCCTGCCCGAGTTTGCGATTTACTAGTTGTCCCGCACCATCTGAAGAGTTTTGAGGTGATGCAATAGCCGGCTTGATAAGTTGTTGTCAACTAACAGCTCCTTTCTGATGGCCTTCCATATTCTCAAATCTCTGTGTTGTCAATGCACCAGACCTTGTGTCATGGGAATTAAAGTTCATTTGGCATATCCCAGGTGCTTCCACAGATTCTAAACAGGTTTCTTACACCCCACTTGTAACCACCTTTCAAGTGGCCCATGGAGCTCTACTTGCCTCACAGTGCCATCAGCCAGAAGATTTGTAACTAATGTCGTAGCCCCGTCCATCTTCTTACCAAACGTGGCTCTGCTTCCTGCTGGCACCATGGGCTCGCTTTGCTCATTTGGGAGGTCAGCTGGAATATTATCATTGAGTCTCGGAAACAGCTGTTTTTCCAATGTGGTTTTCCTCGGTGCATAAGGTAATGGGCGAACCTTCTGCTGCTTGTTTTTCCTTCCCTTCGCTAACTTTACCTCACTTACTGGATTTGGCATTATGCCAATCATTGAAGCGCCATTCTCAGGAGCCACTGAGGACTGTTCATGTGGAGTAATATCTATTTGTTCAGACCCGGCAGGTGCCTGTATTTGGCTGGTGAGGTCTATAAAGGAAGTCGGGGTGCGTGTGTCGCAATTAGCAGGAACCATAATTTGAATAATTAAAACCGGCTCTGTGTTTATGATTGACAGAGCTGTATTAACCGGTTGCAGTACTCACTCCGCGCCTTCAGTTTCAGGTCATAAGCAATTAGAATGGTGTCCACAACCTTAATCATGATTGACTTTATTTCACTCTGTTCTGCAGCCAGGATAGTGCAAAGAACCATCAGTGTATTAATTGATGCTGCAATCACATTTATTGAGGGCACTACACTACTCCCTTGCTAGAAGAGGCCCTACTGCATTAGTCAACCGGTAAGCGACATCGGAGTCACTATCACTATTGTAATAGGTAGATGTACTAGAGGACTATACAAGTTACATTGCCAAGGGTACCCAATGAGTTCAGCACAGTGTCTGTGAGGCAGGACCCTGTGAATTTCCATTCAGTCTCATGCAATGATTGAGCAATGAGTTGATATTATTGAACGAATTGGATAATATGTCTATGTGTTCGCCATTTGGCGAAAAGGGCTTTAAGTTACCCGGGATACCTCATTCACGTGACTCTTGTTCAGCAAATTGTACCAATTGAGCCATTGGTGATATTGGGGTGTGTGCCATATTATGACAGCCGGTTTCCTTACTACCCAGTGGTGACACTACTTCGATACATTTTGCTAACATCAGTTTTTGAACTCCATTTCTCCCAGTGAAAGGAACAGTCGTAGCAACAATTCCATAGTCGGTGATTTTACTGGGCTAAATAACTTTTTTCATTGATGTATCCTGTGTTTGATTCAACAGCTTCTAAATCTGTGGGTCCAGCATCGGCGGCAAGCACTCACTTACCAATTGCAGGCTGCAAAGGCTCCTCCCCACTGTTGCACTACGGAGTGTCATCTTGCGGCCCCTATTAGATTTAATTGTCTTTATGGTAGTTTGCCAGAATGCATGTTCTTGCATGCTTCTAAAGTCTAGGAATAATGGGTGGTCCTTAGTAGCAATTGCAAGCCACTTAAAATGGCGGTTGCTCACCTCTATACCAGAATCACTGCTCCGCCGTTCCTCTGCTGCTCCTCCAATTACTGCAGACTGCATAACCCCTGCATTTGTCCATTTATACTCATAGCCAATAAGCCAAAATTTGCACATTCCCCGTTTCCCTTTCTTTTCCCTTTAAGAGAATTAGCCGGAATGATACAGTAGTTTTGTTAAAATGTCAAACTTGGCCGCAGTTTTATTTTCACAACAAAAGAATCACTGCACACATTTAGTGAAATTAAGTCTGTAATTGTGGCGCTTGCTCCATGTCCAATCAAGCTGCTTCCCCCTATTCCTTTGCATAAAGTCCATAGTAGGCCCAACTCTCCCAACCCTTTGCTCCTGAGCCTACCCTGCCCCTGCAGGTGTCCGTGGGTAGGGAGAGTGCTGTTTCTTTTGGGGGAAGCTGAGCCCCTGTTCTTACCACCAGATGCCCCTGCGGTTAGGCTCCCAAGAGGCACTGGTCCGAGAAGAGCGAAGACCCTTCCGGCTTCCTCCTGGCTCATTCGGAGTCTGTCTTTAGTGCTTGGTCACCCAAACAATGCCACACCACTTGGTGGGTTACTGTCCACCATGACTCCCCCTCTCTCCTGCTTCCTTTTATAGCTCCAATAGCTTTGTACATATATTCCTGTAGAAGAGCTCCATTCCCATTGCCGACAGATGCACTCCATCTTTTAAAAAATATTCAGGGGTTTTTAAGTTGATCAGGCCATGTCTGATGTGTTGGAAGCCTCTGCCCTTGCAGAATTTAGACATGGCGCAATTCAACTTCTTCCATGATGTTTCAACTGCCGTGTGGCTCTCGGCCCCCCTCCATTCCGGCCTGGGAATTACCTCCGACCACACGATCTCCATCTCTCCCAGCTGTGTTGATATCTCCTGCAATGAGAACATCATGTCCCTCAAAAAGACCCCCACCCTAAATTGGTCAAATCGTTCACCCCCAAGTGGATGACCAGCACATCTGGCCTCTGCTGCTTAACCAGCAACTTCCGCAGCAGCCCCTGCAACTGTGCCCATTTCATCCCTGGCATCCAATGCCACCAGATCCGGAACTCGCCGGCCGTCAGCTCCTCCTGCTGTGGTGTCCTGCTAGCCCTGGCCCTTGAAATAAATGAGTGCCTCCACTACCAACCAGAGCGCCTCTTCCTCCTCTGCGAAGCTGGTAAATAGGAAGGAGATAAGATGGCATGTTACATTACATTTTCTCCAGCCTGATGTACCTTCAAAAACACCCTGAAGACCATCTTCCCAACTTCTTGATGTCTTCCGCTCCTAGACCCCCAGCCGCTGCAGAGGTGGCTTCCCCTATCCTGAAAGAATGGGTCCCGAACTGCCCCTCCGTTAACCCCATCTTTGCCAGTGCCAATTCCATCACCTTCTTGAACTGGAAGCGGCTCAAGGCGGACCCGTCCCTATGTAACAGCAGTGGCGCCCCTGGATTCGAAGGCAGACGTTGCTGCAAGAAGCTGGCCAGGCTGCCACCGTGCATACTAGACTCGCCTGGATGGCCTGTAGTGTCAATGCCACCCCTTTCCCCTTCTGGTCAGTCTTTAACCTATGCACATAAAGGATCAGATGGGTGCTACTGCCTGCATGTCCCTCAGTCGCAGGAAGCCATTCCCTTTGCCCCCTTTGTTTTCGGGCACCAGCTCGTTCAACCTGAGAGCACCAAAAAATGCAGTTGTGAAGGCAGCTGTAAATAGCACTCTCTCCGTTTTGCTGCTGCATACTGTATTCAGACATTCCATTAAACCATGCAGTTTGACTACATTGATGGGTCACCTCTCATCAGGCTTTAGTACTGTTTGCTTGGCCCATCCTCTCATGGCCAATGTGATGTAGTGCTCCTTGGTGGGGTCCCTTTCACCCCGCAGTTTGGCATAATAAGCTATTGCAGCCAAATTATATGTCATTCAAGCTCTGGTTCTCCCATCCTCCAGCACCAGCACTCAAAGGCCTGCACCGGTAACTCTCTCTGCCCTTCTGGCAGCATGTCCCTTTGAAATGCTGTGAATCGTTCCCAACAAGCCCTGTACCTCTTTGCTGTGCCTGGCGCCAAAGCTGCGTCTATCAGAGAGCTCAGATCACCCCAATCACCCCCTACCAATGCTCCTTGAATGGGGCCATCACCTTCCTGGCTTCTGGGCAGCTGTCTCGGAACTTCTCCCACTGTAAACGAGACAGAGAATCAGCGGCCATGTTTTTGATGCTGGGAATGTGCCAGGCCCTGACCTTAATGTTTAAGGCCAGCAGGCATTTAGTGAGTTCCCTGAGCAACGTCAAAACCCTTAGATTGCTTGATGACCCCAGATTAATAATCTGGACCACTGCCAAATTGTCTGACCACAACAACACTTTTTTGTTCTCCAGGTGTTCCCCCCACAATTTAAATGGTACTACAATGGGGAATAGTTCCAACAACGTGATGTCCTTTGTGATTCCCTGCTTATGCCACTCTGCCGACCATGCCTTGCCGCACCACCTGACGACCAAGATCGGCCCGAAACCATGAGACCCTGAAGAGTCAGTAAATAGTTTGAGCCTCTCGCTGCTGGCCCAATCCTCCCTCCAGATTGAAACCCCATTTGACTCCCCCAGAAATTTTTCCCACATCCAGAGGTCCTCTTTTATCTCTGCTCCCAACCGGACATGTTGGGAAGCATGCTGCAGACCCACTGTCTTCAGCTCTATACCCCAGGAAAATACTCTCCCTGAGGGTATTTCCAGCGAAATTAAGGTTACTGGCTAGCAACTGCAGCTCCCTCAAGGTTGCTTTGTTCTTCCCCTTCAAACCCTTTATGATCTCCTTCAATTTCTGCACCTTGTCCTGCGGAGCCCGCATTCGCCCTTGACTGAGTCGATTTCAATCCCCAAAAATGTAAATGTGACAGCTGGACCTACTGTCTTCCCCGCTGCCAATGGGACCCCCATGTGCAACATCAAACCTTGAAATGCCACCATGAGTGCCCTGCACTCCCCCGTTCCTTTTATACCAATGAATAAAAAGTCATCAACATAATGCAATATCCCCCCTTCTTTCATCTTTTCCCTTACAGTAAATTCCAGGAAGGTACTGAAAGCTTCAAAGTACGAGCATGAAATGGCACAGCCCATCAGTAGACATTTGTCATAAAAATATTTGTTGCCCACCTTGAATCCCAGCAGGTGAGGGCTTTCCTTGTGAATAGGCAAGAGCCTGAAGGCTGACTCAATGTCTTACTTATTAGGGCACCCCTCCCTGCCGCTTTTACCATTTGAATAGGATCATCTAAGGATGCATACTGCACCCTACACAACTCCTCCGGTATGCCGTCATTCACAGATTGCCCCTTTGGAAAGGAAAGGTGGTGGATAAAGCGCTACTGGCCTTCCTCTTTTATGGGTACCAGCCCTAGTGGTGACAGCACCACATTGTAAACAGGCCAGCCACTCCACCTAGCTTGATTTCTATCTCTACTTTGCGGTCCACCACCTCCGGCCTCTCTAGTGCTGACTGTAAATTGGTAGCCTCCTTAGACCCCCAGTCTCCGTCCGCAGGGATCTTGAAACCCCACCTGGGCCCTTGCCACAACAACTTTGCACCAACCTTGTTGTGATATATATTAAGGAAAGGAGTCATGGGAAGGAGGTTAACTGTTGTGAGTTAATCTCTCATTCTCTCTTTGACTTCTCTTTAGGTTTGTAGCTACCTCTATGTTTTTGCCTCATTTGCGATGGAGCTTGAGCCCCAGAGCTCCCGCCCCTTGGGTGCCTGAATTTACATGCTTTACCATAGGAGCAATCCCCTTCTGGAAACCGCCATCAATCTGCTCGCTCCCTCTGGAAGGTTGCTGCCCGATTGACCCAGGAGGAGGGCCCGTGAAAGGACCCCCTACCTCGCTGCGCATAACTCCCGCTGCCTCTCCAGACCTGAGACTTCTCCCCTTGCTGTTTGTTACCGGGTTCCCTGGTGGGCACCATCTTATCAATGTACCCCCCCAACATCCACCTCATCCCAAGACATAGTGGGACACACTTGCATTTTCAGCCTGAAACCCCGATCATAATCCAGGCACCCTTCATCCCCATATTTCAGGAGTATGTCGTGGATATATTGCTCATAGGCCACCATTGATAATGCATCATGCATGTATTTTTCTAGCATCACGGACATGTAAATTCTAAATGCTTTGAGCCAATTGTGAATAGTGTGTTCCAACTTAGACATTTCCCTTTCCTTTTTCTCTTTCTCCTTCTCTGACAAGTCCTTCAAACCTTCCCCCAAAGGTACAATCACTAACAAGTCAAAGATGTCCACAAATTCCTTCCTCCATGGCCTCTCCTTGGTGGCCCATGGAATGTGCCACACCAATGAGTTGACTGCCGCTCGCCCTGGTGCAAACCCCGTCATTGCTCTACCATACTGGGTTACCTGCCCCCAAGGTCCCCCAACCCCCAAGTTGGTTGGGACCACTGGCAAAGGTTGTGCATGGTTCTCCCCGCTGACGTTGAGAGCCCCGGGCCCCTGCCCCACCAACGCTGCCCATTCTGTGTCCCTGCTGGCCTGGATACTTGGGAAAGCTGACTGACCCCCCCACTGGACCTGTACCAGGCAAACCGATCAACAGAAACCCCCCTGGCGGAATCACACTCCTCTGAGGTACCATACCATTCCCCCCCACAGGCGAAAAGGCATGATATATTCCACTCCCAGACCCCCTGAGCCCTGGGTCATCCCTTGCTGACATAGAGCACCACTTCCATTTTCTACATTTCCCAGCATACTGTCATTGGCACATACATTTTGCACTTGCCTGCTTTTCCCCCATGCTTTCATGCACTCCATGAACATACCTTTGACCATCTCAAGGGATGTGGGTCCATTCGAAGCTACTTCCACCGGTCTGGTTACAGGAGTGCTGGGTGTGCCACCACGATTCCCTGGATCCTCAGCAGGTATTGGAGCCGGCAAGGCTGCACCCTCCTGCACCCTCCCTTTCCCTCTTGGTTTTTTGCCAGTGTTGGACTGCTCCTTGCTGGCCCTTGCTTTTGCAGTCATAGTCCTTTTCCGCTTTTTTGCCTGGACCTCTTCCTCTTCTTGCTCTTCTTCATCTTCTTCCACCTCCGCCAGTGCTCCTTCACTAGCACTGTTCTGAAACATTAGTGGCAAGCCATTAACCGGATGGGCCAAGGCGTTTCTTGCCCTCTTTGTGCCACCATCGTGCTCATCCAGTCTGGCCCATGTGCTGCTTCCACCAATCTTTCCATCTCTAGGAAGGCATCCAGCTCCATTGCTTTGCAGATTGAGTTAATTTCCCTTGCAGCTGATTTTTAGCCATTAAAAAACTGTGTCTCACAAAGTTTGCGGCCCTTGCTGCTGTTTTGCCTGCTGTCCAAAACAGATATTTCACACTGCGCAGTCGGGTCCAATTAAACGCACCTTTCCCCTCGCTGCTGACAGCCCCTTAGTTCGCCAGCTTTATTCAGTTCAAACAAATCTTTCACCCTGCGCAGCCCGGGTCTGATTATCAGTGCTTTTCCCCTCGCCGATGTCCGCCCCTTTTTGTGCCAGGTTTATGCAGTTTAAAATAGATATTTCACCCTAAGCAGCCCGTGTCCAATTATCCGGACATACCCCGTGTCTCACAAAGTTTGCGGTTTTGCCTGCAGTCCAAAACAGATATTTCACCCCAAGCAGCCCGGGTCCAATTAAACGCACCTTTCTCCTCTGTGATGACAGCCACTTAGTGTGCCAGCTTTATGCAGTTCAAAGAAATCTTTCACCCTGCGCAGCCCGGGTCCAATTGCGTTTCCCCTTGCCGATGTCCGCCCCTTCTTGCACCGAATGTATGCAGATTAAAACAGGTGTTTCACCCTGCGCAGCCCGAGTCCAATTACCTGCATGTTCCCTGTCGCTGATGTCAGCACTCTCCTGGGCCGTGTTTATGCCATCCTATGATGAGTTCCCTCAACAGTTCCCACCTCTCTTTACCTCTGTGCTGCCGCTTGCAGCTCTTCCTCTGCTCCACCGGAGGTTCTCCTCTGCTTCAGCCCTGCTTCCCGGCGGAGCCTACACCTGTCCTCCTCATCTGTCACCACCGGCAGTGCTGCTTGGACCCGCTCCTGTTCCGGCAGCCTTCTCACCACTCGCCTCCTCTCTACGCCGCAAAGTACTCGAACAGCCGAGTGACTCTCTTTTCTCACTGAGTCACCGCCGACCGATCCACGCTTCTCCCCACCTCGAAGTCCTCACAACACCACAGAACAGTACTCACGCTGGACTCTCTCTCCTGCATCTCGTTCATCCGGCACTTCCGTGATCGACTTCTCCTTCACAGCAAACAAAATCTTTCTCTCCGGCGGCGGGGCGGGCGTCCTACTGCAGGTGCTGGATGCTTCCTGCTGTAGGATGCCCGCTCCTTATAAACGACTTACCCCGCCCACTTCCATTGTTTGCCCTTTGTGGGCTTTTGGTTGTTTTGGCGCTGTTCCATGCCCAGGCCCTCCCCTTACCCAGGGGGAGGGGAGAAGTGGTAGAGGAGGATCCTGCAGGGGTTACCGGTCCACCTCCTCAATTTTCTTTTTGTTTTTCCGTCGGCAGCTTCAGACTGCTTTCCCCTTTGCTCTCGGCTTCGCGGACGGAATGCAGGTTTTAAAGTGGAGGTGGAGTCTCTGAGTCACAAGCTAATTAGAGCAAGGGTCCATGGCAGTCCTCTGCACTTCAGGACTGCAGACTGATCTCCACTTTGCTCTCGGTTTTGCGTCCACTTTGCAGATGTAATGCAGGTTTTAAAAAATGGGTGGTGGAGTCTTCGATTCAAAAGCTGATTAGAGCAACGGTCCACGCCAGTCCTCTGCACTTCATGATTTCAGACTGCTCTCCCCTTTCCTCTCGGCTTCTTTTTGTGACAACATTGTTTTGTCAAAATATCTGTCTGCTGCTACATTAAGGATAAATGCTGCTGTTGATATTCATGAATTGTATTAAGTGAAATAATATATTGGTATGTAATAAAGTGTTAACATTTATATTGGTGCACTATTATTAGGTGAAACAACACTCTGATGTTACTGAAACAACTAGACCCAAAAGTGTTTGTGTATTTGTAAGGATAGTGCCCATTTGAGGGGTTTCTTTACTCGGTTGTTAAATAATCCTCTTATCTCATTGTGTTGTTAGGTCCATGAAAGCAACAGATATGATATGGGATCTTCTTTTTGTGGAAACAAGTGCACAGGACCGCCCCCCCAACACCCTTTTTTTCAAAGGGGAGGCCAACGGGGCAGACCAAGGAGGCGACCGCAGCAGTCGGGCCAGTACATGCGGACACGCCAGTGGTACTCCAATCAACCTTGACTACCATCCCGATCTTTAATCTTTGATCTAGAATCTTGAACAACCCAGAACAAACCCTACTACAGAGAGGTTTGTCTTTTGTCCCTGCCACCAAAGCAGACATTTTCAAGACTGAAGCAGAACTCAAGATATTCTTTCGCACCTTAAGACTGAAATATTTCTTTGAAATATACTTACCAGAAAAACGAGATTCGGAAAACATTATCTCACAGGACCCAGAAACACCATGCGAGAATACCAGTGGCCTCAAACCTAAATCGACTTTCATGCTGCCCGCACATACCATCCCAGGTGAATTCGAAATTTTTCGAAAAAATAGTAACGCAAACTATGACCACCAGCCTTATACGCAAAAACCTTTACCAAGAAAATCTGAGTAAAGAAGAACGAGCAGCACTTAACACACTGAACATGGACAGATCTATCACGATCAAACCAGCTGAGAAAGGCGGTTTGATTGTCATCATGACTACTACAGAATATAATGGCGAATGCCTGTGATTGCTAGCGGACACCAACTCCTACAAAAAACTCCATGGAGATCCTACCAAAAGGCTACAAGACGAGATTAGCAGTTTAACCAAGCACGCAGAAGACCAAGGATGGATATGCGAGGACGAGCACAGGTTCCTTAAGAAAACGCACCCAAGGATACCGGCATTCTATATCCTTCCCAAAATCCACAAGCATGCCACTAAACCACCAGGGCGGCCTATCGTTTCTGCTTGTGACTCCCTACTGGAATCTCTGTCCCTCTACATGGACCACTTCCTAAAACCATTTGTGGGCCAAATGAAATCTTACATTAAGGACAGCACGGAAACTATCAAAATTCTTCAAACAGTGGATTTAACACCTAACTCCATCCTGGTCACTATGGATGTCGAAGCCTTATACACCTCTATTCCACAAAGCGAAGGATTAACAGCACTCGCAACATGCCTAAACAAAAGAACAGACGTTACTTCTACTCCTACCAACTTCATCCTTGAATGTATCCGCCTGACCATGTCAGAAAACTTCTTCCTGTTTGAAGACCAAATATATCAGCAAGTCAAAGGCGTGAGTATGGGCGCAACGTTCGCACCAGATGTGGCCAATCTATACATGGCCCAATATGAAGACGACCACATATACCATGAAAACAATCCGTATAAAGATCACATCAAAATCTGGCAGCGATACATTGACGATGTCCTTCTGATTTGGGAAGGAATCAAAGAAGCCTTGACATCATTTCACCTGTGGCTTAACCAACGGAACGCACACATCAATTTCACCATTGATTGGGATTTCCAGGCCATTAATTCCCTGGACCTACATATCTACCACTCTGGAAACCAACTAAAAACCAAACTTTTCCGCAAACCCACGGACAGGAACAGCCTACTGCATTTCACGAGTTACCATCCTCAGGGTCTTAAATACAACCTGCCCTACGGACAATTTCTTCGGATACGCAGGAACTGCACAGAGAGAGACAAGTTCGAACAACATGCCTCACAGCTACAAACACGGCTTACTGAGAGAGGATACACCAAGAAGTCCATAAAATCTGCTAAAAAAAGAGCCGCCAACATGGACCGCACCATCTGCCTCACCACCAAGACCAAAGATCCGACAGACAGAACTGTCTGTGTGACCACATTTAGCCCTGCAAGCAATCTTATCAAGACCACCATCAACAAACACTGGCATCTCATCAAGAACGAAGGGAGCCTCTCCAAAAAACCTCTGTTCGCCTTCAAGAAAAATAAAAACCTCAGGGATACCTTGGTGCACACCTTCCTTGGAACCTACCACCGGTCATTGGACATTATAGCTGCGGCCACTGCGTAGCCTGTAGATACACCAAGACCAGCAAAATCTTCAGCCACAAAGACTTTGAATGGACAATGATGAGTCACACGAACTGCGCAAGCAAGTACGTCATTTATGTCATCAGATACCCGTGTGATCTCATATACATTGGCAAAACAATAAGGCCCGTGAAACAAAGGACCAATGAGCACAGGTCCTTCCTCAAAAACTCCATTCAAGACAAGCCTCTGGTTGAGCATTTTTCCAAAAAAGGACACACACATGAACAGTTTACTTGGACCGTCCTCCAGCAACTAACCCCGCAGAAACGAGGAGGAGATATTAATCTCGCTCTCACCAGATTGGAGCAGAAATGGGTCCACAGACTTGACACTGTAAAGAATGGAATCAATATTAAAGTAGAATGGAAACACTTCTGGGACTAGTCCCCTAGAATCATGACTAGTACACCTTGTGTGGGACCCTTTACCAACCACACCACTTTGGTCGCGTGCCAACAATAGGTTAGAGTTGTTGTCACAAATGCAGAAATATGCAACTAACAAATGGTTTTATGCGCCTGAATGGTTCATACACGTTGCCAGAATCTATGGTGTTGCACTGTTTTACTTTCTCTGCAAAATATGTACGTGAATACACATGTGTTAAAATCATACACGTCCATGTTTAGTTTGCTCTGGTTTTTCTCTCAGGTTTTTCTCTCAGAATGACATATATATGGATATGTATAGAGAAAACGTGTAGTTATTGCTTGTGGCATCACTGTCCTCCTACTACACTTGACCACAGGGTCATGTTGATTCACACAAGCCCCTTACCAGCGGGCTTGCTCGCCTCCCTTACCTATCGCCTATGCACTCCCAGAGACTACCTTTCCCATAATACATCCCAGTGTAGTTCCTTCACTCTATTCCACACTGGATGGATACACCCCAGACACGGGATGGCTCCCGTTGAGTGACAGTACCAAGAAGCCTATCATAGGGTGCACACGACACCTTCACAAGTCCTCCACACACCCTCACTGGGATTGGCCTAGCACATGGGGGGCATGTCCACCCCCCCAGTCATATCTGCAGATTCACGGCAGGCAGCCATTTCCATCGCCACCGTGAACCCAGCAAGAACTAAAAGAATGTGAATCAGGTAAGCCAGGCCCCGGCTGGCCCCAGAGCCCCATCACTTCTGTACATTACAAGACCGTTGCACTTTTGACTCGTCTTGTTTTACCAACTGTACTTCTCGCCACCATAGTGCTCTGACGAGGGAATACTTTTGTGTTTGCCTCTCTCTGGATCAATGGCTAATCATAAGCCCGGCACTGTTTGAATCCGGTTTCTCCGACACGGCCGATCTACACCCATTGGTGTAACTTTTCACACCACCAGACCTAGGATTTCACCCAGGTCTTTTTGACAGCATACCGCCTTACTCCGGTCGGACGGGAAGCTGCGTTCTCCAATACACCACTGGTGTATTTCTCCAGCACCAATGAGCTGTTATTTATTAACCCCTAATTCATTATGTACGTTTTGAGATCCTCATAGTTCTCCTCCCCCCCACAGATCTTACCCACGGACAGACTCCTCAACTAGTCTCTCCTGATGAAGGCCAACACAACTACAAGCTTCTACTAAGCCACTATGGCCGAAACACAACTGTGTCGCTCACTTGTGGCACAACTGTGGAAATACCCTTTGTTGTATGTTTCTAATTCCGTGATGTGTACACTGTTTTTGTTTAAAAACCACACCCGGGTTGAAGAACAGCCTCGGGCAGCACTGATCTGAGTTACTTTTGTCACCTACTTCGTATACTCATATGTGCTTGTCACTAGGGTACTCATCCTCTACATCCCGATGAGGGTGCACAACTGCACTTCCCTATGTTTTTTATTGAAATCTGTCCGGTATCGCTTTCGTGCTTAGCGAAAGTTTGTAATAATTTAAGACACTGGTTTTTGAGATTGAAATAAATATGTCCAAAAACTGTGGATTTTTGTGTGGATCTCGCATCCTGATTATTTGTGTTATCAATATATGTACTCACCTGGGCATATCAGGACCCCGCCAGGCGCCCTTTATTTTCTTTCCTCTTCTTTAATGTGTACAGCACTTGCCAGGATCAGGTACAAGTTTAGTACCTGATTGGCAGTGCTGACACTATCACGGAATCCTAGCTGTGAGTCGGATACAATATTATGTGATTGCACCAGGTGCTAAATAATGCAAAGACCTATGTGAAAATGTTTTAAACGTGTCTAAAAGGGATAAGGCCGATATGAGGACAGTTGGGTCTAACTACTTTTTTTGTAGATTGAAGACAAGATTGTGTATTTCCAAGAGTTGGGAAGCTGTTTGCCGCTAATATGATGTTAAAAATACAAAACAGGATGACTAACCAGAAACGTTGGTCATATTTGAAAAGCTCCACTCGACCCGATAGTGTAGCAAACACACCCACATGGATGCCAGTTGCTCCTGGTTCTACATGCACCAACCAGTATGCAGACCTCCATGTATTTTACCCCTTCTGTCCTAACCACACTTCCCTCCACCTTCCCTTTCAAATGCACAGGAGCACCTGGGGAACATACACAGTATAGCCTTGTGCAGTATACTCCCCAATGAAATAGCATAAGAATAAAGCTATCATATCATGGTTGACAACGAAAGAATGGATTGAAATCGCCAACCTCTCACACATTTTCAAGATTTTCTATAATTTTCAAGAGGAAAATCTCTCAAAGCTGCCATAACAGGTTAATCTAAACTGAAATATTATTTGCCCCAGTAGAACAGCATGAATCAAAATTCAAATGCAGCCCTTCCTTTTCTGCTATCCGTCCACTTCACCTTCTATCTGCTACACTCCAAAACAGCTTAACACACATGTGGTTCCATGACCCACCCGAGCAGGGTTCATAAATCCATTTTTTTTTGTTTCATCTATGCGTCTGAAGGATAGGTTATACAAACTCATAGGACGCAAAAATCAGAGTATAATTTGTAGACCTTGTTTGAGGTTGCACAGAGCTACCCCACCTTTAGAGAACCCCCTCAACATTTACAAATGTATGAATGAGTAAGAAGGAAAGGTACACCACCTCACCCACCATGTGCACCACATCCGGCAAGACATAGCCACATAATCTTACTTTACTTCCTTAATCATCAATTCCTAACACACATCCCACCCTCTTGCAAGAGGGACTTTTTGGTCAGGGAGGGGTTCTGATCCAAAATGCGGCACGACATTGTGAACCTAGCAGACATAAAAATCGAATTTTTGAGTTTCATCAAATAGTAGGATCAGTTTGACATTTTTGCATGTGAAATACAAATTCAGGAAACATACCAGGATTTTAAAAATGAATGTTGAGAACCATAAAATGGCCTTTGGACCTAAGATCCAGAGTAGACACCCAGAGGTGTACGGGATCCATTTGTCTCTTCAGATTCTCAAGCATCAACAGCAGGTTGAAAGGGATTCTGATGGAAAGCTGCAACACTGATCAATGTGTGTAATCAAATTTGATGGGGCACTGAAACCTGCAGCATCATTATGTCTTTAGGATTAACATATTTCATGGAGCTATGTTCTAACAGGCGTAGCATAGAATATGTTACAGATGGGTCTCACTTGAACAAGAACTAACCTTACGTTAACAAAATACTTGCCTACTGTGGCAATAGGACGCTAAAACTCAGACTGCTGATTTTAGAAAGGCAGATATATCGAATTCATTAAACAGGCTGAATTCATCTTTTGTTATGCAAGTTTCCTTTCATATATTATGAAGCCTTATAACATGTTCTGCTTTGTATTTCAATCTGTGAAGTCCTAATTGATGCATGTATGGGACACCATTTTGCTTTCTAATTGCAGATGTCCCTCTAATTTGCCCTCAAGCCAAATCAGATTTTAGAGCAACTAGTTCGATTGTAAACCACGAGTTCTCCGTTCTGCTAATTTGTTGTTACTAATTTTAGAGGCGGCTGTGAATTAGGCATGAGTTTCTGGGAGGAAATATAAAAGCGAACAAGTTAATTATAGGTAACATTTTTAAGGGCACATGATAACTGAGCTGTTAAATTAGAGGTCAATCTTTCCAAATTGTGTTAGAGGAGTAAATAGATTTAGCAGATTTAGCATTGATCTTGCGAACAGCAGTAATACATGGAAACCAATAAATTATCAGTCTACAGTAGAGCTGTCACCAATTAACTTGGGTTTTGGTGCCTGCCTCTATTGCGTGGGTGCACTACTCTCATTGCTTGATTTTAGGAAACAATAATCAGATACTCCAGAAACATACACCGTGTTTTATATACAAACATTGTTGTATAGTAAATGATTACACAAGTATTATATATATATATATATATATATATATATATTACATGGACGCGGTAGCGTCCATGTAATTATGGTTAAGTTGGTGTTTCCATAGGAAGAGCATTTTTTGGGTGGCTTATAACTTCGCTCCCTCTGGACTAATCCTCACCAAACTTTGCAAAAAAAAGTATATGGCCGATTCTGACTTTTTTTGCAAAGTTTGGAGAGGTTTGGTCCAGGGGGGGCAAAGTTATAGGGGGGGTCCCAAAACTTTTGTTTTTCCCATAGACATAATGGGAAAAAACTTTGTGCACGCCTACAGCCCAAACCGCTGGACGGATTTACACCAAATTTGCGGCAGGAGCGGGGGCTTGGTCCTGAAAGCGTGCTTTTGCAAATTTGGTGTAAATCCGTCCAGTAGTTTTTAAAAAAAATGACCAATATGTAAGGCAAAAAAATTAGTGGTATCTCCGTTCGTGCCCTGATTGGCCAAGCGGCTTGCATGATGTCCGCAGACATGCGACGTGTACGCTGATTGGACGGCGTGGTGCGTGAAGCGCCTCAGATTTTCTGTGGCACCCGCCATCATGCATTCGCGGACGATCGCGGACAGCGTGGTGAAACTTGGATTAAAAATTGTATTTAGTGGAATGTGTTGGAGTGTTTGGGGAGGTTGGGGGAGTATGAGATAGGTTCAATGTTCTGTTTTTTTTATGTGCTAGAAGCTTTTGTTGTGTTCAATTTTTCTGCAGACAACACGGCTGTTCTGAAATGTTCGTAAATAAACAGAATGGATTCGGTGTCAAGTTGAAAGTGTTCTAAGAAGACTCGTGGGGTCCTTGAATGTTCGCAGGGGGTGTCTTGAAGACATTGTCTGTATTGTTCGTTGTCAAGCTGAAAGTGTTCTAAGAACACTCGCGGTGTCCTGAAATGTTCGTACATAAAGAAAATGGGGGTGTTCTGAGGATGTTGTCCGTATTCTTCGCTGGCAAGTTGAATGTGTTCTAAGAACACTCGCGGTGTCCTGAAATGTTCAAAAATAAACAAAATGGGGGTGTTCTGAGGACGTTCTCCGTATTGTGTGCCTGCTTAGCTGTATCCAATGAGGGAATGGCAGAGAGAATGAAGTGGAAATGGTAGAAGGGCTGTCTAAGAGTTATGCGGTCTGCGGACAGGGCGTGCTACATCCAGGGTTTTCCAGCAAATCCAGCATGGAAAGAAGACTGTAGGGATCAGCCAATCAGATGTTGAGGTTGTGGATTTGTGTTCAAAGAGACTGTGTGTAGTGAAGATGGCAGAAGTGGAGAAAGTCAGGGTGTTGGTGCTTGGAGATATGTTTGTGCATGGTTTACAACAGCATGCTCAATGCAGGCATGTTGCAAAGAATTTTGATGTTAAAGGAGTGGAGGTGGTGTGGAGCACTGTGCCTGATTGCAATGTACAGGGAATTGTACAAGTTTGTGAAGATATCGGCAGGATCAACAGTACCCATGTCGTAGTTTTGCACTATGGTGCTTTCAATTCGGGCTATGTCAGTGCCTCTACTTTGTTGGCAGATTTGGAACACTTGGTTCAAGCAGTAATGAACATCCTTCCAAATGCCAAAGTATTTTTTTCTGGATTAGTACCTAGGGCAATATGGGACAATAGTTTATTTTAAAGAAGATGGCATTTCCTTATCTTTTATGGGAAATGCCATTCTGTTTCGGAATGTAAGGGTTGCTTTGGAGAAGGTTATGTGAAGATTTTAAGAGTAAAGTAAGAAAAATAAATAAAAAAATACTAAATAACAGGTGTCTTTCAAGCATCTGGAAAAAAAAAAAACGGCTCTCTTCAGAGCCAACCTCAAAGGGGAAATGGGGCACACTATTTAAATTTACATTTACCACGCTCAGATTTTCGATATGTCCGCGGACATGGCGGTAGTCCGCGGACATCGAAATCACTAGCTAGGGGTTCAGTATGTTCTATGTTACATGTATATAAAGTCAGGGATATTATGGTTAAGTTGTGCTACTAAAAACCTATCAAATTCAGTAAAAAAACTTTGTTAAAGGGACGTTATGGTTCAGAGTAAAACCAAAAAAAAACAGAAATTCGTCAGTTATGGTAAGATAAGCAACCATAACTAGCGCCACCATGCACTGCTAACACTAACACCCAGGACATCAAAGATGACATCACAAAGCATAGACGACATGACGACACTCAGCATATGGTTTTGTAAATTTTCGGCTTTCCTTTTTGCAGCAAATATTACCAACAAGGAGTTGATAAACCACCCACAACATGCAAAAATGAAATTTGATAACTGGGCATGGATTACCAACAATGATGCGAGATCTAAAATAAAATCGATGAAATTAATGGAAGGTTTGCATAGGAAGCTAAATGAACCAGCACATTACTTACTGCACTGTCCCTCGAGGCATCACCGAGACCAATTTCTTAGGTTTCGAATTAATGCTTTAAAGACCAAACAAATTCTTTGGCAAAGAAAGGACAAATTCATTAAAGATAATCGACCGAATCAGCTAAACACCTGTTAATTGAATGCACTCAGACTGTCACTCAACGCACACTACACCTGGGTAATTTTGCACCGATAGATGGTGGGGGCGGATCATCTCTGGACACAACATAAATCTTGTATGTGCAACTGTGAATTATTTTGACTCGATTTTGAAAGCGGAGAGCTAAAGCTAAATTTTGGTATCAGGTGGGAGGCCGGTGTGGAAGCCGAATGGAGTCGGTAACTGTATGTTTTCATCTGTAGGTTTGCCTGCTTTTCTGTTTTTTGCTCCCTGCTTGTTTTTCTTCTTGGATTTTGATTACTCATATGATGTGAGAATGGAGGTCTTGTTTGAAACAAAAGTTTGTTTCTTGAATTCAAACTGTAGTTTAAAAAAAAAAACAATAAATAAATGGTGTATGATAGCAGATGTGTGCAGGTGGGTGGCCTTGCGTTCAGCTAACTTCCCTAAGCATGGAGTGTGATGCGTACCCATGTGTTCTGGATTATTTCTTAGTTTCATAGATGTGGCGTGGATTCTGTCCTGTGATCTGCTGGAGTTTATTTTCTCAGTCTGTGTACATTTCATCGTTGGTCCATGCTTAATCTGGACGGAGTTTAACTTCCCTGAATGGGAAGCAAGGACTAGTTAATATGCAGGGGTGAATAGCCAGGTCTTGAGGGCCCTCTAGAATGCAAGGTGGTCCTCTTTGCAGCAGATGCTAAGGGGAATAGAATTCCAGAGAGCGGGAGAGGGTGAGACCCTCATAATCTTGATGATGTGGACAGAGCGATCACAAGGAGGAGTGCAGTGTCATAGCGCAGATTTCTGTTGGGCTGGTAATAGATGTGTTTCTGTTGAAGGTATTCTTGGCCTGTCTTGTGCAGGGCACGTTGTGTGATACACATGACTTTGAAAGTGCCCCATCGCGTGATAGGGAGCCAGTGGAGGACAGCAGTGATGTGCTCTCCGGAGCCAAGGGCCAGGAGGTGCCTAGTTGCAGTGTTTTGGATATATTGGAGCTTTCTAAGTTGATATGTGGGGGCACAGAGGTAAAGGGAACAGATCACTTGTGAAAGGAGGAACTCTGTTTTTTTTTTTTTTTTTAATTTATTTTATTGTTTTATCGTAACATTAAAAAAAAAACACAGAACTTTCGTGAACCGCCCCCCCATGCACCACTCCCACTTCCCAGGTCCAACCCATGTTCCCGATTGTTCGACTTAGTTGGAGAGCCCTTGTGGACTGCTTGCTTCGTCGTTAGAGGAGGTTTCCTCTCAGGGGCGGAATAGTGTCACCGTCAGTGATACCCATTGTTGCAGGTCTTCGCTAATGTCCTGTTTCTGTTCCCGCTGGGCGTTCTCCCAGGCCCCTGTTTCCGCAGTCGACCATTTACGAAGGTCCTCCCACCACTGTGTTACGCTTGGAACCCTAGGGCTCTTCCACTCCATTGTGATGCGCCTTTTGGCCAGTATGTACATCAGATCTTTCATCTTGTTGAGTGGTCTGTTCTTCTTGTTTTTTGTGTATTTGCCCAGTATGCACGCCTTCGGAGACTGAATGTCCAAGGTTATGTCTGCTTCCATCACTTTTGTCTGTATTTGCTTCCAGTAGGTTTGAAGTGCCGGGCAGCCCCAGAACATGTGGGTCATGCCAGCACGAGGTTCTCTGCATTTAGGGCATTCTGTGACTCCTGCACCTTTAAATTTAGAGATGACCTCTGGGGTAAGGTAGGCTCTGTTAATGATATAGAATTGTATTAGCTGTAATCGGGCGTTTCTGGACACTTTCTTGTGGTAGTTTATCATGACTTGCCATTCTTTGTCCCCGAACTGAAGGCCTAATTCCTGCTCCCATTTTACTTTACATTTAAGGTCTTGTCTGGTTGTCCGTCGAGCAGCGACTCGTAAAGGAGGAACTCTGTTCACCATCCCAATAAGGTATTGGAGGCAAAACTAGAAGTGGTACTGTTTTTGTGTACCAGCATTGCGGCTGAACAGAGTGAAATTACATTTTATTTATTTAAAGTAGTTGGTCGACTTGTAAACGAAAGCCCCATAGTTGCTTTGTAGGAAAAATATAGGTTCACAGCCCTCCCCCAGCCTATTGGAGGTACATCTGGGCCTCGGGACAGGGGTCTGAAACGCTGTAAAGTGCTGATAACAAAGTATCCATTCAAGCTGAGACCCTCAATAATGTGGCCACCTCTGAGAGTTATGCTATGGATACCCTCTGCAACAAGCTTTCCAGGATTGACAGCCCTGTTGTATATGTGTTGGAGAGTCAAAATAATCTTAGCAGCACAAATCAAAGTGAGAGAAACAAGAAAAGAGTTGTCTTTTTGAATTCATCCCAAAACTCTCCACTGACCATTCGGACTCTGTTGTATTGATATCCCCTCAGGGTGGTTCTCAGCTGATAACTAAAGCGCAGGGAGATGTAACAAGTCGCCAAGTTACTCCATGGTCCAATGGACAAAAGCGTATGCCCTAACACCACTAAGGTACAACCACTATTAATATATCTTTCTCTATGCCAAGAAAATTGCCTTTGAGTGGAAAAAACAATATATGGCATCCTGTTCGGACTAGACATGTCCGTACATCAACAGGCCCATATGTACAAGCGGATACCAATTTCTTCACCTCAGTGGTGTGCATGGTCAAAATAGATTAAATACATCGGAAGAGAGTCCTGTTCTGAATCGTACCAACCTGCTTGCCATATTCAAATCAATTCCTTGTTTAGGTACCATCACTAACCACAATATTGCCTGGATTGAATTGCCTAAATGGGACAGCGCGCTCGATTGTGTATTTATTCAATTTCGCTCATCAGTTGTAACATTTCTGTTATGGACATATGCAAAACATTTGAATGTGAGGGGACTTAAACTCACTCTATGCAACATGTCGATGGGAAAAAAATATCAATTCTCTGTGCAGGCTTCTTGCACAAATATGTTTCTGAGAGACCCGATTGTATTATTGGGTAAAGGGATAAATAATACTGCACAACAATGTATGTGCTCTCAGCATGTCAACCACCAATCAGTGAGTCATAAAGAAAGAGCCCTTAGGGCTAAGGGCACTACTTGACTGCAACCGCATGACGGTGTAATGAAATGGTTCCATTGGAACACAAGTGACTTTCACTCCTTACTTGTCCAGCCGGTTGGTATGGCATGTATTCGTAGCTGTGACATCTTTGTTTTACAGGAGACATGGGTTAGGGAGGCATTCTTTATAGATGGCTGCAATATATTATACACGGTAGCCAAATGTGGTGATAGGGGAAGACCGTGTGGGCTTCTGGATATTGGTGCTTTAGCCAAATATAAACTTAAAGAATGCTTCATGGCCAAGCCATCAAGCTTTTTTATGGCTACTGCTTTGTCTAACTCTGGGCACCAGCTTCTTATCATTAACATATATGATGCTGCGGGTGGGATAGAGACGAGGGGCATTATTGCCAACATTGAAGGTACTCTGCTACTTTGGCAGAGGCTTGTCCCAGGGGTGGTATCATCATTGCTAGTGATCTGAATGCCCTCATTTTATTGCAGGAACTATCCAAAAAATATCACGGGAAGGAGGGAAGCAATGCAGCTGACCTGAATGTCCATACACACACTGATTCTATGTGGCTGAATTTAGTTATGATTCAGGACCTTATTTGTCTAAATACAAAAAGATCAATAATGGGAGTCCAAAGGGCACCTGGGCGAATAAATCCAGCTATACCAGCCTGGACTATGTGTTTGTGGATAGGCTTAATGCTGATCACTATGGGGCCCTTATCACCACGTTTAAAACTGTTAGTGATCATGCAACCCTGGGTTGGATTTATAGAATGCCATCTCTTCAGCACCCTAAATGTATGCAGGCCTGAGTTTCGGTCAACCCTCAGGGCAATCAAATAGCACTGAACAGTAATAATGTTGTGGCAATTAGTAATTTTGTTAAAGTAAAACCCTCTTACACTTAAAAATTAATTATTTGAACATGGGTAGGACATTTCAAAGGTAATTTGCTTCCGAAATAATCAATTGCATCTGACCCCAAAGGTGGTTGTCTCGCCTTCCACTCACTCTAATAACTTTTATGTGCTAGAACATCGTAAGAAAAAAACGTATCGGAAACAATATAACCACATTAAGAAATCTGAGTGCTATAGCCCTATAGAGAAAAAGTGATTGCTGGGTCACCAATCAACTAGGTATAAGAAATGGCGTCAACAACACAAATATTCTAAGAATAATGTTGATTATCAGGGGCTATTCCAAATACTCTGTAGTAATGATGATTGGAGGTTTTGGACACTGTTTAGATCTTTTGCCAATGGTACTACTGGCATGGAGAAAAATCCCATTCATGTGGTATGTTGGACCGATGTCATTTTGGCATTATATAATAAACCTGAGTCCAAGCATATTACAATACCATATATCCTAAACGTCAAGTTCTGTAAGGGATTTGAGCGGGATGACATTGTGACTGTAATTAAAGCTTTAAATGTCTCTAGAGCTCTGGTCATGACATGATAGCAAATTTAATATTCAAAGCCGACCCGGTATTCTGGGCTACTGTATTGGCAAACCTATTTCAGCAAATTTTAAAAACTAGGCAAAAACCATCAAGCTGGAGCAAATCCATTCTCATTTCTGTATTTAAAAAGGTGATCATTCCAATACCTAAGACTATAGGTTATTGGCCATGCTTGATATTAGCTCAAAAATCTTCACAATTATTTTACAAAAACAAAATATCAAAATGGGCCATGACAAGAAATCTGCTGTCACTGTTTAAACACGGTTTCACACATTGCATGGCACGTTACATAACCTTAGTATGCTGAAAACTATTATTAACCACTGTCAGAATTAAACTTACCGGAACCTGTATGTGTGCTCATGAATGTCTCGAAAGCATTCAATACTGTATCCCGCACCCAATTGTGGTCTCAGTTGATCAATTGGGGTATTGATCGCTCACTCTTATACTTTCTCATCGATTTCTATACCAACACTACAGTGTTGCTTTATGTTAATCAGAACAGTGAGGTTACTGAAGATATTCCAACTAATACAGGACTGAAACAGGGCTGTGGCATGACCCCTTTTTTATGTAATTTATATTTGGCTTATATGGGCTGTTGCATTGAAGCAGCACATCATTTCCCTCCCCTTTTTGGCATACTGCCAGTATCCTTGATTGGATATGATGAAGACACGATTATACTTGATTGTACTCCCATTGGTCTTCAGAGATCATTGGATGCATTGGCTGAGTATGCATAGACGAATTAACTCTGCGTTAATAGTGCCAAAACTAAGACACTGATATTTGCTAAGAAAAACAAGCTGAGATACAACTTCAATTGGTGCTATAAGGGCATGATGTTAGAAGTAATAAATATATACCTATATCTAGGAGTTCCAATCTGCAACAATCCAACTCTTCACATGGATGAAAATTAAGTACAAGCTAAAACTATGAAGAAATGGCTTATAATTAGAAGATTTGTTTGCAACAAAGGGATAATAATATGGAGGGCCTGGTCGAAATCTATCATGAAAGCATTGTACCTATGATACTATATGGCTATGCAACATTTCCAGACCCTATGATAAAATGGATGGATAGATTAGAAGTGAAACTGCTGAGATCTGTATTGGGTGATCCCCCCTCTGTCCCAGTAGAGGCCCTGCATTGTGAACTTGGGGGTCCAATCCATCCATTCCATTTGGTTACATCAGTGGAGTAAGTTGTTCTTGGCAATATACCACTCCCCTATTGAGGCAGAGAATGTGTATAGCTATCTAGCCAGACTATATAGGGGGATACTTCTAACACATTTCTTGTCCACCTGAGGGAGACAGTAATGGAGTATTTACATAAGTTGGACATTTACATAAATGATGTGATGGAATTACCCAATGCCCTCTGTATATTAAAAACGAATAATAATAATTTTGATTTTATTGCGAACATTAGATATCTCAGCAATAAGCCCATGTACCGGGCATATAGTACTCAATACTTCTGATGGGATCATCTCCCAATGTATTTGACAAAATTATTGTCCATGAACATTCGTAGGTTCATTATATACCTATGATTTAACATACTCCCAACCCAGGAGCATACAGGGAGGTGGTATAAATTAGCACCAAGGGAAAGAAGCTGTAGACTATGCAATGCACACATTGAGACAGCGCACCACCTGCTAACACAGTCAGGCTCCCTCATCTTATCACAGTGACAATTACAGTTGTTCAGTACACAATATTGTTATTATACCAGGGGATCAATTTTGGAACACTCTATTTAGAGCAGAGAGCACAGTCATGACAGTGGCCGCTTATTATGTGGTGAAAACTGTGCTACATCAAATTTCAATATTAAATGTGTAGATTATCCATTGACTATCAATTAATTAGTGGAGATTTAACATTTTAAATGATAAATTATATTCAAAGTTTTAGACCGCATTTGTATTTGATTGTTTGCTGCTATTTGTCCTGACATTTTTGTGTTTCTTTCAATTATCGCTGCCATGATTTTATATGATGTATTTATTTATTGTATTAAATTGGCAACATTGTTCTATCTTAACCATATGATGTAATAAAAATAAAAGGGAATTGGCATAGTCTAGGTGGGAGAGGATGTTGGGCATGACTGCAGAGACTTTGTGTGGGTATGAGAGTTAACAGAAGATGCGTCTGAGAGTGCAGATGCGTA
Organism: Ambystoma mexicanum; assembly: GCF_040938575.1. NCBI lineage: Eukaryota > Metazoa > Chordata > Amphibia > Caudata > Ambystomatidae > Ambystoma > Ambystoma mexicanum. The sequence continues at coordinate 408,771,323 of NC_090931.1, read as the reverse complement.
GATAGCAAGATAGTGTTAATGTGGTGCGAGAGTGTGAGATCAGCATCCATGGTGCATCCTAGGTACTTTACTGAGTTTGATGCAGAGGGGGAAGTGGTGAGAGGGGAGGGGAGTAGGCCAGGGGGTGAGTAGGGAGAGAGAGACGTCTTCCCGCAGATCAGGATTTCTTTTTAACCTGGGTTGAGGAGGACATGGTTGGCTGTCATCCAGTGGTCGATGTCTGTGAGAAAGGAAGCAAGTTCGAGGTGGGGGATGGAAGCATAATTAGGGATATTAAAGATGATCTGGGTGTCATCCAGGTAGTTGTAGCAAGTAAGGTTATGTGATCGAATAAGGAAGGGGAGGGGGCTCAAGTAGAGGTTGAAGAGTAGGGGAGATAGGTAGGTGGCCTTAAGGACTCTGCTGGTGACAGGGCAGGGAGTCGAGGAAAAGGGAGAGTGGGGATTGATTTGTGATCTGTTAGCAAGGAAAGAGGCAATCCACCTAAGTGCTGTGTCCCTTAAGCCGAGCAAGGAAGTCTGTCAATGAGGATTCTGTGATTAGTGTTGTCAAAGGCTGCTAATAGTTCGAGGAGGATAAGTTTAGCACAGCCTTCTTAGTCTGCTGTGATTTTGAGGTAAACCCAGATGTGGACTAGGTACGATTCAGCTCTACAGAGTTGTCTGAAACCAGTCTGGGTGATATTGAAGAGGAGGTTGGATTCAGAGAAGAGGCAAAACTGGAAGTATGCCATTCGGTCAATAGGTTTGTCTAAGAAGCGGTTGTTAGAGATTTGTCTGTTCTTAGCTGGAAGGAGGGGGTCAAGGGAGGGTTTTTTGAGGAGGGGTTTGATGTGTATTGTTGTGAACGCTGCTGTTAATGAACCTGATGTGAGGGAGGAGTTAAAAATTGATCTTGCAATGCCGCCTGCACAGGTTAAGTAAAGTATTTCATTGAGGAGGGAGGGCATGGATAATTCGGGGGTTTCTTGACCGGCGGCTGCTAGTGAGTAGTGTCAGGAATTCGGGTCGAGGATGGGAGTGAAAGAGTAGTATATAGGGTAGGAGGGCATAGGGTTGGAGGGCTCTGGCAGTGGTGCAGGTGGTCAGGGAGGATGTGCTGCTAGTTTTGTGCCTAAATGATCTAGAAGTGGTCTGAGAGGTCATTGGTACTGTTACACACATTGGAGATTCTTTTCTGATAGAAGGATGTTTTGGCCTTCCAGATTTCTGCCTTGTGGATATCTGTAAAATAAATGAAAGTCAATTATTTTCTTTATACAGATTTGACAGAGAACTGGGTGCACCTGTTCCAAAAAAAGTTTCCCTATCTCCCAAGGTAAATCGCACCACTAAGGATTTTCAGAATAATTAGCTGTAATGTTTTTCTTTTTTTGCTCGATGTGAGATGTTAATCCTGTTGGGGCTAAAAAAGAAATGTGCTCAAAAGGATATTGGGATGAGGGAAAGTGAAGTTGTCACAGCACAGATGTGTGGAGGGAATCAAGGGAACCAAATGTTGAATTGGACACTTTAAGGCAGTCCACAGGAGCTTTTTTCAGACTGATCAATTTCCTATTAATGTAGAAGTCCTGCAGGGTTACCCCAGTTAAATCACAAGATTCAAATGGGAATGGAAGTGTGTAACACAGAGAAACTGGAGGAAAATGATGTTATGCGACGGTTAGGGACAGTTTGACTGTAGGATGGAAGAAGGGACCACAAAAGGATAAAGGTTGCAAATGCAGAGTCGGAGGAGTGCTTGGGAAAGGATTTTAGTTTTATCACATATATGTGTTACCACCATAAACAAAAGATGCTGTGTTTCCGCAAGAATCAATCTCAGGGGAATGGAGGGCCACACCATGGTTTTCACAGATATGTTCCTGCAGAGAGTTCTAAGGGAATGTCTCTTGGGCATGAAAGTGGGGGAAACAAAAAAATAGGGGCACAGACTGTGGGGAGAAGGCTATGGCCAGTGGGTCACAGTTCTTCGACCTAAGTGATTCAAATTGGCCCATGTGAAGGCCATGGCCACAGACCATAGCCACAGACTATGGCCAGTGGGACACAGAGATTTACTACTATAGGAGATATGGGCTACTGGCTTCTGCCAAGAGACCATGGTTCTTTGTGTTAACTTGTGTAAAGTGGACAGTGGCCAGTTGCCCTAGTTTAATTGACTACTAAATTTGAGGTAAGACATAAACCCCCTCCAGGCTCAGCTCATGAACATAAGCATGAGATCACAGATGGCATCAGCAATAACATCATTTGTTGTATCATGGATGACTTGTATGCCTGCCTCTTGTTTTTTGCTGCCCCACCCTTTTTTATGCATGTGATGCATGTATGCCTGCCTCTTGTATTTTGCTGCCCCCCTGTTGTATGCCTGTGATGCCTGTATGCCTGCCTCCTGTATTTCACTGCCCCACCCCCTGTTGTATGCATGTGATGCCTGAATGCCTGCCTCTTGTATTTCACTACCCAGCCTTTTATATGCATGTGATGCCTGTATGCTTGCCTCTTGTATTTCATTGCCCCCCTGTTGTATGCATGTGATGCCTGTATGCCTGCCTCATGTATTTCACTGCCCCCCCCCCCCCAGTTGTATGCATGTGATGCCTGTATGCAAACTGTGGGGGTTTGAATTGAGACATTATGGTGACACCACCATGACCGCCTTGTTGCTGATGCTTTGATTTGACTTTTTAGACTCATGTGACTCATGTTGGTTCACCCATTTTGAATCTCGTTGTTCTCATGCTGGACTTCCTTTAGCATCAAGTAATCATGGCGGTCTTTGAATCATGCTATGCTCATCTACAACATGAATCCTGGCTTGTACTTTCTGTTCTCTTGCAACATTATGTGTTCAGTATGTGCCTCTGCAACTTGAGGTGCTCTCTCCACTTGCTTTTCTGCTCTATAACACTGTATTTCGCCAGCTTTGCCTCGTCTTCTCTTTCACCACACTCACCACTTCTCAGTTTTCTCTTCCTCTCCCTATCTTTCCCTCTCTCCCTCCTTCCTCCCTATAATCTATGTACTTACTCTATGAGAAATGTCATCAGACTGAGTATGATAGTAGCTTGTTTGTTCTTCCCCTCCCTCACCTCTTGTCAATCTCTGGCACAGAATTGTCGTCAGGCCTAGTACAATAGTCGCTTGTCAGTTCTCATCTCCTACCCCCTCTCTACCTCTCCTCCTTATCATTGTCAAAGCTCTTGCACTATCTGAAATGTCGCCAGGCCTAGAATGATAGTTTTTTTCACATTCTTAATGTCTCAAGGCCTTGTAAGAATGTCATTGTATTATCTCTTGCTCCCTCCCTTGCCTTGAAGCACTTTGAAACACATGTGTGTATAGGCGCTATACAAATAAACTATAATTCATTCATTCATCAACATTGGGAGTCCAAGTTAAGGCTGTTGTCACTTTTACCACCATTTAACTTTCATGGGTTTTGTTGCAAAAAAACAGTTCACCTAAACCGTATGTGTTATGCCATCATGCTAGCACATATAATATTTAAGATTAAGACAAATTGTCTATGGAGTTTTAGAAAATAACTTTTCTTGATATTGCTTGAACCCTTCAATGAAAAATTGGGAAATGATTCCACATCAAAACTTTGATATAGCTGCCTTGGCATGGAACATTTCTGAAAATATTCCACAGTAAAACTTTGAGTTAGCTGCCTTGGCATGCAAAATTTCAAAATTGTCCATGGATGGCGTCATATTTTAAATGATGTTTCACTTTGAGTGTGTTTTGAATAGCTTTTAACATGAGAGTTTCCCCTAGGGAATTTCTTTTTAAAGAATCAGCATAATTAGCTCGAAATTGGCCGCATAGATTTTTGTCATTTCTGGCATGCTTCTAGATTTCATCAGGAATTGGTGCAGTGAAAAAATGTTTTCATAATCAACTTGGTTTTCAAATATTAGTGATTTCAGAGGTTATCTAAAAAAATGACACAAGCACATTATCAAACATGTTTTCTAGTAAAAAAAAATACTTAATCACAAGGATACCATAATTCACAAACATAAAAGGTGTACATAGAAATAAACATTGCCTATTACATATATGATACAAACTGTGGAATCTGAAATGTTCTCTATCCTCCGCCACACTGCTGGAGCACTGGCTTGGTCAGCAGCATTATCCAGTGGTTTCCATGTCCAAGCACAGTTGCCCTGGGAACAACTTCTATACACAATATACATGAAGATTTATATTATATACATTACACACGCTGAGAATCAATGTATGTAAAGATGCACATACTCTGCATATTGGATATGTAATGAAAAATGTGGGAAAGGATTTGTCTCTGTCCTACACCACACTGCTGGTACTCTGGCCTTCTCAGCAACAGGAATATAGAAACAGTGTCCATGTTCAAGCACAGTGCTCTGGCAATAGCTTATATAGAAAATGTCCATCTTTCGTACAAACTGTAGAAAGAGGTCTATCAGTTTCACAGTTTCTACATTACACAGTTTAAATCTCCTGAAAGCTCACTTCAACCCTCCTATGGCACACATTCTTATGTCACCTTCTGTTATAACACATGCTCCTATGACACATGCTCCTACGGCACATGTTCCAATGATGCACACTTTTACTATGCATGATTCATGCTCTTATGACAAGCACTCCAATGATACTCATGGTCCTATGACACATACTCCTACAACATGTTCTCCTATGCTGCTCACTCATATGACACACACCCCTACATCACACACAATTGTGACATGTGTGGTATGACACATGCTCCTATGACCACTTCCACAACATGTGGCCCTATGGCACACAATCCTCTGCCACACACAACACACAATCTTACCACACATCCTCTTACTACACACACACTTACAACTCAGACACTTACAATACATACACGTATGCCACATATACCTATGTCACATTCTACAAGCAATTAAGGTGAATGATGAGAAACACTGTACAGCTTCTATACAAAAAGAAGAGGTACATGCAGAAGATGGAAATTGCATACATATGTGATACTAACGATATGAAAACATGTGAGTAACAAAGTGAAGCTCCCTAAACAACACCACTCACAGGGATGTCCCCTGCTAAAGGAACGAGTCCAAGGGAAGCTGCATGTGGATCCGGGCATATTGCTGAATTTTGCATGCCAGGCCTTTTAAAAATGGCCGGTGCCACAAAAAAAATAAAGAAGAGCCCTTCCTGAGCTCACGAGATGCCTGCAGACTTGCCCTCACTGAGATTTATCCGTATTGGTCGGCTGCTCACCATATGAGGCCCAATGATCACAGCTGGCCGGCAGAGCCGCCCGTTTCCAAAGGCTGTTACCTAAGACTGCCCACGCCTGTCTGTGCCTGTCTGTGCATGCACAGCATAGGCACAGGAAACCTGGCATACCCAATCCATCCCCAGGGGGACTCCCACCACTGCAGCCTAGCCATCTGGCCTCAAGCAACACTGTGCCTTCATGACCCGATCAGGCTGTGCATCCTGCTGTTACCAGCATACAGCACAGTAAGCACTCCCTTTTTGCCCACCCGTTGAAAAATCATTTTGTCATCTATGTCCTTCCTAACTAGCCTCGCGCAGCAGTCATGTGCTTCTCATTGTTACTTTGGGTCACTGCTGCATCAGATCTCCTGGCCCTGCTATCACCCCGAGCTCACACCTTCCCACTTTACCTGCAACCTTGGTGCCACCATGCAAGCCTCCCATTCGTGTGAGTATAACAACAGATTCCACTGCAGTTCCCTATGGTATCACTGCCAGTTCCCACTTCACTCCTGCCCAAACTTGCACCGCATAGCAACCTTCGTGCCTCACACCACCAAGCCTTGTGGTGCACCGCCAGTCTAACATGTCTGCCAAAAACGGATTACACCTATTTCTGCATCTACTGGACTTGACTTGGTGGCCTCTCACTGTATTTGTAACTTTTTCTTAGGAAGGAAAGGTCTTTCAGACCCCTCTGATATTCCTGCACAAAATGGATCTCAATGTTCACCTAATGGTGGGAGACGTCCCTGTGTTTGTTTGTCTGTTCTTACAATTTGGCCCTAACATTAACCACAAAAAAGATGGTAAGAAAGCCATCTGGTGAGGCATACAGACTCTATTTTGTGCTATCCTACACTCCATCTTTTGTTAGGCCGCAATATGATCTCAATAAAGCACATTTTCCTATGTCCAGCGCCACACACAGTTAGCCCAGCCTGCCCCCTCCACCTCTGAGCAGCTCCGCACAAACCCATTTCTCACAGGAGCTTGGCCAAGTATTATTGCAAGTATTATGTATTCTTCTTTCTTCATCTGAGCTCACTGCCCTGTGTGTGACTGGATCAAACTCTGGCCTGCTGGCCCATCCGTCTCCACAAACCTGCTCCTGCTCCCTTGACCCCCACCTTTAAAAATGAAATCTTGCGTAGCCTTTTGCCCCTCAACTCTCTTTTGATTTAACTGCTTGAAAGACTCTTCCCCCGGAGCACCCTAAATTGCCAACCATATACTTAATCCAGTGTGTTCATATATTCTCATTTAATCAAACACCCATCTATCCATTTGTTTGAACAGTGGGGCAACAGGGAGAATGAATCACAGATCGAACACCCCAGATAGGGCACCTGGGAGAAGGGCCACTGTACCCGTGCCCCCATAAAAACATGGGTTAGAATGTACACATATCTATTCACAATGTATGGGTGACCCTCCATCTAGGTACAAGTTATATGCTCAGCATTACTCTTCGTATGCCAATAATCATTTTGTAGTTTAGATTAGCTAGAACTGTAGCCTTTTGTGGACCCAGCTGACCTTCACCCCGTGAAGATAAGCCCAGCTGACCCACCTCTCAACAGACAGCCCCATACACAGCAAACAATTGGAGTCTGGCAGCACTTATTGTTACATACTGGTCCATAGGGGCCACCCAATGAAAGTTGTTATTTTGTACTGTATGTAATGAAATCAGTCATGACGTGTTTTAGGTTGATAATGTACTGTTCATGTATTGTCTGGCAGAGCGCTCTCAGGGCAGCAGAGTTCTCTGCATGTGCATCTTTACCTATAAAAAAACTTTGTTCAACTTCTGGTCTCATTCCCTAGTGGGGTGTGTCCTTTTATTTGTTTTTTTGGGTATCGTGTTGGGACCAGGCGCATTCACTTGTATGCAACTACCGGTCTTGACTTATTAAGCCTTGTGCTATATCTGCAATTTAAACTGTCTGCAACCTACCAAACCTGGATTAGTTGCCCTGTGAATTAATGGTAACTTTACTAGTAATGATATCACTATCACTGTTCCCTTTGCTTATCGGTCCCTTACAATACCACCATACCCTAGTGGGTCCAGAGGCAGCGGCTCTTGAATTTTGTCTTTCTCTGTTTCTGTACACCTGATGTAGCCCCCAGTAACATGAGGCATGGCTTTACAAGACTGTGCTACTATTTTAATTGTGTCTTTCTGGGTATCTGTACACCGGAGGTAGCCCCCTGTAACATGAGGCATGGTGTTACCAGATTGTGCTCCTATTCTAATTCTGTCTTTTTGCGTATCTTTACACCTGATGTAGCCCCCCAATATGAGGTGTGGCTTTTACCAGACTATGCACTTATTCCAATTTTGTCTTTTGTGTGTCAGTACACCTTACATGGCCCCCACAACATGAGGCGTGGCATTACCAGACTTTGCTCATACTCTAATTTTTTCCTTTGCTTATCGGTACACCTGAAGTAGCCCCCCATACTATGAGGCGTGGCATTGCCAGATTATGTTTTGAAGAACCACCTGTATGCTTTAACTATTATGCGTGGTCTTGCACTGTGTAGAATGTCACTTTGCACTTGCAGTAACTAGCACCTAGACGCCTAAGTGTTTTGCGTGCTGCTATAAATGCAAAAATAAAATAAATACATGTAAAGTTGTTTTCTCATAAGACATATGCTCATGCACTCGTAAACACACATTTACAACACACACACTTCTGGCACAAACAATTATGTCATGTGCTATTGTGCAACATGTTCTTATGCGATACACTTACGCTTACATGCCAACATTTTGAAGCACCACGGAGTGAGATTTCTTCTGGAAAGCGGGGGAATTAATGTTTCCGTTTGGATTGAATTGGGGTTGGAATTATGCTACTATACATATGAAACCTATTTCATGCATGTGGTAAATGAAAAGTGTATTGCTCATACATTCGACAATATACACAATGCTACCCACAAAAACATTGAAATTATATATTAATTAAAAAACATTATTAATCACGAGTTAGATTAATCTACCAAAAATGAAGTGTAAAAAGAGTGGGAACAACAATATTTAGGTACAAACACTCACTATACACCTCTACAAATTCAACCACGAAACTGAAAGTGTAAACACTCACTCCATTCCACTACAAATCTAACCTTAACATTCTCTTCATGTTTTAAGCCGGTTACATCAGTAGCCTAGTTGAAATGCACATGTAATAATTCAAATAATTTCTCTATTTTCTAAGGGTTACATGATTGTTTTCTTCATGATTTTAAGTAGTATGTTGTTTGCAGTGACATTATGGTGTATATCGAATTGCATTGCTATGTTAATCTATAATGTAATTGTGTTACATTTATCACCGTTTTTTTAAACTAAAACTTTAATTTTTAAATCTATGTGATGTTTTCATTTAATTTGGATGTTGGCCTCCATATTTCCCCCAACATCCATTCCTTAATAAGAACCATTTACAAAAAATACAATTAAAATAGCTCAATTTTGAATTGCAACAAGTTAAATTGAGTATGTTTAATATTGTTGTAGTTGGTGGGGGTATGCAGTGTCCTCCACACGTTAATCCCTTTCTGTTAGCATACCTCGCACCCTGGCAAATCGGAGAGCAACGTCAGGGCATCCAGAGAGACCGCCGACATGAAGCACTGCGTCCTCGGTTCTAAATTGCATTAGCAACAGGAGACGCTGAAAGCGCTACTCACTGATGAAACACTGTTGCCAGGAGACGTGGAGTATACATCAACAAGACCAATAGCCTGGCAGCACACAGAGTGTGATCACGCTGTGAGGTACTTTCCTCTGATCTGCGTGATCTTGCGCCGGTGTTCGCTGCACCCTCAAGTATATTTTAACAGCAGTCAGTCAAGGAGCTAGCATTCTCGCAACAGTTGTTTTCCAGGATCCAGAAGGCAAACGTTTGTAGGGAATCAGGTAATTAGGACATATTATTTACATCTAGCCTGCCAGTTATTAGATTAGGTTCACAGTAGAGAGCAGCATATGATCAGGTAACAATTGAGTGGGCAGGGAAGTGTTTTTGTGATTACCTGTATATTGCTTGTTTGCATTACAACAGCTGCTTATAAACTTTTCTATTGTATTCCCTATTGCAGCTCCTGTCCCGATCTCTGAGAACTAGGGTGTGTGTCAAGTAGCACTCCTGCCTAGGGGGGCCCTCATTCCCAGTATTGTCCATCCTGAGTATCTGGGATGGGGCTCCCCCTGGGTGGGTGCTGTAATGTCTTCAGGACTTCCGAGGATCACCATAAATGAACACTTCAGTGCGTGTCTAGCCTGACAGATATACATTACCTTTTGATAAAAATACCAACTAAAGTTTATTTTATTGCACGTTACAATAGAAATATTTGTATGTACGTGTTAAACATTGCTCCAGATAGCATAATGAAAATTACATGAAATTGTGGAAGTATGAAAAGTACAATTGCATGTTCTTATTAGATTTATATTTTATAATACATTTTCATTTCTTTATTATTAATGTGTTATGTGTTTTTATCTAACTTTGGGACTTTGGTATTGCCCTATTTAATACAATGCTGCATTCATAGTTTAAATTCCATAACAATTTTTCATTTATGGTAATAGCGTCATTATTAGATTCAGAAAATAAATAATGCTGCATTCCATTTGTAAAATAATTGCCTCTATTTGAGGTGTTTCCATGGCAATACATAATACTTTAGTTGTATAATATGTTCCACAATTAGACACTTGAGAATGTATATCATTTGTAATTATAGTATTTCATTTTCCACCTATTGCTCTACATCTTAGTAAAATAAGCACACAATAGTTTGAATGATGTGTAACTTGAATACTTTGTTTATTTGATTGTTCACACAATGCACAAGATTTGCTTGTTAGACTGGCTGTAAACAGATATTTAAATGGGACTTTGTTACCATTGTGAATATGGAAAAATGTAACTTTTTTTATTATTAATGAGCAAAAATGACCAATTCTCTGAACAGGTTATGTAGAAAGACCTGGCAAAACTCTCAGCAATTGTTGAGAATCAATGATCCTGTTGGTCGCTGTTCCGATTTGCTTATTGCTTGATGTGTTTTGCACTGTGAAGTAATCTGCAATGAGAATGGGCGCATGTGGCTGGCTGACATACACTGGAGCAGACGTTGGGGGAGGTGAGAAGTTGGGGTGCTGCTGCCTACTGGGACCTTCTGCGCTCTCTCCACACATGTTGCCTCACCCTCGTGTAGTGTAGTTCGTTGCAGGGCATTATGGTGCAAATATCATAGAAACCGTGCATCCTAGCGTCTTCAAACATGATTCTAGAGGTCCCATCGGGACCTCACGTTTTGTTCCTCGCATCAAGACTGGTCTTTCAATGACCACATTGATGTTTTCGCCGAGTTCAGGCAACCTCTCATGTGTGAAGGTGCTGAAATCCAGGGAAACGGGTGGGTTGTCTAAATGTCATGTAGCCAGTAATGTCCCGAGGGTCCTAAAAGGTAACTATGCAGAATATGGTGCAAATTGGTGACATGGTGTGGAATTGTATAAGGAACAATGCTTCACCAAGCCACAAGCCCACAAACACAAGTTGGATTATACTGAAATCCAGGGAACGGGGCAGGGTTTTAGCCCAGCTATTAGTAATATTTAAAATATTGGCAACATTAAATCAAAAGGATCTTGTTGCTGTTGGTTATTATATTACATTTGCTGTCATATTTTATCTATTTCTATGTGTCAAAGTACAACTATTTGTGTTTCAAGAATTGTTATTAATGTTATCAATCACTTATTTTACTGATACAATAAAATCGATTGTTACTTCTGTTTTGCATTTTTTGTATTTAAGGTTTCACTTGTAACAGCATATGAAAAGTTACATCAGCACAACAGTTTACTCTGCCATCATTAACACAACCTCAATGGCTTTTTTCATAAGGGTTGGGCTTACTGAAATTATTTGTCTTTAAAGTTTATTATTTTTTTCGATGTATGTATAACTTTTCTACTTGTTGTTTGACCTTTTAAAAGTTTGCTTTTACCTTTGCTGTAAAGGTTTTAAACGTTGATTTGATGTATCAATTGCTGGTGAATGGTTTGCATACTTTAAATGCAGTCTGTTGTATTCTTTTTATCCAAAATGCCCATTATCAAATGCCCATATATGTTGACATGTGGATTGGCCTCACTAAGCTCTAACGAAACCACAATCATTCTATAAAACGAAGGACCAATGTAACAATACCGATTATTGTCAATGGACAATCTCACTTCTAATTGATCTTTGAAAAAATAGGGCAATAATTAATTTTATTTTCAGCAGATTCATTTTGTTGTTGACTATAGCCCAATTTTGAAAAAGGCCTTATTGAGGGTGAAACTCATGTCAACATATATAGGCATTTGACAATGGGCATTTTGGATAAAATAAAAATGTCCATCAGAATTTAAGTCTCAGTGACTACCATTTTTTAGAATGTCTGGCACACCATTGGAGTATACTTAAAGGATTTGGATTATTTCTAAGGATTGGGTATACCTTAATGTACTCTGAAGGTGCGACAAGCAACTTGCATTGATTAAGAGATTTGAGGCGCACAGAGACAAAATATACCCAGGGTTTTTTCACAACATTGTGTTACATTCTTTGCACATAGAATATGAGCAGCAATTATTCCTACATCCATGCTTATTAAAAGATAAACCTTTCTGTGCCTGATAAAGCTGCATAGCTTGTTCCACCCCAAACCTCCATACAGTCTATATCTACTAATGCTGTATTTAAACTTAAGACTAAAAATGTATGTATTGTTGCAGCATATGCTGGAGTTATTGGAAATGGTTTACTTATTACATAAATGCCTTTTAAAAGTAGAACATGGAAGGTAACTCTTTAGTTTTTTGTAGTTCATGTAGTTAAAAGGTATTGCAAGATATTCAATAAATAGTTTGTTGGCATGATTTTTAAAAACACACTATAGCTTCATTAACTAAGCCTTCTACTTTAAAATGTGTTTTACAAATAATATTTAAACATATTCTATACACATATTGAAACCACTTTCAATGGCAGCTGTTCTGGAAACAAGATGTTTCAATTCTTGTAATCTTTTACTGGTGTTTTATTTTATTTTGTATTGGTTGTTTAAAGCACAGATAGAGCATCAGAGCACTGTGCAGGATATGGATAGCCAGCATATGACTTCCATATCTTAACAGTAGTACATCAGTGCATACCTGGAGTTCCAATATGTGCATCCATCAGGATTAATCCTTGGTCTGTGTTGTTGAAAAAAAGCCACGTTTTTGAGAGATTTGCGAAGCTGGAGAATGGTGGGGGCATTCCAAGCCAATAATGGCACAGAGTTCCAGAGAGTGGGTATATGGCAAGAGCAGGACTGTTTGCAGGTCCTCTCTTTGCAGACGAGTTGGGATTTGAGGCTGTTGGCCAATTTGCTCCACGAGGAGTGTGTGCAACAGATATCAGGGACTTAGCTGCCAGGTGTGCTAGCCTGCTACTCATGGCTGATTTTAAATGATATACGCAGTCTTGAGCAGTATCCTGGCTCGGAGAGGAGGCCATTGTAGTTTGCATAGTATGGGGGTGATTAGGTCACATTTCCAGACACCTGTAATAAGACGTGCCACTGCTTTTACGACTGCTTTTAGGGGAGCCCATCGAGCAGCTGAGAGCCTGTCAAGTGTACATTGATTTGTGAGACAACAAGTGCCTGCACTACAGGCCATTCGTCCTGTGGAGTTTTACCAACAAAATCATGAAACACTTTTCTCTTGCAAATTGAAATTAGCAACCAGTTCTTCTAAAGTATCTGTATCTTGTTGCTTTGCAGCAAGTACATCTTACATGTCTAATTGTGTTTCATTTCTTTATAGATGAAAGCCAACAGCATTTGAATGTGTATTTGATCTTTGTTCTTAGGTGTCTTTTGCTAGTTTTGTTTCCAGCTTTTTCTCTTTCTCAATTTCTTCTTTAAGCATTTTAATGGAATGTTTTAAAGAAGGGCATTTCATGTGTTCTTTATGATTTGTAAATGCTGCTTCTACACTATTCTAATGTCCTGTTCATTCTGATTCCTCACACCAAGCTAAAAAGCGCTGAAGTAAGCAATAGTAATTTTTAAACAAAGGGAATTGTTAAGACCAATGTATACAGAACGGCACTAGACACATTAGTGATTTAGTGTTAGAGACTCAATGAACATTGAGTACCTAGACCTCCAATTTATGTTAGTTATTCATTTTTTTTAAACAATTCTGTTAGAAACTCTTTATAACACACTATAAAAATATTGCACATCAATAACAAATCTACCACATTAATTTGTGCAACTAAATCCATGCATATCCCTCATTCAAACACATTCATTTCACCTTGATCTATATCATTAGACGCCTATAGTAACATACATTTCACAACACATGACAAATAGTAAATCTATGTGTCTGTCTACACATGTTTCAAGAGGAGCTCGTTGGTGTATTATTCATGCCAAATCCTGGACCCACCATCATCAGGACAAGGAATGACTAGTGAATGGCCTGCATTCCTTTCTCTCCTTCTGCATTCATTAAGTGTCTACAACAAAAAGAATAGGGCCTTTTGTTTAAAAAGTGTCCTGTCTGTACAACATGTTTCAAAAAGTGACTTAATCATGGAAAATCAGTATCAGCTTAAATTATTTCTCATACAGAACTACATACCTTAGGTAGCTTGTGTGCATGTGATTCAGTTCACTCTTAGCCTCACTTAGCTTGTGCAGGTTGTATATTGTCTAAGTGACTGTTGACAAAATGTACAGTGGAACTATTCAGCCGTGTGAAAAACCACTACATTCTGAATAATCATATTCTATCTTTAAAGAGTTCTCACCTTTTCATGTGATATTCAGTTCAACTATGAAAGGGTGCCCGTCAGGGATGTCAGAGAGTCACCACAAAAAGTCTTTCCACCTGTTCTCAGCTTTCCACTGCGGAATGAGAAAAACCAGAAGAATAGTAGAGCATGTGAAAAGCTGGTTGTGTGGTCAACCAAGCATCAGCTTCCACATTGACTTACTGATTATGGATGTAGCCAATGGTTTCTTACAGACGCCAACTCTGCGTTATTTCTTCACGCCTGACAATTTACGTATTGTATATTTGGAGATATAAAGTACAATTATTTTTTTCGGTGCCTTTACTTATCTTTGTTTAGTTTACCAATTAAAAATAAAAATACTATCAGGCTAATTCTTACATGGATGGTGTTCGTATCACCTAGCATTAATGCAAATTCTAATATTTGCTTTTTCATATTTAAATATATTTAATGTGATCAACATGTTTATTTGGACTGTCCCTGTTAGTGGCTTTACATGGTCACAATGTTCTGATGTTTAGAGTTTCTTGTGGACCGAGTGTCACCAACAGCAACTCATTTACAGTGATTATATTCAATGTTACCCTAGACAATACTCGTATTACCATTAGGACCTTTGAATGGTATATATGTTAACTAACATGCTGTCCTAGATGGTGAATTGTTAACACAAACGATTTTGTAGGAAACTTACCTTTACTAGCTATCAGTTGCTCAGGAAGGTGACTGCATCTGTGCTGGATTTGGGAGAGTTGTGCTCAGCCTTCCTTATTCATAATGATGGTCATAGAAAGAGGACCACAAAAGGCGAGTATATCTACGGGACATGACCGGAATGGTAGTTCTCTGCAGTGATGTACTTTTTTTGCTATATATGTACGGCCTGCATTATTAAATTGTAGGTTTTGCATTTATTTGGGGAGCGGACTAATCACTCTAACAGTAACTATGCAGGAACTTTGTGAATATCTGTTTGTTTGAGAATGTTGAAGCCGGGCAAGGGAAGCCCCAAAGAATCAATTTGAAGAGAACTGTGAGGCATACTGAATTGACATGTTAAGGATATTTGTACTGCACACTATCACCACCGGAGTGGTATCCTGGCACTCTGGCAGATCTGAAAGGAAGAAGATGGGGGGATGATGAGTTAGTGGGTATAAGTGGGAAAAGCGCAAGGGAGCAGTGATGTGCTTTTGGCAGCCTCAACCCGGTTAACACCGTTGGCTGGGCTTTGGGTGTTTCCTGGTCAGCAACCGTCATGCGCTGTTGTGTGAGTCTATGTGTGGTTTATGTTGTTGTTGCTGTGTAGTGAAGTTTGTGTGGTTTGTTGTGCTTATAGGCTTTGGTTGTGTTTGTTTAGAGTTTGAGGGTTGTATGCAGAGGGGTGAAAATTGTTCATGGGTTGGTAGATTGGCATGGCTGTTTGGGAGTGAGGTATGGCTTTTGTTCCAGGTATATTTTGTTGTTTTATCTGAGAGGTCTCGTTGGCTTGTAGATAATTACTTTCTTTTGCAGGAATTCAGCTCCCTTTCCGCTGATTGCCCTGTGCATTATGCACATTGTTTTGAAGGTGATGCAATGTTTGATTGGGAGCCAGTGTAGTATTTTTGGTGCTGGAGTGATGTGGTCTCTTCTTGAAAGTGTGAGGAGGAGTCTGGCTGCTGTATTTTGGATGTGTTGTAGTTTCTTCATGAGGCATTCTGGCATCCCGAGGTAGAGGCTATTTGCATAGTCGATTCTTGACATGATGAGGGGATGATTATGAGTGTTTTGAGAGTGAAGGAGAGGAAAGGTAGGATTTTTCTAGTTGTGTGAAGTAGGAAGATGCATTTCTTGACTATTGCATTTATTTGTGGTTCTAAGGTTAGGGTGGTGTCCATCAGGACTCCCAGGTTTTTTACTACCTTAGATGGTGTTGGTGCAGTTCCTAATTCAGTCGGCCATGGAATATAGGTGGTGTTCTCTTGGTTATTGGATATGATCATGATTTCTGTCTTTCCTGTGTTGATTTTCAGGTTGTTGGTGCTCATCCAGTTAAAGACTTCTTTCAGACATTCGATTATGGTTGAGTGGTTGGTTTGATTGTCTTCAATTTTGTAGATGATTTGGGTGTCATCTGCGTAGCTGTAGCATGTGATTTTGTGTTTTTTAAAGATTCTAATTACCGGAGTCTGGTATATGTTGAAGTATAGTGGTGATAGTGAGGATCCTTGTGGTACTCCACAGTCGTTAACTTGTGGAGTAGATTTGAAGGGTTTAAGCCATACCGTTTCTGTTCTGTCTGTTAGGAATGATTTAATCCAGAGTTGTGCCATGTCCGTTATCCCTATGTCTTCCGGTCTTTAGGTTAAGGTGTCATGGTTGACTGTGTTGAAGGCTGCAGAGAGTTCGAGCAGGATCAGGGCTGAGGTTGTGCTTGAATCTGCATTTGTTTTGAGGTTGTCCCAGATGGATAGTAGTGCTGATTCTTTTCCTCTTGCTGGTCTGAAACCGACTTGGGCTTGGTCCAGCAGGTGGTGTTTTTCTACATATTCTTGAGTTACTTTGTATACGTAGGTTTCTAGGAGTTTTGCCGGGCAGGGAATGTTTGAAATTGGTCTGTAGTTGGAGAGGTCTTCCATGTCGCCACTTGTGTTTTTTGAAAGTGGTTTGATATATGCTGATTTGAAGTATCTTGGTACTGTCCTGTTGCAAGTAACATGGAAACCCATTTGAAGAGAACTGTGATGCATAGTGAACTGATATTGAAATAAGCGAGGGAAGGCAAACCGATTTTAAAGAAATCTTTGAACTGTGCATACCACAGACCTTGTAGGAACTTTGTAAGAACCCCAGTGAACTGAACTTGGGGAAGGGAGTGGTGAGCCACTTTTATTGCTATTCTGGCATTCTTTTGATACACTCTTTATTTTCATACATTTTCCCACATTGAATTATTGTGAAACGTGAGAGCAAGTAAAGGTTTCTGACACTGACTATTTCCTCTGTTTGATGACTGACTTAGACCATTTTATTTTACTTTCATGGTCGAGTCTACTCCCATAGTAGAAGTAGAGCCAGCTAGGAAGTTTCCAACCCCAGTCACAATAAAGATGTTGAAATGTGTACCTTTTGTGCCTGTGCCCTACTTGTGATAATATGCCTGCCTCAAAGCAGCTATCACTATTTTCTTCTTTTAAAGAATCCATTTTCGACATCTTCTTTCACACCTTTCTTCTGATAATTTAATGTGGTAACATTTCTTATGAACACAAATTTTCAAAATTCTCTAACCTTCCTGGGTAATGGGTGCCAAATATATTTTTTTACTGGTCCCTCACTGTTTGGAGTATTAACTCCTACCAATTGATTTACATGGTAAGGTTTTACATTTTTACATCTGCTTTCTGGTTACCCGAGACTAACCAAGTTAATGTCTACAGTTTTACCAAGAAGGTAGGTTCCAGTTAATCTACTGGCTGCTTTCTGTGTGCGTGTGCCATATTTATGATGAGAAAGAGATTTTTCGCATAAACTACACACTGAGGTTGACTTTTAAAGTTAAACATTTTCAGCTTTTGCCTTGTATTACGTTATGTATGTACTTAATGTCATTGCATTGTCTGCTACAAATGGAAATTCAATGGTTGCATTTCACATACATAAAAGTATAGGACAGTGTCATTGAAGATGAAGATAACACTTTAAGGATCTCTCTTTAATTCATATGATTTTTTGTGACATTGACCTTAGCATGGTATACATTTGCAGAAAGGTGATCATTAATTACTGTTTCTTCATGTTCCTTTAGAGAAAAAAACAGATCAACGTATTTGGTAAAAGCATTCATTTGCTTTGCATGTTCTTTTACAATAATATGTACATTTGTGATTGTGTAAACATATTACTTTATCATGTAAATCTGGGCTTTTAATAGTGTTGGGAATTATGAATGTAACATACTTTTCAAAAATAGTGCATACTCGAAGCATCTTCAACCCATAAAACAAAATGTTCATTACATTTTCCACAAGCTTCATATTTACTTTCTTGAAAAGTAATGTGTAATTATAACTAATTATGGGCACAGTACATTTAAAACTAAGTTTAACACGCAAGCAAGCAATGATGAAAATGAATTGATACATTTAGAGTTAACAAGTTGATGTTATTAATATGTGCATTTACTTGGAAACAATGTATCATAGTGAGTCCCATGAATATTTCACAAAACTTAAAGTCACAAACCACCTTGGTGGCCAAAGTGTATTCAAATGTTAAATGTGGACACAAGTATTCTCTTTGCCTTGTATATTTTCCAAAATGATTGTAACTACTTTCTAAAGCTTGATCCTTAGCTTCAACTCTTATTTGTTAACACGTTATTTGTTGACTTGTTTGTTCAGTACAAAGACAATAGAATCAGCAAATACAATGAATTGGCAACATAATCAACGGGCAGTCCAATGTTCCATACATTGGTATACCGAACCATGTATATCCCACACAGCTACACACAGGCATCGAAGACATCGATAACCACTTTTTGGATGTGGTATACAGTTCTAGCAACCATCTTCCTAAATAAAACCACCACCCCTGACATGGAGTCAGTGCTCCTATATATCATCTATCGCAGTAGCGTTCTTTAGCAAATAGCTCCTATAAAAAAAATAATAAAAAAACAAAACATATCTTTGGCCCTAGAGTTTGGGGGCATCATATCAATGTACATTTATTTGCGCTTGGAGACTGCACAAAATAAGTTCACAAATCTCCATTTAACATAGGACGTCTCACTCAATAACCCAAGGAAACATACAGCAGTAGTATAAAGTTTTGGACACAGTGCCATACAAAATCTTTGCATCATAGGACAGTCCCAGACCACATGCATGTATTCAGCGATCTCACCATTGCATCTAAGAACGTTTCCATCATTGCTATCACTCATCCACTTCATCTTAGTGGGTGTAAATGCAGCCTAAACTACATGATCCTAAACCTTGAGTTAAATGAGACATTGCCCATGAGTCTGCACATAACCTTCCAGTTGATATCTGTGATAGTCATACCCAGGTTAGTTTCCCACTCATTTCACAATTGGGCAACGTTTGTCAGATAGACAACTTGCATACAACTGTGCAGCATTGGGGCCACATGCCTGCAGCCTTTCGGAGTTAGTAATGCAGTGAAGGATGGGATCCTCCTCCTGCTCAGCAGGAAAGGAGGGCCATTGTACTCAGAAAGCTGTTCTGGGTCTATGCTAGAGTAGTCTAAACACAGGCATCAGTATGCATGTGGATCACAAGTCTACAAGCATCAGTAATCGAACAGTGGATACACAATACTCACTATATTGGAATCAGAACCCAGTCAGCTATGCGGCACAGCCCCCTCCATCGTTGGTGAAATGTCACGGAAGTGCCAAAGGGGATACCCTAACTGTATGCCATAAGAGAATCTGTTATATGGAACATCTTGTGCCACGTTATAAGAGTGGTTCTGAACGGGTCAAACTTACATGGGACAGCGTCCCACTTGCACAATAGTAATGTGTGTATATCCCAGTCACTTGCTTCAACCAGCTCAATTTTGATATGTCGTGGTATTCACTCCAGAAACAGAAAGGGGGTTGGAATAGTAGACAAAAGGATGGCGGGATACACAAAAAGTTTTGAATAACTTGGTTTATGTTTGCAAGGCTTTCATTTTATTATTTTATTCAAAAACAAACCTAAAACAATTATTAAACACAATTTCAATGAAGCATTGTGGCTCATTCATTTTCAGTTTCAATCATTTCAATCATTCACATTTATACTCTCTTCAAGATGGTCTGACATCGCTCCACCTGGACACTCATGTTGTCCCATCATGTCTCGTGTCCCAGGGTTTCCCTTTTCCTGGCATACTCTCCTGATAATGCTGGGACACCTGCAAGCTTCAACATGTCCATCATGTGGCCGGGACAGGCTTCCTCAACCAGCCTCACATAGCCCTGGGTAGTGGGCGCTACATAGTCCAAGGGGGACAGGGAGTTCTCCCTCTCACCTTGCATTCACTTGTCCTCTTGCCTGCACCCCCTGCAGCAGAGTCTCTTCTCCTCTCTCGCATGACATCACACATGTACCGGCTTCTCTTTGCTTTCATCAAGTCCACTCCAAGGTCCTCCATACCATACCTTGGACCATCCTCGTCGCCAATTGTTATGACCAGCCCTTGGTCATAGGGTTCACTCATCAAGGACAATCAGGATACTCAGGACAGTTACTCTTAGTGGTTACTTTATTAGCTTCTTAGTTACAAGATCAGATGTTCTCAAGTCATTGAGAGATCAAGAGAAACAAGGGATAAGAGCCCACTGGCTCCCACCACCCAGGCTCACATATTGTAACTGCCTGGGTTAGAAGCAATTCAACTCCAAACAATCTAACGTCACACTCCACACTCACAGCCTACATTCTGATGATGACATCAATCCTGGCACAGCACACATGCAGGCATAAGAGCCAACCCTAACAGGGACGACCTTAAAATCACGGCAGACTCTGCTGGATGCGCCGCATTAATCCTTCTTGACCTATCCGCCGCCTTTGACACAATCAATCACTCAATCCTCCTTGACCGCCTCTACTCCCTAGGAATTTGTGGAACCGCTCTCAAATGGATAGCTTCATTCCTCAAAGATAGGTACCAAATAACGCTACTCTCCACCTATTCCCCCCAAGCCCGACCAGTCAACACAGGAGTCCCACAAGGAGCATGCTTATCTGCCCTCCTGTTCAATCTCTACTTGATCACCCTCCCACCAATAATTTGTTCACACAACATCATGTGTTACAACTACACTGATGACACTCAACTAATTCTAAAACTCCTGAACTCACAACCCAACTGCCGACCTGACCTCGCCTCCTGCCTCCTTGACATAGAGCTCTGGATGACCCAAATCCACCTCCTGTTAAACCCCTCCAAAACTAAAATCATGGTATGTGGCAACTCCAAACTTCTTCCTCACCCGCTACCGTGGCCATCCGCCATGGGCAACTCACCGACTCCCTCTAACTCAGTAAAAAACCTTGGATGCACCCATGACTCTGACCTATCACTCTCACGTCAAGTCAACAACGTCTCAAAGTCCTGCCACTACCACCTTAAAACTCTTAGGTGCATCTTTACATATCTCTCCTTTCCCAAAAGACTCTCCACGGTCCAATCAATTATTATATCAAGACTGGGCTACGCCCATCCCTTCCACCTTGGAGTCCACGCTTACCAACTGAATAAACTTCAAAGGACACAAAACACAGCAGCCAAACTGCTACTTGCGCACGGCCCGAGAGACCGCATCTCCCCAGCTCTTAAGACTCTGCACTGGCTTCCAGTGGCCCCAAGGGTGACTTTCAAAACTGTATGCATTTCTCATCGAGCAGTCCATAAAACCGGACCTCAATATCTTCAAGACAAGCTAAAACCCTATCACCCTCCATATACTCTAAGATCAAGCTTCTCCGTCCTCCTAGTCATACCTAAAACAAACTCAGTCAGGTTAGGCGGATCATCACTCTCAGCCTTGGCCCCCACGCTGTGGAACACACTCCCACCCCACATCCGCCTAACTGAAGATCTAATGTATTTCCGCAAACTACTGAAAACTTGGCTCTTCCCCTAAAACCAACCCATATGCAAAATAACGCAAGCAGAATAACAGCATCTCCACAACACCAATCCAATGAACTACTAGATCTTGAATAACAATAAGACAAATAACAATACAACATCAAGATCCATGCAAGAAATCGACAACTAATAACCACTAATGTAAACTAAAAGGACAAACAGAATAGAACAAGTAGATCAAAGCAGTGAATTGGATAAAAAGAATAAATCGTACGAAAACAGTAATGAGGTTTAAATTAACGAAATGGATGTAATGAGTGTAATAGACAACATGAACAATATGGGCAAAATGAATAAAGAGAAGAGGATGGAAAGTTGAATACAAGAGACTCATGAGTACAGAGACAAATGACTCTGACTGTTTGAGTTCATGGCATAGTGTGTAGTGCGGACGAGTGTGTAGAGCGGATGAGTGCGTAAGTGCGGAGGAGTGTGTAGAATGCAGGAGTGCATTGAGCAGACGAATGTGCACAGCGGATGAGTGTAGAGTGGATGAGTGTGTAGAGCGGAAAAAGGATGTAGAGCAGGTGATTGCATAAGTGCGGAGGAGTGTGTAGAACACAGGAGCGGATGAGTGTATAAAGCAGATGAGTGTATAGAGGTGATGAGCGTATAGAGCAGATGAGCGTATAGAGCGGATGAGCGTATAGAGCGGATGAGTGTATAGAGCAGATGAGTGTATTGAGCGGATGAGTGAACAACTTTGTAGAACTGATGAGTGCATATAGCAGATGAGTGCGTGGAAAGAACGAGTGCATAGAGGGGATGAGTCCTGGTAACAGATGAGTGTGCGTGTAACGGATGAGTGCGTGGAGCAAATGGGTGTGCAGAGCATGATGGGTGCGCAGAGCGGAAGAGTGCGCAGAGCGGAAGAGTGCGCAGAGCGGAGGAGTGTGTAAGATCGGAGGAGTATGTAGAGAGGATGAATGAGTAGAACAGAGTAGTGGGTAGAGCGGACAAGGGTATGAGCAGACAGTGGCGTAAGAGCGAATGAATGTGTAAGGGGAGGGGTGCGTAAGACCGGGTGAGTGCGTAGACCGGGTGAGTGCGTAGAGCGGGTGAGTGCATAGAGTGGGAGAGGGCATAAAGCGAATGAGTGCCTAGAGTGGACAAGTCCCTAGAGCGACCGAGTGCATAGAGCGGATCAATGCAGAGTGCATATAGAGCAGATGAGTGCCTAGAGCGGATGAGTGTGAAGAGCGAATAAGTGCATAGAGCGGATGAGTACATAGAGCCGCTGAGTGCGTAGAGCGGACGGAAAGGATAACGTATGTGGAAGGAACGGGTGACATATGTGGATGGAACGGGTGATGTATGTGGATGGAACAGGTGAAATACGTGGATGGAGTGCATAAAACAACCTAGAATACACAGAACGGATCGGTGTACATGGAGCAGATTCAAATGCATGGAACGGATTTGAATCTGTGGAGCCGATGGGAGTGCGTGAAACGGATTTGAGTGCATGGAACGGATTTGAGTGCGTGGAGCGGACTGGAGTGCGTGGAGCGGACTGGAGAGCATGTAGCGGACTGAAGTGCATTTAACGGATTGGAGCGCATATAATTGCGCAATTTACATGGAATGGTTTGGAGTACATGGAACGTTTGAAAGAGCATGTAACCCATCATATCACATCACCACGCTTACTCTCCTCTTTACACCACCATTCAACTAGAACACAGAGATACTATGACACCATTCGGTAGAGCTGTTCTCATACCAACATCTGCCTCATTCTCCCCATCACTCTAACTAAACACTGCTGGTTACACACCTCCAGCCAGGCTTTCTCCTCAGGCCTAACGCAGCCACAATCTGTCTCGATAAATCCTGCCAGAACGAACACATACTCTTGATCTCTCAATCACCACACGTACCACTAAGAAGCAGCTATTACACGAATGACACTCCAGCTGCACACATATCCAGTGCTCCCACGCACCTTTGACTCTCTCTACTCTGGCTACTGACTTGAACTTTGGTTCCCTAGGGCATTCAACCTACCAGCGCTTTTATACCATACCAATGGTACATAAGGCGCTATATAAATGCAAAGTAACATAGCATAACACTATCACAATAGTTTATTTTCAAAAACTGGTCTATACACAAAGAAACAGTCATATGTCTGTTGCATCTTTAGACATTCAAAATTAATAAGGAGAACTCCCATCAATTTTGGATAACAAAAGTCTGTGTTGTGTTATTCCCACAGAATCTCACGTCAAGAATGAGAATCTGTGGGAAGAGAACAATTAACTTATTAATTTTGAATGTCTAAAGATGCAACAGACATATGACTGTTTCTTTGAGTATAGACCAGTTTTCGAAAAAACAATTGTGATAGTGTGTTGAAGAGAGTATGAATGTGAATGATTGAAACCTGTAGTCCAACCCCCTTTCTGTTTCTGATTCTATGACTTGTAGTACTAGGGACGTTAATACAGGTACCCCTCTTTTTTTTGCGTGGTATTCACTCCATCAAGAAACCGGAATTGATGCAAACTGAGCTTGAGCCTCGAGCCAGTACAATTCAAAATCTGGGGCTTTGAATCCACCAGATTCATAGGTTTGGTCAGGTGTATCCGTTTCTTTCAAACCTCACTGGAGTGCCATAGGAATTGTGATAGGGAGTTATTTAGCACTTGAACCTATCTCGTACCAGGCCATATTGGGGCATTCTGTTATAAATATAGCAGTTTGGGTAAAACCAAAATTTTAATGAGGGTGATGTTTTCTGCTACCAGCATCAGTATTTATTTCCACTTATCTAGTTTACCAGACAATGTCCCCCATAGCTTTCAGAACTATTACTGAACAGTGTTGAATACCACTGCTCACCTTTATCCCCAAGTATTTAATCAGGTCTACAGACAACCCGGAAAGCACTAATTTCTGGCATGGGCATCGTGGCCTCTCTGAGTGGAACAATTACAGACTTAGGGCCCGATTCATGACGTTTTTTGCACGGCTCAACGTGATTTTGCACTTCACGATCTAACCAGGTCTGCAAGTGTCTCTATGGCCATCCCATACAGCAGTTACATACAGCAGTGGAGATAAAGGGCAGCCCTGCCTTTTTATCCCTGGCCATGTGAATGTCAGCAGACAGTTGATCATTTGTGCAGTCTAGCGGGTCCTTGCAAAGCTTAAGTAACTAAATTATAGTTGCTTCGCATGCAATGGTTTTGAGCACCCTGGCAGCTTCTGATTCTGGCAAGAGCCAGCGTGGTCAAAGAACGCAGGCAGCAAAGGTTTGTTCTTTTTGAGACACACTGGTTGAGGAAGGCAGGTGCAGCGTTGTGAATGGATCTCTGTGTTATGGATAGGATCTTGAAAAGAAATAATGTAGGCTTTGATAGGTAGTTAGTGCACCTCCCAGCTACTTTTGGAGATGTTGTCAGAACGCTTTAGGCTCCAGACAGCCCAAGGGCATTATTTTGAAATAATTGGAGTTTGGATAGATTTTTAGATGAGGTGCCCGAGAGTATGGTGTTGCAATATTCCAACTTGCTGCCAATGGTGGCCCTGACAAGGTTGGGGCAATTGTCAGTGGACAGAAATACTCTGCTGAGGTTGATGAACATAGTGGTGTAAGATGCTGATGAAGGGAGAGCCTTAACATGTTTGTGCATGGATAGTTATGAATCTAGGTAGACACCCTGGGTTTTCACATAACTGGAGACAATGGTAGTATTGCGATCAATAGAGAAGGAGGCAAATGCTGGGTCCAGGCATTTGAGCTGATGAGGGGTCCTACATCTAGGAGCTCTGTTTTGTCATCATTCAGGAAGAGATGGTGCTTAGGCATCGAGGCATGAATGATGCTGTAGATCTGATTTATGTTAGCGGAATCAGTGGCATAGTACTCAGTGAGTTTTAGAACGATTTGCGTGTCATCTGCAAAGTTTGTGTAAGGCATCCAAAGAGTGTTGAGGTTGTCAAAGAGGAGTTTAGTGTACATATTGTATAGGGTGGGTGAAATGCAGAAACCCTGAGGGTCACTGTAAGGCACAGAAATGAGGTAGGCAGCTTCCGAGCCAGTTAAGACCTTAGAGGATTGCTGGCTAAAAAGAATTTGATCCAACTGGTAGATTCTTTGGATACATTTAACTTGGTGGTGAGGTTCTGACACAGGATGTCATGGTCAACAAGATCAAAGGCAGCAGAGAAGTCTAGAAGGAGGAGGAATACAACTTCTCTGGAGTCACAAATACCATTGAGCTGGATCTTGAGGTCAAGGAACGCGGCCTCTGTACTGTGTCTAGGTCTGAAGCCAGATTGGCGAGAGGCAAGAAGGTTGTGGTTTTCCAGGTGTGCCTGGTATTGGGTGTATGCAAAGCGGTCAAGGATTTTGAAGAGGTAGGGTACTGTTGTAATAGGGCGGTACTTGGTGGGGAGAGTGGGATGGAGGGTTTCTTAAGTAAGGGTTTGACCCAGGATTCCTTAATGGCTAAGGGAACAAAACTAGTGTCAAAGGAGGCATTTATGAATTTGGAAATGATGGGTGCCATGGGTTCAGTGCACATTTTGATGATATGGGAGGGGCAGAGGTCGCCTATGCAATTAGATGGTTTTAGGTGCTGGATGATAGAGTGGATTTCCATGGGAGGGACTTGGGAGAAGTAAAAAGGGGGAGCGGTGGCCATGGGGTATTTTTCTTTGAGAAGAGGTGAATCATCTTTTTCAGATTGCAATGTTTTCTTAAGGATGGTTTTGTTCTCAGCTTGGTAGTTTTATCCGTCACTACTGATCGGATGGTGGGACATCAGGTTTTGTCTCTACAGGGGGGTGCTGGAGATTTGAGTTCCTTGAAGCTTTAGAAGAGCTCCTTGGTGTTGGAGCTGGCCTCCAGGATTCTGGGATTGTAAATGCTGGATTTGGTGATAATGATGGCTGCTTTATAAGGTATAGCCGCAGATAGAAATGCTTCTTTGTGTGCTATGGATTGGCTCTTCCTCCAGGGGTGTTCTTGGGACTGTGTGTTTCTACGTAGGGTGATTATTTCTTCAGCAAACTAAGTGTGATTAGTGGTCTTCATTTGTAATGTAGTTTTTAAAGGTTACTCTGCCTGACAGTAACTACCCTGGTGAGAATAACTTTGGGGTCGTTTCAGTCAGGCAAAGTAGCAAGGAAGGAGGAGGTGATGGGTTCGAGCAGCACCATAGTGAGTTTGTGAGCGTGTCTCAAGGTAATGGGTGGATGGATGGTGTCTTTGCACACACTCACAGATTCCAGTGATAGGAGCAATTGGATCAATGAGTGGTCTTGTGCAGGGGGCATGGGCAATGGTAGTAACTGCGATGGGCCTGTCAAGGTGCAGGATCCAATCAAGGATCTGGCATTTGACATGCATGGGGGATTTGACTGCTTGAGCAAAACTCATCTCATGTAATGGGAAAGAGAGGGCTTTGGCCTTCGCATCTGCAGTGTCATTAAACACACAATTGAAATCTCTGAGTAGTATGAATTTAGTGCTGGTTTGATGGTGAGTGTGAGAAGAGGGATGTTGATTTCCGGGCAGTTGGTGTTAATGGGCTGGAGGTAGAGGAGGAGGACATTGATGGTTGTGTGAAGGTTAGATTCCAATTTGGTAAGCAGAGGTTTGTTTCCTTGCAGAGCCGTTAGGGCGGAAGCTCTGATGCATATGGAGGATTTGGACATAATGGCATCTCCTCCACCAGATTGAGCTGGTCTATCAGACCTCAAGATTGTGTAACCAGGGGGGTGGCTAAGGATAGTGCTGGGCTGGTTACATCATGCAGCTAAGTTGCAGTAATGGTAAGCATATTGAGATCATTTTCCAGTAAAAGGTCATATACATCTTGTATGTGGGTTCAGAGGGTGTGCACAATTGATAAGGGCAGAGGAGAAGGTAGTAGGTAGTGGAGTGTGAGTGTTGGGAGTCAGCAGGTGGATGGGAAAAGCCCGCAGGGTGTGACACTGTGCATGAAGAGGCGATGACAGGTTGGTGTGGGTGCATAATCGTTCATTTCTGGTCGGGCCACAGCAAGGTAGGTTGGTCAAAGTAGGTGTACGAGTGCATAGTCGCTCAAGTCTAGATTTACCCGAGCCAGGTGAGGTGGTGATGGTGGTTTGGTTTTAGATGGCTGTTTGGCCCCATGGAACATCATGGTGTGTAATCTCGGAGGGCAATGGGCTGCATTGAAGCTTGTTGTGTGCTGAGGTGAAGGCAGCAGGTGAGTGCCATGGAAATAGCTGTGGGAGGGAGGGAGTATGATATGATATGTTATGGCATTTGTAACGCATCTATACACAAGTTTTTCAAGACGTGACGAGGCAAGTAAGGGGGAACAGAGGAAGTACAGAGAAAATGATCTTACTAGGCCAAGTGACATTGAGATCGCCTAAGTGCAGGGGAGGGGGAGGGGAAAAGTGCCAGAAGAAAGGGGGGGGCAGTGATGCACATGGGAACAAAACAATAACAAGAAGAGCGACCAGCAGTAGGCTTAGGTATAGAATAGAAAGTGGATAACTGCTGGCCAAGGGAATGCACATAGGCCGAAAGTGGCAAGGCTTAGGATGCCTCTCTGGGTAATGGGATGGCCAGAGGCAGGATAGTGCGGATAGGGAGTAACAACCTGGGGGCTTGCAGAGATCAGTGTGGCTTACAGTAGGGGTCAGATAAGTGGGCCAGAGAGCATCCTGCTCTGGTTGTGATGCAGGTATGTTGTTCTTTGTCACCTGTCAATGATAGACATTATTTCCGAAATGCATAGGGTGTGTAAGCAGTGAGTTTTTAAGGCAGGTCACTCTGACGCCTGGTATGATGTTTGACTCCTGCAACCTCAAGCAGTGAGGAGCCGCTAGAGTAAGGGTGATGGCTGTAATGAGCAGGCAGCTCTTCTGAGTGAAGTGGTAGAGTGTTTGAAACATATTGATTGGTCTGTTAGTGAATTCTGGTAGGTTTCGGCACGGGGCAAAGTGACTGTTGTACGAGAAGATGTAGCAAGTGAAGGGCATTGCTGGGCAAGTGCCAGCAGTTTTTCAGATGCTCATGAGGGGTCCGGGGACATTCCCAACATAATAGTGTAGGGAGAGTGGGACGGCAGGCAGCTGACTCTGATGGGGATGGTAGATATTGCTAAGCCAATCTGTTGTTTGGTGGATCGAGTAGGATCACACAGTGGAGGAAGTAGTGGATGTAAAAATAGGGTAGGGGGAAGCAAGATAGGAGCATAACTGTGGTCAAAGGTAGTACTGAAACAATGCATAGGAAGCATGTGATCATAGGACTCTTTACCTTGGAGTTTGAGTCCTAGAGCATGGAGGAACTGTTGTTAGCAGGACTGATCAGAACTGGCACTGCAAGGGAACCGCTGGGACAGCTTTTAAGGAGGCATAATATGTTGTCGGCATCATTCAGGCATGGAGATGGGCAGACAGGGATTACAGGCTGTGTGTGGCATTTATGTGGAGCCAGCTTTGCCTGACAGCTCCAGGGGTCAGAGACACTATTATGGTGTGTGGGCCAATTGGAGCCAAGCAAGGAAGGGCCTTTCAGCAGGTCTCCAGAAAATGGTGCAACTATGTTGCAGTGTGTTATGGCTTGTATAGCTTTGTATATCTCCTCTATCGTAAGTGATTGCTTTTATTGTGCCCTCATATCACCTGAGACCTCAGTATTGAGGAGTTCATCCAGAAAAGCTTCTAATTCATCAACCAAATTAATATTGTCATGTGTGTATTATCTATCATGAAATTCATAGAGAACATTGTTAATGCCCATTAAGTTGTGATCCACTTCCCCAGTTTGGTTATAAATAAGCAGTCTGTTTGTATTCCCAGCTTGACAGTGAAGAATTCAGGATAGATGTCTACATCTTTGCCAGAGCATCTATCTGCAAACGAATATCCTGTATTGCGCAGTTCCCTATCAGCCTGCACTCGGAATCTGTCCAGTGCTCCCTTAAAATGTTTGCCAGTGTGTCAGCTGTGTGGCTACATGCATGCAGCATCTCTGAGGCACTCAGCTCCTATTCAGAGTCTGATATATCCTTCCTAATGGTTTCGCCATAGTGATACCTCTGATGTACACTTCAAACATCTGCCGTAGCGTGCCGTAGATGTCCACTGAGACCTTGTGCTGCTCAAAGTTCACACATCGTGGACTTAAACTCTATGTCGTGCAGCGCCTGATCTTTAAATCTCCAGTGTCTCATAGTCAGGCCCTTCTTATCAAGAGACAGTCTGGTGAGTACTGGAGAGTAATCCGAGTATATGCTTGGCAAAATGTCTATGGTCTGTAAATCGACATAAGGACCATGTCAATTCCAGAAGACATTTAATGTACTGCCGAGTGCTATGTCTATGCCCGTTCTAAAGGATGTATGGCTATCCATGTGTTAGTGAGTTCCAGATATTGCATTCCTGAGAGCAATGTGAGGGTTGCCCTAGATAATTATCTATTGGAAGCTCATGTATTGTCCAGGTTGAGGTCCAGTGTAGTGTTGATGTACCCAACCCACACCACACACACATTCGGGCATGTGCTACATGTTCCAAGGACAGTGAAATAAAACTCAGGATCATCAATGTTGGGCCTGTAGGTGTTCACCGGAAGGATTTCAACATTTTGCAGCACCCTATGTATTATCACACACCTTCCTGATGGATGAACCATGTGTAAATTATGGCGACCTATGTATACAAGTCATGATGCCCCTCGACTGTGTGGAGTATGTGCTGAAAAACCTTTGGTTTCCCCAGTTTCTTGTGAAGGCCAATATGGCCACAGCCATAGCATGCGCACACATCTCTTGCAACAGTAAGAAATACCCCCTATGCCTCGTAATGTCCACCAACAGTTTCTTGACTTTTATAGGATGAGCCATGCAAGTATGTTAAGCAAACCATCACCACAACTGCCATCTAAATATCAAGCATTCCTGAGGAAATGAACGTGAGAGGCACAATCCAGAGTAGTTGCAGTATATATTTTTGGATCAATGTCTTGCATCCCAAATATAGAGAGGAAATATACATTGAGAAGACCCATGAATCACGAGTCAGGAAACACATTGAAATCCAAAGGTACAGGCCACAACCAGATTAGCTTATCATTCCCACTATACACCCTTCACTGAGTGGTAGTATACACACACATGCACACAGTTATTGCTATAGCTTCGTCAAGCAATGCAAGACATCATAAATCAACAAGTATACATCAGAGGTCAATATGCCAATATGCCATGCACATAGGTATAGGTACAGCATGTAGGCCCATGAAACACGAAGCACGATAGAAACTAAGCAGACCTCTAATAGACAAGCACGTTCTAATAAAGTTAGACTATAAACATAAAATGGTTACCAGTCATTTGGTCGAAAAAAATTGGTCGACTGGACAAATGGTCGAACCACCAAATGGTCGAATTTTTGTTATTTTTTTATTTTCTCCCCTTTTTTTGGGGGGGGTCTCCCTAACCCCCTTTTTTTTCTAAAAAACCCTTTTTTTAAAAAACGAAAACCCGAAAAATAAATATATAATTTAAAAAAAAAATTCGACCATTTGGTTTTCGACCAAATTGCGTCGACCAAATGTCATTCGACCAGTTTACAGTCGACCAAATGACTGGACACCCATAAAATACCAGTAGCAAAGTTAGTTCTCCATGTTACACGTAAAGGATACACACTTGGCCAATGAATATATATATATATATATATATATATATATATATATATATATATATAAATAGAGGAGAATATACCCACAGATAGACAAAGCACTGCAAGGAGTAGAGATGATATATTAACATAGGGACAGACAATAGTGCCTAACTAAAGCACTTACATATACAATAGCATAGATGATGTAAACTATGAAACACACTAGGTAGGTAGGAGTTTATAATAACACCATTAAGTAATAGGAAATATGACACACGACACAGTTACAGGCATATGTGTGCACCCATCTACATTCTAAAGGTGTGAGAACTCTAGTAATTCTAAAAAATGAAAACACGTCTTAAGCCATTGGGAGGAAACATCAGAAGTGCAAGGTCAGATGCCTTGAGTACAGTGTTAAACCGCATATCGATTGGTTAAGAATATGAGGTGAAGGCGTTCCCAGCCAAACATACAAGGAAGCATGACTAAATCAAATGTTGCCAAGAGAAGCAGGGTGTGCAGGGGAAAGTGGTTGAATGCAAAATAGTGATTGGCTGCGAAGGAGAAAAGCTCAATATGGTTTCACACATCCAGCAAATTAAACATGCAACAAATATAAGTTCTGCTCATGTCCCCAGAGACTAACCACAACAAGGTCACAGCTCTGGTGGGAATCAGACCACATGAAGAGGCAAGCACAAAGCAGAGTCACTTAGAGAGAAGGGACAACCTCGCCCCCTGTAGGAAAATGACTGGCCAAGTGTGAAGACATGATACATGGAGAAGCCAATTCCCTGCCTAAAGAACACATAAATAAACACAGATCAAAAACCATTCAAGGGACACCTAGGAGGCCAAGAACTCAATCATCAAAACAATTAAGCCACCTACACTATTTGTTGAAGTAGAACACACATAGCCATGACAAGTGTTCGGCCCAAAGCAACAGGCCAAAGAGCACAGAACAATGAGGTCATGCATGTCTGCCATGAGAAAGGAAGGTACAGTTTTCCATGTTTCCAATCAGTTGCAATAAAGTGCTGCCAGTTGACGCAGCTAGAAGAGAAGGAAAGGTAAGATGGTGCCAGCATTCAATTCCCATGGGAGCTAAAATGTACAAGTTATACATGTTAAATTGACTAAGGTCCCTAGGGTTGGAACCATCCTTGCTAAGCTCTGTTTATTGTTGTGATGCACTTATTGTTGCAAAATCACAGGATGCGTTTTGAGGTGAAGTCCACACCTCCTTTGTCGTACGATAAGGGGTTTTCCTGGATACCTCACAGTATACTATTTTTCAGAAAGTAGATTTTCCACGCTATTTTGCATTTAGTGATAAGTTCAGTCTTTTAGTCATCAAATTAGTTGTGGTGTGGTCTCATGGTCTCAGTTATGGTCAGCCGACAGGTGTTTTGACCTTGTGGGTCTTTACAAAAAGGCTGATGCAAGGTTAAAATGACACACATATATCCACAGTTGTTTGTTTTGTGGGGGTGACATTTGCGACATAATATATGTGTGCTGGTGCAAGGTGCGTGATGTGGTAACATAGTATTGTTAATGAGTCAAGTGAAAATTCACAGTAACAGTTTCCATAGAACAAATTACATTTTGGATACATATGACTATGTAAAGATAATTCAGTGGTCAGTAAATTGGGGAGGAAGAGGGAGAGAGAAGAAGAAGAGGGAGTGGCTGGGTTAGGTAGGTACAGTTGGGACAATGCATGTTAATTTGGATGGTGAGGTGTCCTCTTACCTAGTGGTGGTGGTTTCTTGCAGCATGTGGGGTCCTGTGTTATTATTCATGGTCAGACATATGTGTGACAGCTGGGCTCTTCATAGGCCCTGTAAGTAAATGTGCATATCAGTCTACCTTGGGGGAGGGATCCTTAAGGTAAAACACTGGTTACTGGTATGCTCTGTAGCCTGGAATGTGACCCAGGTATGATCTGTTTCATATACAGCACTGCTGAAGCACATTTTAAGTTGGGTGCCTCGTGGTGGGGTGTCATGCCCTGGAGTGGCATTGTCAAATGCTGATACTCACATTCACTATAAAACTCTGCATTGTATTACTCATGTGATGATTTTCTCTGATACCTGTGCAGCTGTGTTAAATATATTTTTGTTTGTCTTGTTCCTGTGCACTTTTATTGACCCATGTGGATTAATTTTGACTTGTGATTTTGATCCTCATTACACGGTAGGCGGTAACCATGGCGCTATTAGCGCCATGGTTGCCGCCGGTATTTTACCGTGTCCACCTTGCTGGATGGCGGAATTACCGCCCTACTCCAAGGTGAGCAGGGGCGGTAATTCCCCATTCACCAAGGCACTTCCCCATTCCCATTTTTGCCCCCATAGGGCGCAATGGGAATGGGGAAGGCGCTAATTACGGTACCGCAAATTGCGGTACCGTAATTAGCTCCAAGGTCCCTTTGCGGCACCCTACTTTAACGGCTGGTAAAACCAGGTAAAACCAGCCGTTAAGGTCGGGTCCCGCAAAGGGAACTCGTAGTAAGGCGGTAAGGGTTTACCGGTACCGGTGCCCTTACCGGTACCGGTAAACCCTTACCGCCTAACGTGTAATGAGGCCCTTTGTTTCTTACACTACATATCCACGAAGCCAAAAGTTATATAGCACAACCAAGTGATTTCAATATTTTCATCCAGCCCACCTGCCACCCTCCCCACCGTCCCAAACACAGAAGTGCCAGCCCCCAATAAAACACAATTAAAAACTCTGTGATATAGAACCAGCAAACCTGCCGAGGGCTGACGACCAGAGCATGGTCCCATAAGTGTAACCCTAACCGAAATATTGTCATCAGATTGACAAGCTTGTTAAAGAGAGTCCAGAGGGCCATAATTCGGCATTGGATATACCATCAACCGATCCCAAACAAAATGACAAAAGAAACTGTCAAACAGTCAGAAGTTAATCCCTTCCCGATGGTCTCAGAATTCGTACTGACACATCCATTTGTTTTATTTTATTTGCATTTTATTGTTTAAAGCATGGACCTAGCTTGAGAGCAGCGGAGTGCTGATGGGATTGTGGTTAATCACCATTTGGGATGGCTTCTTTAAACAGTAGTGCAGTACCGTGATGCCTGTGTGTCTGTGTGTGCATTCATTGTAATTAGTCCGGGGTCAGGTGGTGTTGAAAAAGCCATGTTTTGAGATATTTGTGAAATTGGAGAATTGTGGGGGCATTCCAAGCCAAAAACCGAATCGGAATGGCACCACTAAATCCATTAGACCCACGCCTCTGCCAGGGAATTTTGGACACTATAAAGTGAGCTGCCATTTCGGGTATCCTGAAAAAGTTCATTTTATCTTTGAACTGAAACTGCAATTTCGCTGGTTAGAGCACTGCATATACAATGGATCACTTGAGCAGCAGTTCTAAGCTCCAAGAAATGATTTGCATTCTGCTTCTACAGGCGCCAAATCGTCAGGTTAAATGTATATCCTATTGGATTTGTACCTCAGCTCGCCAATCTCTCTTGCTTGATGAAGAATTGTGTTGCAATCCCTGTAGTTAAAAATCGGGCCACTGTCGGTCTTGGGGGATCTCTGGGTTTCAGCTTTCGGTGCAAGAGATGATGTGCCTGCTCTACAATAAACAGCAGTAGAGATGTAAAGCCATCCAGTAATCCTAGCAACAGATACTCTACAAAGTCTTCCATTTGGCAGTTCGCAGCATTTTCCGGGTCCCTGATTATGCAGGATTCTAGATCATCACATTTGGCCATAGTATGCTTCAAATACATAGCCATCTTCGTGAAACCGGACTTCATGGCAGTTATGTTATCCTCTGCCATACTTATTCTCACCTCCGCCTCCGTGATTGTCGTTAACTCCTTCTCTAGAGTAGCACCCAGCGTTTTCATATTAGCAGTAACACCATCAAGTTTGGTGTTTACAGCGGCAAACCCAGCATGCATATTATCCAGAGGTGCTGTATATTGGGCAGTCCTTGGCAGTACATGGTCAACGTTTTGGTCGGCAAGTTCATCACTGCAGTCTAGCCTGTTTTGTGTAAGCATCCATCTTCCCTTGTTTTTTGTCGCTAGAGCTGCCTTTGTACATGGTTCGAGCAAATATGGCCACTGTGTCTGCAATAGTTAGCAGACACACACCAGAGAACTAACTGGTCTCAGATGCTATAAGTGCACAGCCTACCCAACTCACCCCCAGAGCTTCTGCACTCCACTCCATGTAACAGTAGTCCATGGGGGTACATGTGACTGCAGAGCACTCACAAACCCAAAATACAAGATGGCGCTGCCCAGAAGGAGATCATCAACCGATGAATATGCAAGATGGGCTCTAACGGCAATCCACAATGCAAAGGAGCAGAGCAGCCCACATAGGGGTTGACAAGGCAGTCGCAAAACCCAGAAGCAGGATCGTGCTGAGTCTGACAGCACCACAGGCAGTCCACGCCATACATCTAGCCACACCATTGCCTACAAGGCAGGTCCGGCAATAGCACCCGGCTTTAGGGAGTGCAGGGACCATCCTGCACTTCGCTTTCACAGTGGAGCACAACACAGCAAGCCACTGCCCCTTTCCTCCTATGGTGTTCACAAGCAAGAATTGCTCATGTACCTACCATAGCATATTGCATGCTCAGGAAGGGCTTGGTTCGCGCTGATGGGTTAGAGCTCCATTATTCCAATAGCATCTTCCATTCTGCTCCGTTGCAGTCCCCCAGATTCTACTTTTTGATCTAGTGTAGACGCTGGCATATTTCATTAGCATATTCCTGTATTAAGGAACATAAAATAGTGGTGACAATTAACTTTCATAAAGCAAGTGAAACATATATTCATGCTTAAGCCTAAATCTAGGATCTGTTAAATACATGTCACTTGCTCTATATTCTGAAACTGATACGTTTACCATTCTGTCATCCAATCTTCCCCTTGTTTTTTTGGAAAGAATTGAGCAAAACATATTTCTTCTAAGTATTTATCTCATACACTTAGTAACATACCCATTTGAAGTAATTCTATGGCGGCACCTAAAACATCCTTGGAAAGTAAAGGATGATTGTATATTCTTCCTAAACATTTTATGTAATTTGACCTTTTAAAATTGTGCATTTTTTTCATTTCCATCTTCAAGGTTTAAATGCATATGTTCTTGTATATTCAATTTTCATAATGTATATTGGTAACTTTTAACCATGATAAAACATTGGTGGACTTTAAGCAAATAAGCAAGTTCTTGCCAGATTGTTTCAATTTTCTTGCCACTCCATTAATTAATACTAGCAGTGTGTTTTCAATAGCATGTCTTACTTCTAAAACGTCCACATTAGTATATTTAAAGGTAGGTATGCCACTTTACCTTTAACTTTTAAAGATTTGGTTCATTAATTTGTTGGTCTTTTACCTGCTTTGTTTTTAAACAAATAATTGTTTGAAAAGGTAGGGTTAATTAAATACTTATATGTTTATGTAAGTTTAAATATTGTAATACTTTGGGAATAGGATGCAGTTCCATATTATTTACAATTGAACACACAGACATTTAATTTTGGTCCAAGAATTTACTTAATTATAAACACACTTTTAAATGTTCTTTCTGTGGGGTTTATTCTTCAGGAAATACATACATTAAAAGTACAAGCCACATTTTATTGTTTCTGTCACTAGTTTTTTTTTTTCATCTACATTTACACATTTAACAGTTTTGTATTGTGTGTATGTCTACAACACTAATATCCATGTAATGGGTGTTGGGTAAGTATACAATTGCATAGTTGAACTTGGTTATCATATTGTAAAATAAAATGTGCATGTTACATGCATGTTGTGAGTCAATGTATGCATTATTATTTTCACTTGTTTCTCAAAAGTGTTCTACTCCAACGTATTGGTCTTGTATGTTGTCACA
The DNA here is from genome assembly GCF_040938575.1 of Ambystoma mexicanum. Classification (NCBI taxonomy): domain Eukaryota; kingdom Metazoa; phylum Chordata; class Amphibia; order Caudata; family Ambystomatidae; genus Ambystoma; species Ambystoma mexicanum. Next base: position 408,733,949 of record NC_090931.1, on the reverse strand, counting down.
AAGGTCACGAAAGCACTGGCACCGTTAGCAATGGTGTCAGTGCTTCCGTGTCCCCACTCCCATAGAGTCCTATCTGACTCTATGGGAATGGGGACTTACATTTTACCAGCGCCTTACTTCCTGGGCTGCCGCAATTGAAATCTCCCCGAGGCACCGGGAAGTCAGGCGCCATTAAACGTTTACGAGTCCGGCAGCAACTCGCTGGTACCAGCGGCAGGGTTACCGCCAGACTTGTAATGTGGCCCATTGTCTTCAAATGTGGGCAGACTACAATGGCCAACATTTATAAGGGGTGTTTTACACTTCTGTAGAAAAATGGTCAACTCCTTTTGAAATGAAAATGCTTCATATACAACAATGTCATTTATTTATCCATGTGCTAAGCACCAGTATGCTCGTCCTGGATGAATGGGAATGTCCATTGGGACCAGTTTCTTAATCAGGTAAGTGGTTAACATAGTAATCATTTTATTCTTTTTGCAAAGAAACATGTGTTTATATTGTTTATTGTTTTGAGAAGCTAAGTAACTGTCTTTGTTTGCTTTTAGTATTTCATTTGGTATTGTATGTGTCTGGTTGTGTGGGTTTGATTTATTTTACACTTTTTAATATGTCAGTGTTTCTTTTTTTATTGTGTTTTCTCAGCATTATTAAATGTTGAATTCACCAAATATTTAGTTCTGGTTTTATGCATGTTTCTTTCATTGTGTTGGATGGATCACATTATGTAAAATATCCTGTTCTTTTAATGTGTGATATTTTTCCCCATGCAGTTGCTCCAGATGTTCATGTTTTTTACTTATTTTAAGAAACTATTTTATCGGTAAAACATATTTTAAAAAGAATATATATATAGCAAAAATTATACTTTGTAAATATATTTTAAAGAACTTTAAAGTTACAGTTTCAATAGCTTTATTCAGAAATTACACAATTATATAGAATACAAACGTCACATAATACACATCAAGAATAACAAGAGAAATTATAATACAATACTGTGCCCTCAACAAACCATTCAATATCTATAACAATAAAACAACATGCAAAAGCCGAAGCCCAATAGAAACAATGGAAACTCCATAAAAAAAAGATAATTCATCAGCCTCAAAATGTAAGGAACTGAGTTCTAATACGCCATACACAATCAAGATCATTAGCGACTGCTGTTGTCTGGCAAGTTGAAATTCCTAGTTTAAAAAGGAAAACAGTGCATCAATGGAATTTACAGCCCCACATGTTGCAATAAATAACATAAGATATAATTTTTCCTGGCCTTGAGATGCAATCAAAGACCAACAAAAAGTGTCTTTCAGCTTCCTCAGAGATTTCATATTAAGGACATGTATTTGTGGGATTGGGAAACCACTTGCTGTGCATAATGTTGGGAAGTATTTAACCCAAACTTCAGAACTCTCTATAATGGATTGGTCAGCCGTGACAGGTATGGGTCACATTCCAAATTCGACTTAATAACCAAGTAGTTAAGGATAACGACCCTTCCAAATTAGGCTGTGATACAATTGCCCGCTGCCCATTCTGCATCGTATGATTTAGCTGGTTAACGCTCAAAAACTTCATCAGGCAAAGAAGGGACCCGGAGGGGCCTTCTGTCTAAACTTACAAGCTGCTTTTGAATATAGATTGGCAATTTCCAACAGTAGACACAAGCTTTGTGGTCAAGTACCAGAGAACGTTTTTGTGGAATCCTGATGCTTCTAATGTATTAAGGCAAAGCCTAAATAGGACAGAGCATAGCATTAACACTAATTCCAAGGGACACAAGTACCGTTCTAAACACGGTACTGTCTGAAGGGGAGTGTGGGGTCGTTTTTGGCGAGTGAGAGTAATTTTGCTTATTGAGACCCTTTCCTCCACAGACAAGCGAGGATGCGTGGCATGGACCCATAACTCTGAGCCTTATAGAAAGCCTGTACATGATTGTGCCTTATGGATTTCTATGGTCGGCCATATTGCTATTCCTCCAAACTTTTCAGAAAAAGCCAAAGTAACCCCTGTACAGTATTTGACTGTAATAAGGTGTAGCTCTATTGGCTGATTCCACATTATTTCATATAAAGCTTAAGTCAAGATAATGAAATTAAGCTAACATGCTTAATTGGTATGCCATTAAATTCAATGTTAATTTTAATGTGCCTATGGTGGTAGCAGGACATACATGTTTTATATAGGTTCACAGTCAGCTGGCCATCATTACTAAAACAATGTAAATATTTCATTTGTTTCCTGCGGTCCTATACTGCTTTAGAGATAAGCAAAACGTTGTCAGCATATTAAAAAGAATCTGATTTTCTTACCCATCATGGGTGCATCACATATCATATTGCTAATTGATATGCCCACAATCTTAATCTACAGCAAGTGCAATAGACGTGCCAGGACAAATCCCTGCAGCACACCCATATCGACCTTAAAATGCTAGATGCATTCGTCACCTTGGCCGTATTGATTGCAGGCAGCATTATTTCTATACAATTATTGCATCATAGCCAACAAAGACTGCATTATACCCTTATCTAAAATAACTCCGCCTAATTTGTGTCTATTAACTTGGTCGGTTTTAAAATTAATAGCAGTTTTAAAATAACTAAAAAACATGAATACATTAGCTTCTCTTTTAAGTACTATTTTAAAATAGCGGCTATTACAAAACATTGGTCAATGGTACTTCCATTTGTCCTAAGTGCCCTCAAACGCCCATAGGGTGGAAATTAGCTCATTATCCTCTGACCTGTTCTCCAACTTGTACACAGTTAATTTCCCAAAGACTTCAGCCAAACGGTCAATGAAGCAAATACGCATATGATTTCCTGGGAACACCCTGTTGACTTTTTAGTTTGGGCTATTAGATGGCAGAGACACCTATAAGCCGAAACGATTGCATTGGAGCACATATAGAGAGAAAGGGCATGTGAGGAGGGACACAAAGCTTGTAGGTGTTGTTTCAATGTTTGGCCACCCATTGACTGTCCATGGCCATGCTAATCCATATGGCTATTCCCAGCAGTTCCTGCCCCCCCCCAACCAAAACACCTCCTCCTGTGAACTCTTTCAGCTGGCTTTAATCAAGCCTTACCATCAAATGTTAAGTACATGCCAGTGTTGTTTTCAAGGCAGCCTTCTGCTTGTGAATGGCTTAATTATAGCTGCACACAGATACTGGTGTAACAGAAATTGCAAAAGCAGTTCTGCCTTCAGCCACTTTTTTTAAAAAGTACTATGTGTGTTCTTTACTGAAGTCCTGTCAAAAACAAGCATTGGTAAAGCCAACCATTTTGGCTTGGGTATAAGTGTTAGGCAGTTGCGAGGCACAGCAATTAGATGCCCAGGTACTTGCACCATTTTGCCCCTGCTACTATTAATGGGCAGTCAGTGCAAGTATGGTAGTGCCTGCAAAATGCCTTTCCAATGACAACAAAAAAGCCCAGACTGTTGGCATTGCCAATGCGTATTTAAAAATGGGCAAAATGAGGATTCTAAAATGGCCACCGACTGGAGAGCAACGTTATTACAGCTCTACTGTCCCCCAAGCCTTTTAACTTCGGTGAATCAGCATTAATCCCCTCCCCGGGTGCACACTGAAAGGGCAGTGGAAGCAGGAAAGGAGCAGACCTTAACACAACTTCCGTGGATGGAAGCGAGGTATTTGTATGCAGCGTGTTTCAGCTCCGAACACACAGCAGAGTGGACAAACCCAGTGGGAGCCTCCAGAAGCGAAGGATGGGCCCACCGACGAGAAGAAGAGGACAGCACTACGTCAGCCCCGGGAAGCGTAGAAGGTGTGGTGCAGGAGAGGCAGAGCCCCGACGGCAGGATACTGTAAGATAATTTTGTTTATTGGGGTAAATTTGGGGTTTGGTGGTATTTTCTTACCATCAAAATATGAGCAGTAGTTTTGTGGTAAATTAGCCTTGCATTTAGATTGGGTTTGGCCTCATATTATTTTAGTGACCATACCTTGTTAGCTTATATTGGGTAATTTAGTGATATATTGTTTTGCGGTATTTAGTGATGAGCAAGGTTTTCTTCCTAATATTATAAAGCCATCATAAAACAAAACCTTCCTTTCTATTAGAGGTCCAAGGTCTATAGAGAGCCTTGGACCTATGCACTTGATAGAAACCGAACAATTTTATTTAGAGTGCCATCTATAGGTTGTGGCTGGTATCACTGACTTATTTACATCCAGTGATCTATGTCATAAAGTTTTACTGGCTCATGGATTTCCAGTAATCTATATATTATCTCAGATTACCTCCCATCATCATGCAAGGAAAACACACACAACGCAAACCTGTTTTATCACTGAATATTATTAGCTTCCTTTAGGTTGTTGTTTTATCTGCAGTGGTAAATTGACAAATGCACTACTGAACAAAATGTATCTCCCCTGTATATTTATATAAATAAATTCACAGATGCAAAAATGACACTAAAGCCCATTTGTTTTCATGGATACTTATTATTTGGAACCTTATTTACATATTAACAAATCTTACCATGGACACATTGCATCATCATCTGAAGTACAAAAAGGAGGAGAAACAGAACAAACACGCCTTTTAAAGCTTGGGTTATTTTTCCCCCATTCTGAACATGGTGAAAAATACATGCAGTGACTTCCCTGCCTTTCTACATTGTTCTAAAGCTCAGTCATTCATGCAGCATTTCACAGTGTCCTCACTTATACATATCTTACCCAAAAATGTTTCTTTGAAGTCCCCCATGGGACCTTGCTCCACTCGCAAAGACATGCCCAGTCAGAACAGAATGCTTCTGTTGATCTTGTGTGTGCGTGTGGGGAGCACAGCGAGATAATTTTCCCAGCCAGCGCTCTGTACCCCTCGGAACTCCTTCTGGAACTCCTGTCTTCGCAGCCAAGTCCCCACTAACTCCTCTCCGCAAGTTTTGCCATTAGCAAAACTAGGAGCCTTCCTACTTTATTTACTTGGCATGTCTGCAGACACTTTCTTCCAATCACGTCAAAAGCATGTTTTCTGCACCACCCTTACTTTTTAGAACAATGAAATCCTTGCTCTCTGAGCAACTGTTTCAATTTATTTCCTGCTGCGCATACTTTCCCTCTGCTCTCCACAATTTAACACAGAAGAATAATAGAAAACAAAATGCTAGTGTGCATTTAAACTGCATTACAGCAGTGTCACCAAAATATGTATTTTCACCTCATTTTGCACATGAGACTACATTATAATGTTAGGAAAATTAGAATGAGTATTTAGCATTGTTAATTGAATTAGTCAATTATATAAATAATGTAGTCTTCTATGTATGAGGTATCCAAAAAAAGAGTTCACTTCATTCTCTGCAGTTTCACATTGGGCTTTTGCTGTGTTATGAATTCTGTACCTTGCATGCCACCAACAACATATGTGCATGTTATACTGGCAACACAAAATAAATGTATGTACCACATTAATGCTGGCAATAAAATGCCACTGCACTTTGCAATAAAAAGTATGCCTTTACATTTTGGTAAAATGCTATATATTTTCTTACATATTCCCTCCTTTTCCGACAATTATGGCTATCCAAATCCACAATTGGAGGAAACCCAGATTGTGCTTTTCTATTTACTTTTTTTTACTTTAGAATGTTTGCGCATTGGAATATCTTTCATTTCCCACTGTTGCCAATATAAATAACATCTTCATCTTTATAGACAAAATGATCAACCATCCTTCCATCACTAATACTAGTACGGCTAAACCCACCATAGTGCGTTCCACCCAGGTTCCCCAATTAAACACTTCCACCTCCATTACACCCAGGCTACTAACTGTAATGTTGGTCTTTCTCAGATTTGTCTTAATAATATGCTTTTCTTTATGACTCAACAAAAATTCTACATCCGGGTCTATCGGAAATGTATCCCTTAGAAACAATTCAATATTTTCCACTTGGCTTTCCCAAATATCATTTGTAATATGAAATAATGTTAGACCGCCAATCAAAACAACTGTATTCTTTGGAAACTGCAAGTAAAATACATTATATGTCATTTGCTTGACAACAAATGTTCCATGATTTAGATGGGTAATTGTCATATTTTTCAAGCATTTATTTTTACCCATTTTGGCTTGTGATAACTCCTCACCACCCGAGTTCCTAATGACCACTTCACATCCTCCTGATACACCTGGATCAGTTTCTAAACCACAAATAGCATCTGTAGCATCAGGAACACATGATTTACCTGGACAATTGTAATTTTGTTCTTTAAAGTTTATACATGTTTCCAGGTTAGGGATCAAGTAAACCTCAGACTCCCATGACTGAAATGCCACCACTTCTGGAGTTTTAATTTTTATACTATTTCCCTTCTTGCCAAAATCCCACATTATGTACCCACTTAGTTTGATAAATAAGTTCAAAGGCTATATATGGGATGCATAATAAAAATCCGATTTCCATTCTTTCCAAATTCACATATAGTGGCATTGCATTGCCCATTTCAAATGCAACTTTCACCTGCATTGTTTCGATTTCCCTTTCTGTTATTCTTTCCATCATTTGATAAACAATATCTTGTGAAACAAAATATAACGGTATATGTCCTTGAATTAATTGGGTAATTGCAGTTTGGACCGCCCTCATGTAATTTGTCAACAACCTATCAACAGGATTCATTACATTCATAATCTCATCCAATATTCGGTCATTCTTGATTGTCACCTAGGTGCTATGTTCGATAACTTCAGCCTGTTCATTTATCAATACCACAGTATCATTAATAAATGTCACTTGTTCATCCAATCTACCTCTAATTCCATCCAAGGTTTTTTGGATCATTTCTAGATCATAGTTCAATTGTTGTGCTTTGGCACTCAATGTCTCTATGATATGATATGATAAGGCATTTGTAACGCGCCTATAAACAAGTGTTTCAAGGCGCGACATGGCAGGGAGGGAGGAACAAGGGAAGACAGACAACGATCCTACTAGGCCAGGTGTCATTCAGATTGTGCAAGTGCATGGGTAGAGGGAAGGGAAAAGTGCAAGGGGAAAGGGAGGGGGGAAAGTGTAATTCAAGGTAAGAAGAATAATAATGAATAAATAAAATGGCCAACTGGTGGCAAGTGCAAGGTAAGTGCAGACAAGTGCTGGGAAGGGGGCTGTAGGGATACAGAGACAGTCCCGCAGTGCAAGGGTTGCCGGGGAGGCAGTGCAAGTGGGGAGTGGCTGGGCCAAGGGCCGAGATCGGTGAGAGTGGCCCAGTTGCAGATTTAGTGCAGGTTTCAGTCAGGAATTAGCAGGGGAGAGGGGAAGAGAAAGCAGAAGCAAAGAGGAAGGGTTTGAGGTGCTTCCGGAACCGGAGATGGTTCTCCTCAAGTTTCAGGGAGGCAGGAAGGCTGTTCCAGAGGGAGGCCCCTGCCGCGGAGAGAGATCTACCCCCAACTCGTTGCTTGGAGAAGCGGCTGACCCTGAGGAAGTTAGAGGCGGATGAGCGAAGAGCTCGAGAAGGAAGATATTTAGGAGAGAGAGTTGAAGGTATTTAGGCCCCAGGCCCCAGAAGGCCTTGTGGACAATGCAGAGGGTTTTGAACTTAATCCTCGCAGCACCTGGGAGCCAGTGTAGAGATTTCAGTCCTGGAGAGATACGGTCCCTGGGCTTGAGGCCAAGGACAAGTCTCGCAGTCCTGTTCTGGATAAGTTGTAGAGGGCGGAGTGTAGAGGCAGGCAGATTTAGATAGAGGCTGTTACAGTAGTCCAGCTTCGAGAGAACCAGGGCTCGGGAGACAGTGAGCTTCTGGAGGAAGGAGAGGAAAGGAAGAATACCTCTGAGGAGGTGCAGCTGGTAGTGTGACTTCTTAGAGACGTGAGATATATAAGGAGAGAAGGAGAGTGTGGAGTCAAAGATGACCCCAAGGTTTTTAGCCTTGCAGGTAGGAGCAGGAAGAGGGCCAAGAGAGGCCGGCCAGAGAGCTGCAGGGAAGGAGGGAGTGGGTGTGCTGATGAGTAGAATCTCAGTCTTACTGTCCTTAAGGCAGAGGTCATTGGCGGCACACCATTCCTGGATAGCAGATAGACAGTTAGAGATGAGGGAAGGAGAGGAGGCGGCCGAGGGTAGCCTGAAAATGAGCTGGGTATCATCCGCATAGCACTGAAAGTTGGGACAGAGAGCAGTAATGCGGTGAGCAAGGAGTGCCAGATACTGGTTGAACAGCCAGGGAGAGAGGTTAGATCCCTGGGGGACACCAGAGATAGAGAAAAAGATGTCAGAGAGGAAGGACCCCAGTTGGACCTGGGATGGTCGATTGGAGAGGAAAGAGGTCAGCCACGCCCTAGCCTGACCAGTGATACCCAGGTTATCATGGAGACGGTTGAGCAGGATGGCATGGTTGACAGTATCAAGGGCAGAAGAGAGAGCAAGCAAAATGAGAACACACGGAGTGTTGGAGTCAAGGTTCGAGAGCAGGTCCTCACAGATGTTCAGAAGAGCAGTTTCCGTGCTTCTGGCAGCTCTGAAGCCAGACTGATGGTCATGAATACTACCAACAGATTCAGCATGGAGATTAAGCTGGGAGATTGCCAGTTTCTCCAGGAGCTTGCCCAGGAAGGGAGTGATGGAGATTGGGCGATAGTTAGCCGGGCAGGAGGGGTCGGAAGAGGGTTTCTTAAGAAGAGGGTGCACAAGGCAGTGCTTAAGGGGGATGGGAAGACTCCAGAGGCGAAGGAGTGGTTGCAAAAATCAGCCAGGGCAGGAGCCAGGGAATCGATGTGGTCCTTGATAGTTTTGGAGGAACAGGGGTGAACCTGTTTCTACGAGACTTTCATAGATCGGACATCTGGAAACCTTGTCAGCAGAGAAAAGGGGGAAGGCAGAGAAGGATGGAGGAAGGGTGGCTGCAGAAGGGCCAGAGGAAGAGCAGGGAATAGAGGCAGGGAGGTGATAGGAGGAGAGTGAGGACAGGATGTCCTCAGTTTTAGAGATGAAGTGAGAGGCCAGTGCCCTGCAGAGGGCCTGGGAGGGGACAGGAGAGGTAGAGACTGCAGCAGGGTTGGACAACTCCTTGCAGATTTTAAAGAGTTCTGCCGAATTGTTAGATGCCGCAGAGATGCGGGCTTGGTTAAGGGCTCTCTTCTTGGTGAGAACGGAGAGCCGGTATTGCCTTTGGAGCAGGCGGCAGGCCAGTTTGTCAGAGGATGAACATGAAGCACGCCATTTCCTCTCTGCCACCCTGCACTTGCGTTTTAGGATGATGAGATCTGAGTCATACCAGGAGTTACATTTGGGTTTGGGCTTCAGGTGGATTCTCATGACAGGGGCAAGGATATCAAGAGTATGGGATATAGCAGAGTGGAGCATGGAGAGGGCTGTGTCAGGGTGGGAGTCAGCCGAAGGGGTGGGGGGGCGAGAAAGTGGCAGCGAAAGCCTCAACTGACACGCACTTCATGGGTCGGAGGACCGAGAAGGAGGGTGGCAGTGGTGAGGGTGGCTTTTCCTGTGGGGTAGGGAAGGTGAGGTGGGAGGATAGGAGAAAGTGATCACTCTAGGAGAGAGGAGTGGAGAGAGGGACAGAGAGGGGAAGGTCAGAAGAGATCACAGCATCGAGGGTGTGCCCTGTAGAATGAGTCGGCCCAGACAGGAGAATAGAGAGTGAGAGAGAGTCGCAGAGGTCACGAAAGAGTCCAGAGGGGGGACAGGAGGCATCCAGGTGGATGTTGAAGTCTCCAAGAAAGAGGAGTTGAGTGGTTGAGGACAGGAGTGAGGAGGAGAGGTCCGCCCACTCGGAGAGGAAGGAGGAAATTTGACCAGGTGGCCAATAGATAGTAGCCACGGGAAGGGAATGGCTATGAGAGAGAGAGAGTCGGCAGACAAGGCATTCAAAAGAGGAGTAGGTCTGCGTAGGAATGGCAGTGGCAGGAATCCACTCAGGGAAGATAAGGGCCACACCCCCCATCACGGTTGGCCCTGGGTATGGAGATGTTCTTGTAATAGTCAGGTAGGAGTGTGTCAAAGCTGGTGACAGAGCTGGCCGTGAACCATGTCTCAGTGAGACTGAGGACGTCAAGGTCCAGATCCTCAAGAAGGCGACAGATATCAGAGGAATGTTTGATGGCAGAGCGAAAGTTAAGAGTGGCAATGTGGAGAAGGTTGCCAACCTTGAAGGACTTCCGGGGAGGGGTACAGATCAGAGGTATGCCCTGCGGAGGTGAAGGAGCACGAGAGGGGGCAGGGAGGGAGGGTGGAGGCAAGGTAGCTGAGGACAGAGGAAGGGGGACGACAGGAGAGGAAAGGAAGTTGATGAGGCATGGGAAGCGTCTATAAAAGATGTGAAGGTTGGCCTGAGGGCCTTGGACCAAGACGGTCCCATTAGTGTAGACATTAATGATGGCCTTAGAGGAGTGGAAGGGGGCCAAGAGGACATCCCAACGGGTGCCACCATTAATGGGAGAAGAGGAGAATGGAGAGAGGACAGAGACCATATGAAGGGTCCAAAGATCAGGCGAAGGAACGAACAAGAGGATGTCAGTGAGAGTTTCCTTGGAGGAGGCACTAGTGTAGGTTTCAGCGATAGGGAGGCCTGGGTTGGAGACCAGGATGTCTTTTTTAAACTTTTTCCTAACAGATTTAGTGAGGATAGCAGGATGGTTGATGGAGAAGCAGTTAGAGAAGATAGGCAAGATAGGGAGTGGGGGGGAGGTGGGGGGAAGACAGACGAGAGCAAGCAGACAGGAAGTGAGCATCAAGCCCTAGTTTACCACATTACAGAACAGTAGCACAGTAAATGCGAATGAGGTACCCAGTGGAGAGGCCACCTAAGTTTGAGAATCCTGCGAGGGGAACAAACCCTAGTTTACCACATTTCAGAAGCAACTACAGTAACACAGTAAATGCGAATGAGGTACCCAGTGGAGAGGCCACCTAAGTTTGAGAATCCTGCGAGGGGAGAAAAACCCTAGTTTACCACATTTCAGAAGCAACTACAGTAAAACAGTAAATGTGAATGAGGTACCCAGTGGAGAGGCCACCTAAGTTTGACAATCCTGCGAGGGGAGAAAAACCCTAGTTTTACCACATAACAGAACAGTTATGGCTACTGAAATGGCATTAGCTGTTGACATCGTAGTACCTATTACAGCTCCAATAATAGACATTACCAAGGAGACCACAAGCATTACTGCCCCTCTCTTTCCCCTCCTTTTCTTCATATCCAATGAATTCACAAATGTCTTTTCTAATTGCATTAACATATCTCTTATTGTTTGCTTGGCGTCCCCTTTTCTTAATTCTAGCCACTCTTTAGTTTGATCAGTTATAATCCCAGTTTTGTTAAAACGTTTTTCCATCAAAACATCAGGATTCATGGGTATATATATATTCTGGAATAACATCCTTCTATTGCCCATAATAAACCCAGGCGCTTCGTTACTACAATGCCAGATGCTGGTCCGGGCTCAATGATATCTTGTGCTTCCATAGCTTTAAGATTCCCTGCAATTATTAAAAGTGTTATACATGTCACTGGCGCATCATCAATGACATCTGTCTTATAGACTTGCAGGGTAATTCATAGAATTTCGCACAAAGGTCGCGCACGCGGCTGGTGCACAGTGTGCGCGTGCGAATGTCTTCGCCAGCCGCGTGGGCTAAAATCGATTTCCGCGCACAGCGTATTCATGGATTTTAGCCTCCAAAACCAGCCGTGGCGCAGAGTGGTGCAGCGACCCTGCAGAAGCGCAGGTTACGCCCCCAAGAACGCCCTCATGCAAGGAAAAGCCATCAAAATTCCCAATTCAGCGCAAAGGGCTGTGCTAACCCTGGACCAGTTTACAGGGCTGCCAAACAGCAAACGCCAAGCGGGGAACGTGTATTACTGGGGTGCGCGTGAAGTTTCACATGCGATTTCAGCAGGGTACGTGTATTACGGGGTTCGCGGGAACTTTCACACACGAAAGGGCCTGTGCGAGTGGGGTACTTGTATTACGGGGGTGCGCGGGAAGTTTCACATGCAATTGGCCTGGGTACATGTATTTCAGGGGTGCGCGGGAAGTTTCACAGACGATTGGCCTGTGTGCGTGTATTTCAGGGGTGTGCGGGAAATTTCACACGCGATTGGCCTGGGTACGTGTATTTTGGGGGTGCGCAGGAAGTTTCACAAGCTATTGGGCCTGGGTACGTGTATTTCAGGGGTGCGTGGGAAGTTTCACACATGATTGGGCTTGCTACGTGTATTTCAGGGGTGCGCGGGAAGTTTCACATGCGATTGGCCTGGGTACGTGTATTTCGGGGTTCGCAGAAACTTTCACACGTGAAAGGGCCTGTGCGAGTAGGGTACGTGTATTACGGGGGTGCCCGGGAAGTTTCACACGCGATTGGCCTGGGTACATGTATTTCAGGGGTGCGCGGAAAGTTTCACACCCGATTGGCCTGTGTACGTGTATTTAAGGCGTGCGCAGGAAGTTTCACACACGATTGGCAAGGGTACGTGTATTTTGGGGGTGCGCGGGAAGTTTCACACGCGATTGGGTCTGGGTACATGTATTTCAGGGGTACGCGGGAAGTTTCACACGCGATTGGGCTTGGTATGTGTATTTCAGGGGTGCGCGGGAAGTTTCACACGCGATTGGCCTGGGTATGTGTATTTCGGGGGTGCACAGGAAGTTTCACACGCGATTGGGCTTGGTAGTGTATTTCAAGGGTGCGTGGGAAGTTTCACACGCGATTGGCTGGGTACATGTATTTCAGGGGTGCACGGGAAGTTTCACACGCGATTGGCCTGGGTACGTGTATTTCAGGGGTGCGCAGGAAGTTTCACACGCGATTGGGCCTGGGTATGTGTATTTCAGGGGTGCGCAGGAAGTTTCACACGCGATTGGACTTGGTATGTGTATTTCAGGGGTGCGCGGGAAGCTTCACACGCGATTGGCCTGGGTATGTGTATTTCGGGGGTGCGTGGGAAGTTTCACACGCGATTGGCCTGGGTATGTGTATTTCAGGGGTGCGCGGGAAGTTTCACACGCGATTGGCCTGTGAACGTGTATTTCAGGGATGCGCGGGAAGTTTCACATGCGATTGGCCTGGGTATGTGTATTTCGGGGGTGCGCGGGAAGTTTCACACGCGATTGGGCTTGTTATGTGTATTTCAGGGGTGCGCGGCAAGTTTCACATGCAAATGGCCTGGGTACGTGTATTTCAGGGGTGCGCGGGAAGTTTCACACGCGATTGGAGTAGGGTACGTGTATTACCGGGCTGCGCATGAAGTTTCACATGCGATTTTGCTGTCAGGGCGGGGAACGCGTATTTCGGGGGTGCGCGGGGAGTCCTACATGTGAATTGGCAGTGTGGGTCCTCCCAGGTGTCCCCTCTATCCCCTCCATGGCCCCTGCAGGCAACCCACACCACAGGGGACTAACCCGCACCCCTGGTCATGTCCTGCAGGCAGCCCATCCACCATGGGCATGCCCCCCAGCCAAGCCACATGTCACGTTGCAATATAATCACCAACTCATGTCTCCCAGCACCCCTACCCCCTAGCAGTGCAGGGCACGTGCCAGAAGGCCCCCGCACATGTCCCCCTGCATCCCCAGCAATCAGGGCCACCTGCCAGCAGGCCCCCACACATGTCCCACACATGTCCCCCTGCACGCCCACCCCCCAGCAGTCAGGGGCACATGCCAGCAGGCCCCCACACATGTCCCCCAGCACCCCCACCCCCCAGTAGTCAGGGGCACCTGCCAGCAGGCCGCCACACATGTCCCCCTGCACCCCCACCCCCCAGCAGTCAGGGGCACCTGCCAGCAGGCCCCCACTCATGTCCCACATATGTCCCCCTGTACCCCCACCCCCCAGCAGTCAAGGGAACATGCCAGCAGGCCCCCACACATGTCCCCCAGGACCCCCACCCCCCAGCAGTCAGGGGCACCTGCCAGCAGGCCCCCACTGATGTCCCACTCATGTCCCCCTGCACCCCCACCCCCCAGCAGTCAAGGGCACCTTCCAGCAGGCCCCCACACATGTTCCCCAGCACTCCCACCCCCCAGCAGTCAGGGGCACCTGCCAGCAGGCCCCCACACATGTTCCCCTGCACCCCCACCACCCAGCATTCAGGGGCACCTGCCAGCAGGCCCCCAAACATGTCCGCCAGCACCCCCACCCCCCAGCAGTGCAGGGCACCTGCCAGCAGGCCCCCACTCATGTCCCACTCATCTCCCCCAGTACCCCCACTCCCCAGCAGTCAGGGGCACCTGCCAGCAGGCCCCCACACATGTCCCCCAGCACCCCCACCCCCCAGCAGCCAGGGGCACCTGCCAGCAGGCCCCCACACATGTCCCACAAATGTCCCCCTGCACCCCCACCCCCATTATTGACAGGCACCTGCCAGCAGGCCTTGACACATGTCCCCCAGCAAACACGTCATCACAATCCAGATCCCTGGCTCTTATGGCCACACAAATCCCACCCCACAGCACCCCAGTCCAAACACCCAAACAAGCTTTACATCCACTCCAAATTGAAATCCCCATTACATGATAGATCACAAATAAGCAGTATGCGCATGAGTACAAGTCTGTCCGACACACACAATGGCAACACATGACTGAGAAAACCCACATTGTGACATGCATGAAACCAATGAGAGAAGACCACACATTGATGTAAGAAACAAAAATGTAATCAAGTCAAAATGAAGGGAATGAAATAAAAACACACAATTATACCAATAATAATGAAAATGCAGCATGTCCCAAAAAATGATAAATAAAAAAAATGAGAATCCAAATGAATCCAAATGAAAATGTGTGCAAAGTCACCGTCCAACAAAGCAAATCCAAAGGGAAAGAAAAGCATAATATCCATTGCTCCATGGTGAAGAAAAATAAAGATGAAGGAGAAAAATCCACTGTAAAACTATGTACAAATAGCAAATCCAGTGTCGATGAGCCCAACGACATAAATGAAACCTACAATGAAACCTACCTAATTACTAACTATATACAAAAATGTGGGGCACAGTCCATGCGCCCCAAATGAAGGAAAAAAGAAATGAAACTTAACACTAATTAACTATATACAATGCCGGCAGGCAAGTCCAACAGCTCACTTGTTGATGTCATGGGCCAGGGCATCATCGAACTCCTGTTCAATTTCTTGGAGGCGGGCCTGTTCTCTGGCCCCGAGGTCTCGCAGGGATAACGACATGTCCACCTCCAACTCCCTGTGAATTCCCTCGAGGCACTCAGCCTGCCTCAGCGCCCTGCGCATGGAGTTCTCCGCCCAGACCATCGTGAGCCGTGCTTCCTCCGCCCGCCGCTGCTCCGCACCTATCTGCAGGCCCAACTGCTGCCACACAGAAGACACTCCCATTCCAGGGTCCTCCTGCCCTCCAGCCGATGCCTGCCCCTCTGATGTAGATTGCCCCGAGCCATGATGCCTCCCACGTTGTGCCTGCCGCTGCCTCCGACGCAACTGCCTCTGCCAGCACGACGGCATCCAGGCTGATGGAATCCACCGACGCCATTGTGAACGTGCCCTGCTCGATGATGCCGGTACATCCTCCATCTATTGGGGTCCAGTTGCTGTGGTGTCCACCCCTACTGGACCTCCGACTCCCGACTGTGGAAGGGATGGGATCCCCACTGAGCTGGCTGCGTTGGTCAGGGCAGGTCCACAGGGGGCCCTGGTGGCATCTGGGCCGGAAGACGGCATGGAGAACAACTGGTGCATAGTCTCCACAGAGGAGGAGAGGGCCGCCAGAGTGGCCGACACATGAACAAAACCCCCGACCATGGACACTCCCAACTGGGCCACGTTGGCATGCTGCTCTTCGTGATGACGTGTGTGCTCCCCCCAGGAAGCAGGCACGTCATCACAAATGTCACGCGTGCGCAACGCGACACCAATCAAGACCTTCTCCATACAGCCAGGGGTCCCCTCGTCCGCAGGTAGAGGAGTGTCAGATGACATGGACATTCCCCCTACCTGCGGACGGGCCTGGGATGGGGCATCCCTGCTGGTGCATGGTGGTGCAGTCACAGGGTCAGGGACAGCGACATGCACAGACCCCTCCGTGGTGACCTGTGCTGCCTCCTGCCCCAGGCCCTGGACTGCACCACTTGCACCAGTGGTACCACCCCCACCAGGCCCCATGTGCGGCTCAGTAGCGGCCTCCTCCTCCTCTGTGGAAACCACCAACCTGGATGGCTCCACACTGTCTTCTGCCGTTGCAAGCCCCTGTGGGGGCTCACCCACCCCTTCTGCTGCAGCCGTAGTGGCAGACGCAGCACCAGTCCCCTCACTCCCAGACGATGGTAAATTCTGGGAGGGTGAATGGGCCTTGCGTCGCCGGCCGGTGGGGGCATCCACTCCACTTTGCTCCACAGTGCCGTCTCCGCCCTCTTCATCACTTGCCGCTGTGTAGAGGGAGACATAGAACACAAGCATCAGGTTACTGTACAGTGGTCCCCTAGACAGGAAGCAATAGCAGATGGGTGGCACTGTCAAACATCACTTCCATCATGTCCCTCCACAACACATGGGTCAGTGCAGGCAAAACACATGCAGTAACAGGCATGGCGCATGCTATGAACATTTGCATACATGTCCATGGGACTCTTGAAACATACAATGCTGGTTTGAAACTCACATGCATCATGGGTCATGCCCATCACATGCACACACTTCACCCTACTTTCATCCATCTGGCCTCGTACACCCCAGACACAGTGGATACAAGGATGAGTTGGCTGCATCAGTGAATCTGAACATTCTCACAGACATGTGTCATGCATCCATGGCATTTCCAAGTCACAGACACGCAAGTCAGACACACAGGTATGGACACCATACATGTCCATGACAGCAGCACCCATCTCTCACACCCCATCCATGTCCAATAACAGAGACAGGCATGCATTAATGTGTGCATTCCCCATGCTGCTCCGCATGTTGCATTGTAACACATGCATCAACCATGTGGTTCACACATTACTGGTCTCACATGCATGACCATTATGTCCCTGCACACACAACTAAGTACATGGCCTATGTCACACATACAGGCAAGTATCAGACAGCCAGCACCCTGCAACATGCCCTGTCTCACACAGCAATGCTTGGCCACTTACCGTTCAAATCCGGATGGGTCTGCATCCGAAGGATCTGGGCATGGAGTGCAGGGCCTACGCGTTCCAGGCCCCTCATCTGGATGGTACTCATGCTGCCCTGGCCCCCCTCCACGAGGCACCGGGCCTTGTTGAGGGTCCTGGACCTCAAGTCCTCCCAGCTCTTCTTGACATGTTGGTAGTTGCGGGTTGCCACCCCCTCCACGTTGATGGCAACCACTGCGTCATCCCAGATCCTCTCCCACCTTCCTTGTTGGAGCGTCTTGTTCCGAAGAGGGCACCATAATGCCCTGGGATATGCTCCACCAGGACACCAACTTCGGTGGCAGTGAAGC